>NC_071668.1:627916-941875 GCF_028554725.1 Zeugodacus cucurbitae
TTGCAGATATCCGAAATATACTGAAGTTTATAAATTGATTTTTTTATATTTTCACAGTTAATTTGTCATAATGAGGAAGCTGGTTTATAACTACTCATATGATGGCTCTGTGAGGAAGTGTGTTGCGAAAGCAACGCAATTAAAGAATAACACACAAGATACTGGGAAAAACAGAAGAACACTCAAACTTTTCGGAAACCGGCGAAGGAATCTGGCATACAAAGGCAGGATCTTCATCTATTAACTAAATTTTACAACTGTGTAATTATTTCATAGCTTCGTTTAAGGTGTCTGTGCTCTAAAATCCGTATGCAAAATCTTTGGACTAGAAAAGAAACGAGACCAAAATAGGAAGAGAACTACGAAACTGTAAGTGAATACATATTGGATAATAGTGTAACAAAGGTTTTTGATACCAAATCATATTGGAAGGTTCGCTAGTTGTGTTTTATAGCGTAAGATGACATCAGACTGAAGCTTTGTATCTGTCCTGATAGCTCAGCTTTCGATATTAACAACACTATCATGAGAGGATATTGGTTCGAGCAGAAACTAGAATTTTATTTAAATCGTGTCAGAAATTGTAATAGTGCCTAGGAACACTTGTTAAATATTTGTGCAAACTTTGTGCTAAATGATTGATTTTCTCACAATCTCAATATATTAGAAATGACATTCGATATTCATATATTCGTATTGGAGAGGACCTTGTTCACTGCTAGCGTTGATTTCTTCAGTATACAAATGAAAACTGTTCAGTTGATGTTATGAATGTAGGTTTACAAAGTAACCGGTGAGAGCATTTGGTTTGGCATTTGTTTTTGTGAATAGATTCTTTGCAAAGATAAATTATTTAGACTTAGTACACACAAAGCATTTCGTATATACATATTAGATATACATTTGGTTAGATACAAGAATATGCATGTACACTCAATGAGGTCTAACTGTTTGCAACCATCATTATCGGTGTCATCACAATAATTGTAATTATTTCTACTTGTATCACCATAACTTAAAGCTAATCAACATACCCGTACGCCACGCACATTGCGAGCTAACTAACTAGCATACATACATACATACATATATTGGAGTACATTCTCGTATATGCGTGCGAGCTCTAAATATGGGCTTTGAAACTTGTTCGTATTGACTCCTTAGCAAAATGCGCGTAACCATTTAAATAAAAGGCAGAAAGGCAGTTTCACGTGCAGCAACAATGTGCATTCATGACTATAACATACTTCACTCTTGATGATAAGAAATTAATAAAACTAATAACAGTACCTCCCCGAACACGTACAAACATTTTGAAATTTATTCTAAAAAAAAACTAATAAAAATCCTCGACAACGGAACCAAATTTGGTTAAGACAGTAGCTCTCTGCCAGATTTAATGGGGTGGCAATGCAAGCTGTTGGCGGCGAATATTCTAAGACTTTTAAAATGCTAAAATTTATGTTTTTTCAAAATACCGGTGATTATGACTAGTTAAAATAACTACCAAAAACCGATTAGTCGCTCGGCACCAACTACAAGGGAATTCGTAAAACAACTTTCTGTACTCCTTTCCTTTTCTCTCCATTTGAACAAAATATTATATAAATTCAATCCTTGAGAGCAAGTTGGAAAGGGGTACAGTCTGCTCACTTTGTTTGGTCTACGCCCCTGCATATGATCAATATTCATATGTATGTATATATGTATATGTGCTTGCACGTACTTAGCATCATTGGAAGAAGCAGAACTCGTTAAATCGTTTGGCAATTCATTGCCAATGGGTTTGTGTGGCGCCTGCGATCGCCCTGCGATCACCGAAAGCTGCGGCTATGAATGGAATTTCCTTAAATTCCGCCGTCCCACAAAGAATTTAAATAATCGATGCATTCAAATAAAGTCACATTGAGGCCACCGAAATGTGTTATCCCGAATCGGCACATCTGTATTTATGCAGGCAGCGAGTAGGCTGCGCGCTGCTCAAGCAGACAGTTTGGAAGCTCGTGTATGCAGATGCCTATAAGGGGGAATGTGAAACGAGCGCTGGCTTGGAGGTATTTCGGCCATGATAGAATGCGCCAGTTGACAGGGCTTTATCCATTGTTTTGCTCGTATGCAGTGACATCAGAGCATACATTCGAGTATGTGTACATATTGATGACTTCGTTCACTACAGCAATCGGGGCATGTAAATGAATGATTGTACACTTTGTTTATTCTGATCTTTAGTGGATCGAGCTATAAGTTTTCTCATGTGCATAGCGATGTAATAATTTTATTTATATATAGATATATATTTTTAGATATGTATGTCGGTATAACATATGGAGGAGTTTGGCCGAACTCCCTCTTCATCTCGTTGAGTCGCTTAGTTAATGAGATGCTCTGTGATAAACACGTCCCCACTCTTCAAATAGAAGCATATAATTCGGCACAAAGCACAAATTATTCTGACTTTTTTTGTTTCAAATCTAGATATGTATGTATGCTCGAACCAATAATAAACACAAATGGGTACTAAATTTCAAGACTCTATTAGTGATCGCATTAATTTACTCTTTTCGTAATTTTAGCTAAACAGAGAACCGATTAAATACAAGCAAGCAGATATAAGAGAGCGCCAGACCAGCTCAGCTACACAAATCCCAATTGGATGACGATAAGAAGATGTGATTTGTGCTTAGTCGATTTTTTTTTGCCGAGAAGCCATCTCAGTAGGGAGAACGTTCAAAGTCTCCACCCACTGGAGTGCCAAAAGTCAACGAAAGAAGATTACTTGGATTAAGAGCAGAGGCGTAGCGTTGCAAAATTTTAGTAGGGCTAAGTACACAATATAAAATAACATTTGAAGCGAAGAGTTTCAAAAACTGAGCATAAACAAAACATAAATAACGGCTTGAACGAAAGCACAATTGGTTGGCGAATGCAAAAGGCCGATAGCGCTGTCGCTTGTTGAGATAATAAAGAGTTAAGCGAACAGTAAAGAGTTGGCGTCGTATTGAGTGTCCGGAGCTTTCTCAGAGCGCACAGATAACGCACTCAAGATCACTAGAACTGCTCCGAGTCAGCAGTCGCTATCTCGCGAATTATTAGCGCTGTGGAACCTATTGCGCACGGCTGCAAATATACACACATGATTATTTGTGATTTGTATTTAAATACGTTTGTGTGTCGATCGATAATGCTCCCAGACCTTTTAGCCGTCTTCTGTTTAGTGACTATTTTTGCAACGTTCGCTTTTCTGTCATTTGATGGTAGTATTAGGCAATTGACTGATATGTAATTATGTGTGTATATTTGCCATTGTTTTGAGTTAGTATTTTCCTAATGAAAAGTAGAGAAGATCGGCAAACAAGCAAAGCGGCGAATGCGCGTTCGTATCCTCGACACATATGGACATTTTCCAGCAGCGTTGTGCAGCGGAGCTTCGATGCGAACGCAATTGGAAGGCGGTCGGAGTGTTCACTTCATTGTCCGATTGTCTGCCGGTGCGTTTGTTTGATCGGTGCACGGGAAGATCGCGTTTGTGCAAACAGCTTTGCTTTGATATACTCACATACATGTGTGGCCGCACTACCGTGTTCAAAAGTTAAGCAAAAACAGAAGAGATTACCAAGTCACTTAAACGATTGTTTCATTGTGGCTCTTAGTTGGCAATTAATTTCGATTTATTCGCGTTGTGAAGTGTAGTTACCCGGTGTTAAATTGTAGCAAATCCACGAGCGTGCGATCTGCCATCCACGACGGCATTTCGCTGCAGCAACGGCAGCAAGTGTTTGAATAAGTGAGTCGAAACGCGTGAAGCGCGTTTGCAAGCGAATTTAAATATAAATACGACTGATTTTAATGCTTTTAAGATCCTCGCTTGTTGCAAGAGTAAAAATGAAAAAGGTGCTTATTTCAAATGTTTTAAACCATATTAATATTATATGTTCAACTTGTTTAAATTATTCTAAAACAATGGAGCATTTGCTAAAGTTTAGCATAGGGAAAGTTAGAATACTAATCATAAGTTGCTATGTGATCCTTTGTATGTTTCTTCGCCTAATTATGAATAGAATTGTATTTATGCATGGATATGTGATTCATGAGATATCCACGATACTATTGAAAATTTACTAAGTGAGTAGAATAATATGAAAGGGACAGATAGCTTGCGGGTGTAGAAGATGGATTTAAACTTGTATAATTGCTGTTACTATGTCGACCATTTTTTAATGAATTCAGAGTCTCTCCAATGCACACTGTTCCTAGCAGACACTTTACAGGCAATAATCTTGCTCATATTTATGAACCTATATGACATATGTGTACATATGTAAGTAAGTATAAGCGATCAATATGAGTTATTGAACGATATGCTTGCGTTCTGATTTGCGAGGTAAGATACATGCCCACACAAACATAAATACACACGAGTACATGTACATATGTGACATATACAAATGTTTATGTAAATTATTGTTTAACTAGCGAGAAATGCGCTTAAAAAATTTAGTTTAAATAAAAGATAAGCGGCGTTCAACCTGTGTGTTGTTTATAGTTGACACGATCGAGATATAGACAAATGTATTTATCGGATAAACAAACGCGTATTCAATATCAATTTCAATATGTCGCTCATTTCCTACACTTCGATAAAAGTATTTTATTATCATTTATTAACAAAACACTTGTGTGCATGCACTGCACATGTGTATGTACGTATGTATGTATGTGCATATCAATAAATCATAAATACATACATAGACGGACGGAATGCATAATAAATAATTACTCATATGCGCTTATGTACTCATGCACATGTAAATGCACATATGTAAATATATAAATAAAAAATAAGTGTATGTATGTATGTGTATAATACCTGTAATGTCATCAACGAACGTTTTACGTGTACAATTACCACAGCGTGGAGCAGCATTTCACCGTTGCACGGTGTTTCACGCGTACAGCCCCGATATGTCTTGCGCCCTTATCACTTTAATTGTTTATTTGGCTTTTATTTGCTCTCAAGTGTTTGTAATTTTTTTGTTATATTATTTTTTTGTAAATATGTATTATATATGTCTTTGAGTTTTTTTTTTATGAATATCAAGCAAGTGCGTTGCAACTCGAAGCATAATTCCATTTGAAGACTTTGAACCCGTAACAGTGTCATCGATTTTTATACTATACTATATATATATTTAAGTTATAGACAAGTTCGTTTTAGTTTTCTGAGGTATGTACATATAATCTCTCGAGCTCATATCAAACTCTGATCACAAAAACTATGCACGAGTTTGAATCTGGAGCCCACTAATATGTTTGATATTTTTTTAGAATAGAGCCAAGAATCATTGTTAAAGAACTCTGCTTGACGTTAGTAAAGACAAGTTAATAGTCAAATAAACCTATTACAACACATTTACCGTATAAGGCGTTAATTTTTCGAAGTTTAAGTTATTATTTTCTTTCCAACACTAAAATTCGAAGGCAAATAGGCGGCAAATGTTTTTATCAAAGTAAAGTCAAAAGTGCACACAAATAAATATACATATTTACTCATTCCTACAATTGAGCTTAACAAGAACATCTTTTTATTCTCAAATGATAATTTATTGCCATTATTGCTCGCAATCAATTAGTGTGCGAATGTGCGAATTTGTTTGTATGTATTTAAGTATAAGTACTGGGGTATTTACCTGTTTGAAAACAACAGGTTCCTTCACTAAAGAAACTCGTCGATAAGAATGGGTATTTGATAGATAAGACTCTAGAAATTTATGAATAAATTTACATAGTATTCGTCAGCGTAATTCGTCATACATGTGCATTGCTGTGTGTGTGTGTATGTACGTACTCGTATGTATATTTTCGCAATACTCATGCGAGGCAAAGGTAGAGTTTTAATTCTTTGTTTACGGATTTCCTTATCAATTTGCATGATACTTGGAAATAATTTCCCTCATACTCTCATATCAAAAAGTGAATAATTGCATGTGTGTGTGTGTGTGGTTATTTGTTGAAATTATCGATTCTGGAATTCAATAAAACTTATAAAATTAGCCATAATTGTGTATTAGTAATCATTTATTGAAAAATAGTCTGCAATTTGTTTTGTATGAACTTGTCTCTATGTGCAAACTTATTTATGGAATAACTACATTTAAAAGTGATTTAAGTGAGGATTAAATAAAAAACGTTTTCCCTCCTAGTCGCAAGATCCAGTCACTTCACCGTCTCACAGGTTGTGCAGGGGTCGCTTGAGTTGCTGGGTTGCAGGTGTGAGGTGTACCTGTCGCCGGTGTTTGAATAATTCACCCTTTTCCACAGTAAATCCATTGTTTAAACTTCAATAAATAAAGCGGGAATGTAATCAGTTCCGTTCGATATTTATATGACTTCCATTGAAGCCCATATCTTTGCCCCGCTTATCGCTTTGAATATTCTTGTTGTGAGCTTTCTCATTATGAGTAGGTAATACCTACATACCTATGAGTGTGTGTATTTACTTATATGTAAATAAGTATATATGAGAGAATGCAGCAAAATATTTTGTATTTATATTTATTCCTTTACGACGGTATTATCATGTTATTTGCTTACTTACGTTGTTGTAATTATGAAAAGCAGTAATATGATCACGTATGCCTAAATGGATATTATTGTGAAGATTGTTCGTCACTGTCCCATACAAATATATATGTACATATATATAGATATACCTCACTTTTTAGCGGACTGTTTGCTTTCCGCTTAAATCATTTTTATTTACATAAATACTTACATTCTTATATGCTCATATGAGCACTATATCACCTATCAATATTTACATGCAATGGTACAGTTTCAAGTGCTTCAAGTAAATGCTTCTCAATTACAACAACTCATCAATATTGGTAACAAAAATATACGAGTACATGAATATGACTTCAAATGCATGAATATAGTTGTGAACGACAAATAAGTTACCTACGAATGCTTCGGTTAAGTAATTACGAAGTAAACTCTTTAAGGTAATTAAATTAGATTTGATGCACCAATCATCGATCTAACTACTATGACTAGGAGGTTTCTGCTGATTTTTTTATACAGTGACTTACGGTCTTATTTTATTAGGGACTTGTGGTCCAACTCTATTGATATTGCTGTAAATTCTACAGCTGAATTTTTCGAAAGTGTGGTTTCAACGCTTTGGCAGAATACACAGAAGTCTAGTAATTCCACAATCATACTTTGTACCATCTAGAACCATGAAGACCCGATATTTAAAGGAACGCTAAATTATTCAAAAGCTAGCGCTTATATATGGATTCAGCAAAGAATCCAAAAGGAGGTAGGAATGAAGGCTTTGGTAGCACCATTAGAAAACATTTCGAAAGTAAAGCAATAACAAATTTCTATCAATGAATTAACAATATTTTACATCAGAATCTTTCAGTACACACATACATACTATAGGTAGGTATATATATATGTACAGTATATATATATGTACATATACGAGTACATATCAGTAAAAGTAATAGTGTTATAGAAGAAATTTCTATCTGTAATTGACGACGACACCGGAATAAGTCAAAAGTAAACGTTAATTTTACTTGACTACTGTGCAACATTCTTTATTGGTTCATCAGTAAAATGCGATAAACTTCAATGTACACAATCATAATTACGATGACTCTATATTTTCCGACCGTTAAGAATGCGCCGAGCGATGCCTTCTCGCCTTTACCTAGGTGCTGTATTGTAATGTGTGTGTGTGTGTACGGTTGTTTGTTTTTGCTCTGCCTTTTTACAGTTTTATCATTTTGTTGTTATTTCGTTATTCAAAGTTATGTTTCAGGTGTTGAAGTTATCTCGAAGTGTGTTTCCTTACTTTGGGACACGTTCAATGCCTTCTTAAATCCCGAACTAATTAAAATGACAAATCGTTCGGTGAGAAATGCGCGCATAAATACATAAATACATGTACATATGCATGTATGTATGCAGTGTATGTATAGGAAGTACATGAGCGCTTAATGATTTCTCGTCAGTATTTGCCCGGGCGACGAACTGCCTAAGCATTTGCTGCCAACTAAAAATTAGCCGCCTATTCTGTTGGTGCGGCAATGAATGGACATGTTTTGGTGTTTAATTCAATCAGAGTTTTATGCTCTTGTCATCGCTTACAGCCACTAAGCTGGAAAGACGATTTAAAAATTTAGAGGTGTCATGGCATTATGCCCAGAATAGAATTGAGACGAACTGTGAATTTACCAAATTAGTTTAAAACACATTCATACATATTTGTATGTATATATGTATGTATGTAAATAAAAACATGATTTAAAGGTATTTAAATAATATTATTAATTATATACACATAGGATTAGGTCTTATGTAGATCATTTACCTTTTAACTCACTGCACACACACCGACTCTTGAGCATTGTTGGGATAGCTTCTGGTTTATTTATTACCATGGAAAGCAATCAGCTTTAAAAACTTTTGCGAAGTTCTTTAAAAATTATAACTTGGCTCCTGAGTGATCATGAATATTTTCTTGGGGAAGGGTCGCTGTTTCGATAGTTCTTTCGTTCGCGGATCGCTGAATGATGTCATGACTCTAAAACACAGTTCTTGAAATATAAATGATTTATTCTTTACGAGCAGATGTCTTAAAACAACATTTGAATTAACAAAGGTCTACCTTTTAGGTACATATTTAGTCCCTAAAAAATATTGAATTATGTTACGCATCTATGTAGATATTCTCGTAATTATCGTATACATATATATAACTGTAATATCTAGCAGTCACTAACAACATTTTAAAATCTTTCCAGACTTTCAATGCAAGTAGCTAGATGGGATTGAGGAATGATCGGTGTTACTTATGACAAATAAACGGTGAATTAAATTTCGGTATGCCATTATTGCTAGCAAATTATCAGTCGAGTATAGTTGCTGCTCAAGTGGCATACGGCATGTTACTGGATTACAATAATATTTACGTGATGAATAGAATAAATGCTGATGACAAGCACGACCGCAAGCATCTTCCCCAATTGCCAGCGCAAGAGCTGTTGGATGATGAGAAGATGTCATTAACGGCATTTGGGTCGCTATCAAGAACAGCTACAGAGACATTTTATCGCCCAAATTGTGACACACCCACGTACTGTCCAAATGAGGGAGAACAGCAAATACTCGGCGGTCAATGCAATTCGCTGCCACCAAGTGGCACTGGTCCCACACCGCTTCAGTATTTAAATAATATTTTCGGGATGAAAGCTCCGTCGCAAGCAGCGTTCACTGGGTCTAATCTTACATCAGCGGACATTTTCAATATGAGAAGTTTTCCATATTCAAATGTCTTCGGACATTTTGCACCCAATCAGTGCGATAGTCAAGCTCAAGAAATATGCAGCAGTAATGCGCCCCAAAAACAACCACGTTTCGCTCTATTGTCAGCTGAGCTGCCGAGCCAATTCAATCAAGCGCCAATAGGAACTACCACTACGCCTGCGCTGAAACTTGAAGTTGATACGAATGATTCATCAATGAATACGAGTGCGCAGCACTCGTCTCTATTGGCAGCAACACTGAATGAAATAACCTACGCTCGACCGAAAGGGCCTGGAGCGACAGCAAACGCGATCACAACCGCCACCGTTGCAGCGGAAGCCACAGCCAAAGACGGAGTCTGCGGATCAGCGGTAGCCGAAAGTCCAGAAGTGGTAGCAGTTGAGGCGGCAACGACGAAACAGCCGTCAGCGGTTTCCAGTCAAAATAAGCCATCCATGCGCGGCATGCAAAACACTAATGGTCAGTTCACAATTTTCTACCTAAATTTATCTCAATTTACTCATACATACATAATTATACGAGTATTCATATGTATTTTCGCAAAGTGTTGCTCACTGAGCAATACTGTTTCATTCTTCTAAATGCTGTTTCAAGGTTAAACATTGAATGCCAGCCTGTTGGTCAGCTCGTCCGTCCGAGCTCTAATTTAATTAAAAACAGTTAGCTTCATATTTACATATATAACAGATTAGGACGTATTCGGAACTCTTGTAGGAACCTCTTAATAACTATAGACTATTCGATATTGAATTTTAATGAGCTCGATTTCGGTTGGACTTTCCTAGCGACGTACTGGTTGAAAGCAAGTTTGAGTTCGCCATTTCCTTTCAACATATATATTTTTGTTGGCCGTCAAAAATTGCAATTATCATCATTCAATGAAATTATGCTAAAATATAGAGGGGAGCCAAAATAAGCGAATAAACTTGTTCACTCTATAACAATGTAGTGGCCCACAAATATTAGTCGGTTAAAATGAAATTAAATCTTAATGTGCTTAATACGGTATGTAAATGATAGCGAGTTGGAGTCAGACATCTCACCTGCCCTGCAGGAAAATCAAATAGCTCAGTCACGTCATAGTCCTGATCCAGCTTCTGCTTTGGATTAATTGAAACAAGCTGCGCATTTTGCTTGAAAATTAAATTGCTCTTAATGTATTTGCGCAAGTGGTCAAAGTGGACTCAATAGATATCTCTGCTGGGCATTTGAGTATAACTTATCATAAGTATGTGCGTGTTGTTGCCACTGAGTACGAAAAATAATTGAAAACCTCAAAATGGCATACGATGCTTTGGTAAAGATAGCGTGTTTGAAAATTATTAATATTATGCCATTCCTACCATGGCGAGCAGCTCACCGTAGAATAGACAATGAGCCGGTGATACACATTGAAGTAGTCAGAGGCCTTAATTAAGCAACAGTCTATTTAGTGTGATGTCCGGTCTGGTGAGTACATCTGTATGCAAAAGATTAAGCAGATATTAATATGTGTGTACATATATTCATATTCATACCCATACTATGTATGACAGAACATGCATGCAATCAACGGCGTTTGAGACCCCCGCAATTGCCCGCAGTCGCTGAGACGTAAGCTCTCAAAGTTATTGGCCAAGTAAGTTTTACATCAAAACAGAGGAGGGTAAATAAACATATGCATATAAGTATGTGCAAATGTTACTGTTTTCATGTAGAATATCATACACGCATTAGTATGAAAACTACGGAAAGAGCGTGTAAAATATGCAAAGTGTGGTGGAAGAATTGGTTGGATATCTAAGCTCAGCTATTGCCAGCGGACGGTTTGTTGCTATTAGACGAAACCATTAGATGTCGGTTTTAAGTGGGATCAAACTCGGAAATTTTCTAGTGAAATTCGCACTTCGGAATCTGGTCGAAAAATAACGGAACGGCTTTAGTGTTTTAAGTATTACAGAGCTTTGACAGGTGAAAGAGGTACATGTCTAGTTATCATCGAAGTAGAGATCTGCAAATGTTGGTCCAATATTGTAGATGTTAGATCAACGAAATGAAAAGGTGAATGAAGTAGTATGGAACGGATGACTGTTGACAATGTAAGTCGGAATTCCAAAAATATGTGGAACAATAGACTAGGACCTGAACCAAAGACAGAGGATAATCATGTTATGGTCTAGATGGTCTAAATTATGAGGTTCGAACTAGATTTCTCCAAAATGTAATATGTGAACATATTTACATATGTGTATAGTTTAAACAATGTTGCTGTTGGATCATTTCAATCTTAGCTCCAATAAACTACCGTTCAAGACATATATTTGGTTAAAACAATTTTGATATGTACATACATATGTATATACACACCAAACAAAATATTGAACATTGCAAATAATTCTGAGTAATTCACCTACGTGCTCACATACACAGCAACATACCCGCCAAATCCAAATGAGCCCCGCAACTCCAAAGCCCCAACGGTACGCATAACAGATGGATACCGTATGTATGTGTATGGGTGCAGATATTTGTGTAGTTCGAAGGAAACGTGCGTACACGACAAATTATCTTCATAAATAATAGCGCCAAAATAAATGGCAAAAGAGTTGAATGGTCTCTTTGGGTCCATATGCAAAGGCAGAGCCACCGGATGGCTATTAAATAAAATCGAGCAGACGAAGTTGTGAGAATGGACGAGTATTGACTGCGCGATCAAGCGGTGATGTTTGCCAAAGCCTGTTATTAGCATTTCCGCTTTTTATTATTATTATACATATTTCGAACGGTTTTCTAGAAATAAGCCAATCATTTGCAGAGCCGCAAGGAGCGCTTAGGCAGGAGTGCGGCAAATCTAGTTGTGTTCACGAATTGCGCTAAACTATCCGCCGTCGAGGACTTCTGCCGGCAATAAAATTGGTATTCAAATTAAAATGATTCAAGAAAATGATAATTGAGACAAATAGCATACTTATACTTGATTATACATACGGAATCGCTGCCACAGCCGAGAAATCATTCTTATTCGGTTAAATATTTGAAACATTTATATATTTGTACATAAATATATACATATACATATAATCTACCCATTGGAGTTGGCTTTTATAAGAACCTTTTCATATGGCCTTTAATGTTGCATCAACAAATTAGCAAAACTGCCTTGGTGTGTTGTGTATGTTAGCCGAAGGACCAAATGCCACAAAGTACTCGAATGTAAACATATCCCACTGTATAGAAGCTTGAGCTGCAAGTTGTTGGCTGGGAGGACCGCACACCGCAGCGCTTCATTCTTGCAGCGATAAATTATGATGTGGGCTCTTACGGATTTTTGACGGCGCCGCTGTTGCTGCTGCGGCACTTGGGCTCTAATTCACTGCGCTGCGCATACGGCTAAGCAGCAGCTAACTTCGCTTTCAACACCATGCGACCGGTTCTGCATCATCTGGATTTTGTTATGTCATGCCCTGACATGCGGCGGTCCTGTCACGGTGCGCAGCAGAAGGCGCAATTCATTTCAAAGTTGAAAGCGGCGCCGTGTAATTAAATTGAGTAGCGCGCTAAAAATAATGGCTAATTTGGTTTTGACGTCTCCCGACATCTACATGCATACATACGTACAAGTGTGTGTTGGCCATGCCACGTCCTGCGCAAGTGTGTTTGTGGGCACTTTCGCGTTCATTTAAGGCTAATGGATTGGTGAAACACCTGTTTTAAAGCATTTCATGCGGTTTTCAATAAAAGCTTGTGATAATTAGCATTTACTGAATGACCTCCAGGTCCATAGGTGGGTGCATGCAAAACAAATGAATGAGCTGATCTTCAATCCTCAAACTCATCGAGCATAATTTTTTTAGCATTCGCTGGCTGCATGGCGTTTGTGCAATTTGTTTTTACTTTCTGGTGCCTGGTGGTGCTCCGCTTGCATGTGGATGCTTTGGTAAACGTTTTCCCACACTCTGCAAAGTTTTGCCAATTTACTGACACATTGTTAGCCATGAACGTTGCCGCCTCCAAACGAAATTGCGATGGTTGCATATTCATTATCATATATTTATATACAATGTATATAATGTTCGCCTATATATACATATAAATCTTAACGCTAATATTCATACGAATATTCCTTTGTACTTAGCTGCTTATATTAGCGGCAAACGCATGGCTATTTTGCGTGGAAAGAATCGGGAATATTTTTGGTTTGCAAAAAGAAAATAAATACATTTTGTCAAAAAACCCTCCCCTCCGATTTTGTGCACAATTTCACTTGACGAATCCGAATCAGAGTTCGAGTATATATCCGAGCACATCCCCCATATACCTCGACATACTACACGCACTAACTGTGGGGATCATGTTTTTATTTTGAATGTAGCACAGTGTTATTTGTTATAGAATTTCGAAGCACTTTGGAAGGTAATTCCAAATTTATACGCGTTAATGCTTCTGTAAGCTTCTGATTTTTTTAATTTGTCAAAATTTATCCACAGCTTATTTGCCCATATTAGAGTAAGTATTTTAAAATGAATATGCATAGTTAATAAATCATCTTAAGCTCAATATATAATAAACCAAGAAATTTAACATAATATGGGACTACGTGGACCTTAACGTCACTATCCGATAGGAAGGCGTTAAGCTGCTACAAATGAATGAATATCTCTTTCACATAAACCACAGCGATTAGATAAGACATTCGCTGGCGTACAGTTATTTAGTAAGAGTGAACGTAATTACGCGTATTTTTAGCGTTCTGATCGCATTTACATATCAACACATTGTTGTTGTTGTTGTTGTATTGTACAGGTGTATGTGTGTAGAATATGCCGGTATGTCTGTTGTGAAATTTATATCGTAATAGCAACATATACATATATATACATATATATGTATTTATATGAAGACCAAAGTGTGTGTGAGTGTTTTGAAATAAATTTCTTTAAAGCTCTTGTACGTGCAAGAGCAAGGTGCATATTAGCATCGCGAACAGAATTTATGACACTCAGCCGAGTCGAGTCGAGTGCACATATGCGCTTGTGTACGAGCATATACACGATTGCAGCCAGCACGAAGAGTTGCATGAATGAACCAAGAAGGGAAGCCTTCTTCATCAGGCGATATGGACAAAGCAACGACGAGCATCGTTGGCGCAGCCGCGTATGGCCAGATCGGATCGACCATGGGAATATTTGTTTCTGTGCTACGCGTACGTTACATTTAATTTGCATGAGACGTGCGGCACCATAACGTGCGCGGCAACTCATACTCATCCTGCGCGGCGACGCACATTCGAGTGTGTGTTCTGAGCTTGTGCAAGTGATCGTTTGGTTCATGTTTGGGCTACTCGCGGACTCGCGGGCTGCGTGAAGCTTCGCTTGGGCGGTAACTGGCAACCGATGGTAGGATGGGCACGAATGAGATGAACTGCACCTCGCCCCTCTCCTCACTACCTTCCTTCACGATCACTTATGGACCGTAGATGGCTTTCGTATGTACTTGCTTACATGTGTGTGTGTCAGTTGACTATCTGCTGCCGTCTTTTGTCTTTCGAAAGGCTATCATTATGATTATGACGAATATTATTCTTTTGCTTACATTTATTTCATATGGTAATACATAATAACACTTCCATTCAGATGTACATACAGACATACACGTATACAGTGCACTCGCGAAATTTCGAACGTTGAAATATATCAACTAGAGCTGATAGAGACAAACTGATTACAGATTTGAATTCAGCACGCCCAAATTAACTAGAATCAGTTAATAATTTAAAATAAGCAAATATTTTTTTTTAATTTTGTCGGACTGTGTAATTGCTGCAATTAATAATTATGCTAAATAAATCTATTATACAGAACTGTCGTAACGGATTCTTTGTCGCACTTGTTGTAAAGAGATTGGTTTTGAAAAATGCTCAGATTGAAGTGACATAATCAATTATCCATGTAAGACTAATATAGTTCTTTTCACTATCATTCACTTGAAAATACAAAACTGGTCAACAAATCTTTTGGCTCAAAGTAAAACCCGTAGAGACGGTAAAACAAATGTGAAGGAAGTTCCAGCTGTCAGAACTAATAATAATTATAATATTACAATAAGAGAGCGATAAAGATTTTCTTGTTGAAAAGAGTGCCAATTTTCAAAAATGCAGGAAAAATAATTGAATACATTTTGGTTTCATATTCGCAATCGCATGCTATTTCTGACCAACAATTCTCTTTCTTTAAATGCAGATCCACACGTCTGCAATAAACAAATTGAGCTATTTACTCACAAATCGCAAATTGCCACTTTCGTTCATTAACTTTTGCATTCCACCAGTTGGTTGATTGTTGTTGTTTTTTGTTATTGTAGTGCCCCGGCACGGCAGTCAACATAAAGTGACGATTCGTCAACGCCACAAAGCTAGACAAGACACTACAAAATGAATGACACAAACATACACACACATACACCAGCACACAACAAAGGCTCACGCGACCAAAAGTATACATGTAACTGTGTGAGTGTGTGTGTGTGTGGAGTTAAAAGTGATATAAGATACAGCCAAGTAGTAGGCAACTACAATAAGTGTGGTGAATTATGAAATGAGTGTTGTAAGTGTTGCATTTACCAAGGAAGGGAGGGGAGTGCAAAAAGCTGTGGCAAAATTAATATGAACAAGTAAGAGGAGAAATAAATAACTTAATAAATAATAATTATTTGCCATAAATGCATAAAGTTGTTGTTTCTTTCCATGTGTTAGCCTCGACTTTGCACTTCTTCTGGCAAGGTCAGATGATTCTACAAAAACTGCAACGTCATTCCTCACAAGTAGATTTTGAATCTTGACTCAACAAAGGTGTATGCTTTAACATGGGGTTAAGGATCTCTTCGCAAAGCCATCTAATGTCATCCGTATTGGATGTCATAAACCCGATAAATGTTGACCACCTTATTGAGTTTGTTTCGAAGTTGAATTTTTTTAGTTCTTCGACTATTCATAACTCCGTATCTATAAGATTGTATTCCTACTTAATTTTTTCTTAGAGAGCATATCATGCGCGTTCATGCAATTTCCTGATCAAATATTTCTTGCAGAGACTTTATTCAAGCCAAGAGTCAAAGTAATGGAAATGCTAATTTAAAATGTAATTCCAAGCATCTGATTACCAGTATTTCTATTACTTACTTATAAATTCAAAAAAATTGGACTGTTTTTATGTGAATAGTCGTATGTACGTACTAATGTAATCATAAAATATATTCGCATATAAAATACGTATTCTTAGCGGAAAGCTTAAAGAAAAACCAAAAACAAAAAATATGTAACGAAAAATTTCGCTGACACGCAGCTCTGCATTTGCACAGCTCGTAGTTTTTCTTGGTAAGTGTTCAAGAGCCAAAACTAATTATAATTGACAGGCAATATCTGTCGAATAGTTGCACTTATGCATGCATACATACATACATACCAGTATGAACAAACTTAGCTGCGCACACTCTAAGCAAGCTTCCAAGAGGTACATAGATACATACATAGGTGTACGAGTATGTGACTACATGGCTGAGCTCATTACAACAGAAGCGATTGCATTTACACTGGAGACAATAATTTGCAACCTAACTGAGAGCACGTTGGTAACAATTATTTATTTCTGCAGAGTAATTAGTTAAGCTGACGGCCCAAAGCTGCAATAGAAAATATAAAAAACAACTATAACATCAATGACGGCAGTAGTAACAATATTAATGCGGAGTTGGTAAAAGTAAAATACTTTCTTAATTACCCAGCAATGCACTGTCATATTGAAATCTCCAACTCGAATCGCAGCGTTTTCAAAGCCCCATTTTTTTTACCCAGCCATGATGTTGTCGCAAATGCCTGACTACTCGTGTAAAGAACGGGTTACACCCAATGGTCAATGGTCAAGCCCCGTTTGGGCGTATTCACAGTTAGGCAAACATTTCCCTTTATTATGTCCGTTATGGTCATGGTTGGGTACCCTGAATGTTCTTAGGGTTTACGGGTTACATACATATCGGTGAGAATTCTCTTTTGGTTTACTGCAGAAAGAACTGAGTTCTTTAACAAAGGCAGTGCTTGAGACGAACTATTGATTCAGAGTACGAGTCCCGTTATCCTTTATTATGTATAATTCGAATAACATTTAGGAAGAGATTAACTGGATTCTTCAATCACAGGCCTTTGAAGAAATGAATCCATTTGAATTCAGAGCAATTTAATTATGTATGTATGTATCTAAGTATATGAATTAGGCTTTTATAAATAGATATAAATATTCTCCTCCCAGTAAAGTAACCGTAACTATTCTGCAAAAACAAGAGAAATTAAGGTAATAACAGGAATTAACATCCACAAACCGTTTTTAATTATTGGATAGAAGAAATTAATTACCCACGCACCTTCTCAGCTCCGATATAATGATTTCTTACGAATTTACATACTGACACACACACACACACATACATATGTACATATGTACACATATGCGTATGCAGGTAAGTGCAACGCAACCAATGCTCGCAACAAATTCGCTTAAGTCTGTATGTATGTATGTACGTATGTGAGTGAGTGAGTGAGTGTTTTTGCACGAAAAAATGCTGACAAAACAATGGTTGCATTCAACACTGTTATTTTACAATTCGCTGCACACATTTTACAATAAACGCAACGCACATTTGCATTCAGGGTTAAATTTCATTTTTTTAATTGTTGTTGCAAAATTGTTGTTGGAGAAACGACGCATCTGCAACAACAACAGCAGCAGCAACTGCAAGTGCAAGCCAACGGCAACTCACACACGCACACATACACCGCTTACGAGCAATGTTAGATGTTTCTGTTATGTTGGACTTATTGGCAGTAATTAGCATGCAAAATCATTAACATACAATTAATTACAGCGCCGCAAAGAGTAGAGAAGCGCAAGCAGGCGCAGCAGGGGGGCAGTGACTTAGGCGGAGGCGTAATTGGGGCATTGAGCGTATGTTAACAAAAACTGACTGCATGTTGCGCTCATCATTTCGCAGACATGCCTTTCTATGCTTCGAGGAATCGTGCGTACTGCAGACTGCAGACACTCACGAACGCTGAACCACCGGTTGGATGTGGGCGGTGTTGAGCGGGACGGGGGCATACTGCATGCAAAACAGTTGCAAATAACATGAAATATTTCACTAATCACCATACAGAGGAAAGTTTTTGAACACACAGAGCCCCAGAGTGTGTATGTACTTACAGTAGCTGGTAATGAAGAAGGCTGGCTTGAGCTTGAGTTACTCGCGTAGCACTTGACGCATAACTTCACATAAAACAAAGAGTTGTGTTACTCTTCATTTAAATCAGGTATTAGTAAGCCAAAGGAAGGCGCTACTGAATAAACATTTATGTTTTGTAGTTAGACCTAACCTTAAAAAAACTCATCAGACTATTGCTTCGTAAGAATGGATATGGATATAGCGTGAGGTAATTTTTGGTTTATTGAAAAATATTATTCAAATAGAGAGTGACAAAATTATAATTTAAAAACATTGATTTCTATGAAATGAAACGAACTTTTCAGCCCTCCTCTTAAGTTCTGTAAAACCAATTTTCATGGACCATCCATTAAAATTTGTTGGATCCAGCACACCCTTGTCGGGAATTAAATCTGTAGCGAAGGTATTCAGTGGTTATGGGTGTAATAAAACTGTTTTCTTTATTAACAAACTAGCCGACAGCTCCGGCTTCGCACGGGTTTAAACAAACATTTCAAATGTTATAAATTTTTACACACGCTCTCATACAGAGTATTAAGTACATACATATTTCTCTTTTTTTGTTCATTTAAAGAAGCTAAATGAAGAAAATTCGAGCATGAAATTATATTATATTTGTAATGAGTTAATTCATGATTACGACCTCTAGTCTTTGGTGTCCGATTTCTTTCTCTCGGATTATGAAGCGAGCTTGTATATTTTTAGCATTTTGACGATTTTCAGTTTCAGATTAAGATTCTCCATCACAGAGTCTTTTCCGTTTCCAAATGCCCCATTTTCGATTCCGGAAACCCATGTCAGGTTACGCAAGGTCCAGTTCCATAGTTCATATCCCGTTACCCCATATCCGGTTCCGGTAGCATATTTATCCATGTCTGGTCCCGGATGCCCCATTTCCGGTCCCGACAACATCATATCTCGTTACCCCACATCCGGTTCCGATAGCATATTTATCCATATCCGGTTCCGGATGCCCATTCTCCGGTTCCGGTTACATGATATCCGGTTACCCCATGAGGTCAATGACCCCACCCTGATCACGTGATGACATTCCAAGATCACGTGATATTTTTGTTTACAGGTCAAAGACCCTGTTCAGATCACGTGAAGTCACATCAAGGCCACGTGATATATTTTTTTACATTTTTGAGAGAGGTCAATGACCCCACCCTGATCACGTTAGGTCATTTCAAGGTCACGTGATATTCTCGTTTACAGGTCATTGACCCCGCCCTGATCACGTGATGTAAATTCAAAGTCACGTGATATTTTTGTTTACATTTTTAATGAGGTCAATGACCCCACACAGGACACGTGATGTCAATTCAAGGTCTCGTGATATTTTTGATTACAGGTCATTGTCCTCGCCCAGATAACGTGATGGTACACCAAGGTCACGTGATATTTTTGTTTACATTTGTGAGTGAGGATAATGACCCCACCCTGATCACGTGATGACATTCCAAGGTCACGTGATATTCTTGTTTACAAGTCATTGACCCCACCCTGATCACGTGATGTCAATTCAAAGTCACGTGATATATTTGTTTACAGGTCAATGACCCCACCCTGATCACGTGATGGTACACCAAGGTCACGTGATATTTTTGTTTACATTTGTGAGTGAGGTTAATGACCCCACCCTGATCACGTGATGACATTCCAAGGTCACGTGATATTCTTGTTTACAGGTCAATGGACCCGCCCAGATCACGTGATGGTACACCAAGGTCACGTGATATTTTTGTTTACATTTGTGAGTGAAGTTAATGACCCCACCCTGATCACGTGATGACATTCCAAGGTCACGTGATATTCATGTTTACAGGTCATTGACCCCACCCTGATCACGTGATGTCAATTCAAAGTCACGTGATATATTTGTTTACAGGTCAATGACGCCACCCTGATCACGTGAGGTAATTTCAAGATCACTTGATTTTTTTGTTTACAGGTCAATGACCCTGAAAACAACCTGATCACGTGATGTCATTTCAAGGTCAAGACCGATCCGGCTTCGCACGGGTTTAAACAAACATTTCAAATGTTACAAATTTTTACACACGCTCCCATACATATGTACATATGTATAATATGTTCTCCCCCTTTCTTGCATGGGTTCATTTAAAAAAGTAAAATGCAGAAAATTCGAGCATGAAATTATATTTATTTGTAATGAGCTAAATCATGATTACGACCTCTAGTTTTTGGTGTCCGATGTCTTTCTCTCGGATTATGAAGCAAGCTCGTATATTTCTAATATTTTGACGATTTTCAGTTTCAGGTTAAGATTCTCCATCACGGAGTCTTTTTGATACCCTCACCTGGGAACTATTTCCAAAAAGTTTAGATTATAGCAATAAATATAGCCTATGTTACTCGAGATGAATGTAGCTTTCGAATGGCGAAAGAATTTTTGAAATCGGCACAGTAGTTTTTGATTTTATTCATTACACACAAATATACAAATCTTTCATCTTTATAACAGTAGTATAGATTATTGCAATTTAAGTAATTCTCTATTATTTGATTGCTCTCAAAAATTTAATATAGAAAACCTTTTTTATCAGAAAGAAAAATATAAGCTTATGCTAGTATTTTCTATATTTTTGAATTCCAAGCATGGAGTGCAAGTATAGTCTGTATAGTCAAAGCTATCTTATACCAGAAAACATATTTATATAGCTGTCTTCAATTGACTTTATTCAAGGTGCAGAAATGATTTCCCTTTTAATATTTTCGGGTTTCCAACGCTGTTGAGTGCTTATTTGCGAAACCCGATACAAAAGTGTATGCAAACAAACGCATAAATGAAAGTAAATAGCATCTGGATTGTAGTTGTTTGTATGTATATAGGCGCATATTCAGATGCTCCACTTTTAACTATTATACAAACACGGGTTAGTAATATGACAGTACAATCCTTTTGCGTGTGAAGCACGCGCCAACTAGGACTACATATGAGGATAATCACATTGGCAACTGTACAGCGACTGGATCTACACAATGATTATTTTAGTGGTGTATGTGTCAGAGATATGTACATACACATTCACATACATATGTGTATTGAATGTTGTAACAAACGTTAAATGAAGATAAATGGCCACAGTATGAAATTTAAAATCCATTCAGTCAAACTTAGGTGTACATATGTACTTGTATTGTAGTATGTAGATATGTATGTATGTGCGGCGCGTGCACAGATCGCTGCAGATCACAGTATCCACTTTTAGTTTCATCAAACGTTTACTCCTTTTATCACTTCGCTTTTGCCTTTGTGTGTGTGTGTGTGTGTGTGTGTGCGTGTGATTACCAGCGTAATGTGCGCGGAATGAAAGTAACCCTTAAATTGTTGAATTGTGGTAGAGGTACAATAACGCGTGCGCCGTATTGGGTTACATAACAACCAAGTAAACGTATGAGTAGTTGCGCATGCGCAGCACACGGCAGCTTTGCAGCGACACTAGCAATCCTAGCGATTCCGTCGTGTTGACATATGGTACGAGTTCATCGATCAGTGGTGCTTTCCCTCTTCCTTGATAACGCCCTAATAGGGCTACAATACTGGAACGATCGCAGCGCCGATATAGGAAGCGGCTCGGGAGCACGCGTCGCCCGAATCAATATGAGCACATGACGATGTTTATTCGATTTGTCTGTTGCCTATTTTCATGTTTTTTTTTTATTCGGCGAATCCTTTCTGCACGGCCTTATTGTCGGCCTTTGTAACATTTTTTAGGCGCTGATCATCTGACACTGCCAGCATTCAGTTGTGGCTACTATTTTATGAATTTAAAAAACGTATAAGTATATGTATGTGTCTATAAATGTGTGTGTATTCGAATGATGTTCTGTGTGTATGTACATGTATGAAGATGTGTGGTTGTGTGTCGAACTGCATGTTCTATCGATTTGCCTACAAAAGGTTTATAAAGACACACACACACACACACACACACATGTATAGATATTTTTCACATTTATCACTAAATGCTGTCAATGTAATTTAATTTTTTAGGATTTTCATTGGTTGCAATGTTATGTGGAAATCCTTTGAAAAAAACACGACATCAAATCTTTCACTTTGTATATGTACGTGTGTATTCGCGTATGTAGATGCCAGTGGAATCGTGAAATCAAATGCAAAATAGGGTTGATATGCACGGTTGAAAGGGTGGTTCGCTGCCACCCTTTTCAAATTATTTTATTATTTGATTTCAATGCAATGGATTCTGTGAATCTGCAGCTGCCACTTTCATTCGCATACGCGTGCGCGAATGTGTTTTTTTTTTTCATATTATTTGATTACAAACGGATATTCATTAAAAAATGGAAGTTTGGAGTAAATACCTACATATGTATGTACATACATATATTACATTTATATGTACATATATTGTTGTATATAAAACTAAATATTCTCAATTCCTAAACAAATATGTAAATATATCGAGATTTGTTAACAATGAAAATCGACAGTAATTTTTTGGCGAAGATTATCATTCGTAATAAGCGGTACTTTGCATATAGAAATCTATCTGCTCTAATATTCACACGAATTCATTCATGTGCGAGTTCAAAAACCTCGAAAGCGCCAACATTATATTATGCACTTGTGTGTAGAAACCGCCGTTGTAGCGCTGCGCAATTCTTCCAATTTCACTCCAGCTTATTATTATTGCTCAAAATAGTTAAAAAGAGAAGCAGTAAGTTATTGTGACTTAGCACGCAAAAAATCTCGCTTCGGTGACTGGAGATAGCATGCGCACACACACACACATACATACAAACAGACAAGCAAACATACAGAGCAATGCAATTATTTATACGAATGTATAGAGATACTCCCCGCCAAAATGCACCACTTCTCTGTCGAGGCAATAAAAAGTTGGCTTTGGTAGATTTTGCATATTTGCAGACTTTCAGCGTTCGTTTGCTGCGTGCTAGGTGCTAGCCATGGAAGACACCTCAGCATTTTGCGAACGATTCTAATTACTACATTTGCATACTCATACATGTGTATGTAAATGTGTGTGTACGATTTTATTAGGCAATAATTAATTGCAACCGGTTTTAGCCATAATATAAGCATTTTCCAGAATGCCCGACTCTTTGTTAAACGGGGCTTCAAAGTCCAACTGGGACTTCTGGGTTAAAGAAACAATAAAAGATTTTAGTTTGGAAAATATAATGGATCTCGAAATGTCTATTTCCATTATATATTTTATATTTTTACATTCAAAGGTGAATACGAGTATATTGAGAGCATTGGAGCAGCAATCGGCCGATTTGCGTAATAAATGTGAGAAACAAATTCACAAATCCTGACTGGAAGTGCATTTGTTCACCTGAACCTTCTTTTGCAGATCATTTGCATTGTGAACTGCTCTGCATCGGCAGGATATTCGAAGAAAGACACAAAGGCAAGGATAATTTGAAGAGTAAATCATTGCTGCGTGAATAGAAGTGCAAAATAATAATGAGGAAGATAAATAGGAGTGCATACACTCACTTTTACTTGCGAATGCATACACTCATACATAAGTGTGTGTGTGTCTCGGTGCGTGTGCATTAGACACTTTCAGGGGTTCCTCCCAGTTTGTCGTTTGAGAAACCTGCCGTTCCCACGCTGGCAAGGTGCCTTTGCCTTTACGAGCTGACAATAGATGGCGTTCATATATATAGCTACTGTTGTTGTTGTATCGCCAATGTACAGTGACTTTGATTTACACCTGGCCATAACCATGCAAACATCGGCTTTGTTGTAATCACATTGTGTCTTTGGCATTCTTCTCCAGCCAAATTAATAGCAATTTTTCAATTGTTGCACATTCATAAAATAACAACAACAACAAATAATTTTTAAGTGAATGCATAAGTAGTTGTACGCAATTGTTTTTGCAGCTATTCGATAAAATTTAGTTTTACGTAAAGCGTCACACAAGAACTGCAGCAGCTGGGCAGCAAGGACCCGAAGAAAGTTCGACAAATTTTGAATTCTCTCCTATGAATACCTTAAGTCGAATCAAAAAAATTTGAAAAGATTCAATGAAGAGAAAGTGCAGAGGCTAGAGATGTAGACTGGTCCGAAGATTATAAATTGAAAAGAAACAAATTAGAAACATTTTGAATTTTACTAAAATCCTTTTTGAGTAACAATTTAACCCATTATACTATTTTTTACTACCTTCAAATGCCGAATTTCACTAATGCTTCCATGTAAGAATATTATATAAAAATCTGTATATGTAAATACGCAGATACACACACATTATCGCCCACTAATACTTACGCATGCGATTATGCATTTGATTGGAGTTTTTTATCGCTTGATTTTGATTTGATGGCATTTGGCCCTTCGGCAGTGAGCGTTGCTGCCTATAACGGCATGATGTTTTTTATGTACACATATATATGTATATGCATACTCGTATATGTAAATCCACCCCTTTTTGAGCTTTCTTGCGTATGCAGAGTAGAGGCAAAGGGTTGCTCTGCCTGCTCGTTTTGCATTTGGCGGCAAGTGAAACGGCAGCAGCGCTTGCAATGGCATGCATCAGTGTGTGTCTGTGAGGCGCTTTGATTTGAGCAGAATACAACAACAGGCATTAGGCGAGCATGTGTGCGTGCCGTGGCTGCTTTTTTATTGTAGATTATGTAAATTTCAACCCTTCTGCAATTTGAATATCCTTTGCTTATTTTTTAAATGCACGTTAGCCATTGGTTGTTTTTTAACAGTTTGTATGCCCTATATACTGAGTACTGGTATGGAAGTAAAATCACAGACATGTTGGATTTTTGCATCCTAATTTTTGTTTTTCAAAATGGAGTTTTGTAGCATAGTGGTTTGCGGAGAATGCTTGGTTAAAATAAAATCTTACACAATTATATTTGCTCAGCTGTATAATATACATGCATATATAAGTATGCTAATGTGTTTTGGAGAAGCTTCGTTCATACATATATAGCTAGATTATTGGTGAGCTTTTGTAAGGGCAAGAAGTGATAAAAAACATAAATTAAAGTAAATATCTGCTTACTTCCTCTTGAAAAATCATCGCTGGACGTTGAGCGTTGCCACTCACTTATCCAAATTTAGGCCTTTTACTTTGGATTATTATATTGAATTCTATACATACATTATGGCTAAATTCTATCTTCATCCTGATCATTTTGATTTAAATAATATTTTATTTGCTACAAACAACCGTTTAACGAAAGTACTATTAAGGGGAACTAAAGTGGCGCATACTTATAGTGTATAGTGCATACTTATATTGTAGGGTTTCAGTCTTTCAAAGAGATGAAAAAAAATTTATTTTGGACCTTTTTATTTCATTCAAGATTCTCTAAGATTGATTTTTGCATATTTATAATCCGAATAATGTTTATATGACGGCAAACTAAAATTCTTTATTATTGAAAATTATTTCTAGAATTATTCAAAATCTCTTTAAAATTAATGACTTACTTACTTACTAATAATTGTATATAATTTTGTGTTTACATCCGTGAGAGAAATATATATTTTGCGAAAAATTTCCGTTACACAGCAAAGTCACTTGAGAAATTTTCAAATTTTTGCTGCGGGCAAAAAGTTGCAGAACGCTAAGAAATATTCACAAACCCACTAACGCATATGTACATATATACATATCTACAGACATCCCATATATCATGCATGTGAATATGTAGATGCCCGCACATGCTTGTGAACCCAGTGAATATCATTGGATTTGATGAAATTTGGCGCAAAATTGAATCATAAACGCTACTTTGTAACTGCGCGAGAGTTGTTATTCCCGAAAGCTACCCCTATTTCTGTGTAACAAACTTGAGTTTTTCACTTTTTTACTTTTCACAATTTTTGCATTTTTTTCACATTTTCCTTATTAGTGTGACTGTTGTGTGCTGTGTGTGTGTTTGTATGCTTGTGCTCGTTTCGTACACTCAATAAGGTAAGTCGGAATCGAGTAGGGAACTTGCATGCAGAAGCATTTTTTAACGGTTCTGCTAACTCAGGTAGCGCGCAGCGGAACGAACGAACGAGCCGTCGAGCTCATCATATTGGTGTTAAGATTTCTTAAGAAACTACATTTTTCCTTGCTTATTTTTTATGAACGATTTTCCGTCCGCTGGCAGCCGACGTTTACATTGATTTGCTTTTTATTGCAATTTTCTCTGAAATTTGTTCTGGCGTTTTTCTTATTTTTGTGTGTGTTTTCGTTTTATTTCTTTTTTGTAAGCGTTTTTTTGTTAGGCTTGTTCGCACAAGCAGCGCTACGAGTATTTTACAGTTCCAGTTCATTGTGCAGTCGTTACACAATCTGAGGGTAGATTTATGCATTTGTCCTGCTGCATTTGGCCTAGCGCTAGATATGCGCATACATATGTGTATCTGTGGATGGAAAAATGCATAGATTGCATTTACCGTTTTTTATTCACTTAATGGCTTTGTGTCCCTTTAAGGAGGAAAATCTACCGATAGTGCAGTAATATAATTTTTAACGTACTTTCTCACGATTTCTCTAAATTTTTTGCCTCCTATCTGCAAAAGACGAAGATAAAAAATAAATCTTTCAAATTTATGTCGCAAATTTTATCGATCGGCACAATGATCCTCCAAAATTCATGCCGCCTTAAGAAATGCAAAATCTGCATTTTATTTGCATAGACAACAAATAGATTATAGTCTCACAGAAATAATTGCAATATTGTTTTAGGTTGAGTGGCATTTAAATATTTTGCATATATACATACATGCATACATACAAATATGTGTAGATATATTAAATCGGGTAGAATTCGAGCGAATTATGTGTAGAATCACGAGTCAGATTTTATTGCACTGATAATTATCTGCTATCAATACTACTTTAAAACGTCTCCCCGTTCGCTGCAAACGGGTTTTGTACAGTTTTGCGTCGTTTTACAAATACACACATTAGCTTGTTGGAAATTTACCGGAAAACTCTTTTTATAAGCAATCCATTCAACACTACATTTTATATCCTTCACTCAGAACTCATCGGCAAAGCGAGAATGAAACCATAAAACGCTCCAACAGATCGCTTGCATCTTATTGAATGCACCAGCATTTTTAGTACAAGTACAGCTATATGTAGATATGTATGTACTCGTATGATGCATGGCATTGCAGTTTAAATGCGAAGGATCCCTGTCGCGGTTGACCAGAATTTACCTGCCTTTGAATGCCAGTTTTTATGGTTTCCGAAAATTTTTACGATTGTTTCATAGTTCAAGCCAACGCTGCTCCTGCTGCTGCTGTTGTTGTTCTGTTTAAATTTACAAGTTAAGCAAATCAAAAAAGGTGAATATAATAAAAAGTGACTTTCTAGCGTTTGTTTTTTTACCATTTGACTATTTGATGTTTCAATGAGGAAAAAAACAACGCTTCTTTATGCGCTTTATGACAATTCGTTTGAAGTCCGGTGGGTCCATTTGAATAAAAATTAGAGTTTCTTTGCGGACAAAAAATTGTTCGGTTCAAGGCCATTTTTATTGCTCACCGAAACAAACACGTTAATTACATTTGCGTTTTGCGGCCTACACATCGAAACCAGCATACATACATACATTTATCTACCTACATATTCATAAGCGTAAGTCTATATTTGATTTAAAAATCACAAGTCAGAATGCATATTTTTTATAAACATAGAGACAATATTTAATATAAAATAATAATCGTTAAATATGCCTGAAAAAGCGAAAATTTAGAAAAAATTTGAACTAGATTTAATGTACAGTGGTGGTCTATAGAGTATAATGAACATATTGGAGAAATTATGACGCTCCAAAATACATCATCCTTATTTTATATCCCCAAATACATAATTATTGCGAATTTGTTTGTAAGCGTAATTAATGATTGATAAAGATATAATATAAATTATGATATAATTGCTATATGATCATTTTCTTGTTTGATATCAACGATATTTCAATTAATACATAGGCCAAAAATAAAAAAAACATCACACCTTTTCGATGAAACATCCAACTTTAGATATTTCGCACTTGAAGAATTCGTAAACTAGAAAAAAAATTAATAAGTATATTGCTACTGACTTATTTCTAGTTTGAATTAAATTCTGAATTTTAATTGTATATTGCAAATAAAAATTTGTTATAATCATGTGATAACTCGACCATAACTTAATATAAATTTTCATAGAACAATACTAAGAGCCTACAATCGGAATATAATAATTTTGTTCTAGTATATATTCAATAAATTACATTGTAAATATATGCACTTACGTTCAAACACATGTAAAATGGGATTATGACAATCAGAAATTCATAAAACTGGGAATTCTCAATAAATAATAATGTCAAGTTGGTTTGCACAGCGCAGGGAACTCAAAAATTTAATATGCCGACCAATGAAAAACCTACTCCATAGCAAATGGGGGCTTAGGAGGGTATGTACATGCTTGCATGTCCATATATACAGCATTATAAACTTAAATGGAATATCATGAGTGTAGAGGTCCGCATTTATGTATAAATGCATATATACATGAATACTGTTTGAACATATTTATATGCTGATAACAATGTGCTCGTATATATCCAGATCTATAAAATTACAAGCATCTGTATGTATGTATGTGTGTGTGTGTACAGTATGATGTGTCCAACAATATAAGCACCTATGTAATATTAAAGACAGTTTTCATAATGCAAAATGTACATTCATACATACGGATTTGTGCTCGTAGGTAAATACATGGTTATATCCCCACATGTGTGTGTGTGTGTATGTTTGTACATTCAAATAGGCATGTGCATGTAAATATTAAATTTAGCTCCAATAGTACTTTCGCCACCCTAACCACCAACAGCCCCCCAACCAGCCAACAGCCAACAGCCAGCCATCCACAGCAGCAGCAGCAAAAGCAAAAGCAGAGGCAGCAGCAGCAGCAGTTGACATCAACAATCCCCATCGCACAAACGCTCCAACAACGCAGCCGACATTCAAGTGCAAGCGCTTATGGCGAATGGCGTTGGCGAGCTCCGCTTGTGCTTCTTTGTTCTCTGCTTATTCCGCTGCGCACAACAGCCTCAGCAAATAAAATCACTAAATTTAAATTTTAAGCCACACCCACTGTGTCAGTCAGTTAGTGACGGTAGCCGCACAATCCAATGGGTATAGTAAAATTTTAAAATGTATAAAATGTTGTTGGCGCGTGCTTTACAATCTCATTTGCCACACAAACACACACATACGCATGCACATGTGCAGAAGCTGCCGTACAAACAGACAGACGTCACCCAAACACCACGATTTGCCTTCATAACTTTTATTCCGAGAGCGGTGACTCTCTCGACCAACCGTTCGAGATGCGAGTGCAGCACAGCACCGACTCACTCACTAACCGACCAAAACCAACACACTCACACATTGCCACCACTCACTTGCTGAGAGAGCTGTGCATTGCGCTCAACTGTGCGCTGGAGAGTGTGTGGAATGCATTTGATTCACATGGGGGATGTGGCTAAGAGCACGTTTCCTATTTGATTAGAATATAAAATATGCGAAACTTGAAGGTGTAATTGGAAGAATCTATTTGAAGAATGTCATAGGTGTTGTAATCATGAAAAACGGAACTTTAAAGTTTCTTTCTTTCTTACTTACATATTTTCCACACTCGTTGCTTGCTTATTTCTCTTTGAGTGCTGAGCTTACTGGTATATGCGAGTGTGTGTGTGCGTTCGGATCCGCAATGATTCGCACTCATTCATTCTCGGATGTGGAGCATTTCAAAAGTGACGATGTCAGTTGGGGTTTCGTCGCTAAACAAGTTAAACGCGTTTTGCCTCACGGATTCTATAGCAACGCAGAGCCATTCGCATTCACATTCGCCGGTTGTGAGTAGAATTCGATTGTTTGTGGACTTCATCCCTGAAACGGCACTTCGCACTTCAAGTATCGCACATCCATGTTTCCCCTAGAGTGCGAAAACTCGAAAGAAAGATAAAATTCGCCAAAGAAAGCAAGCAGAAAGAGTGAAATCATATAGAAACGTGTGCAGAGTTGGTGGTAGAAATGAGAATTTCCCAACTCAAACTCGGAAAGTGTTTAATCAAGTAAGAAAATGCAAATGCGACCGCACACACACACACCAACCGACTTGTATCGCCATATAAGAATACATATGCTGCATATGTGGACACACTTCTTGAGGAGGCAATAAACTAAGTTCACGGCAACCACAAAGAAGACCGGCCAAAACAGTTGCAATTCAGTCTCGCTAAGCATCGGACCTTCGAACAGTTAACTTGACTCCCAAATAATTTGAATATCGAAATTGCAGTTGACAGCCTAACAAACTCAAACAACAGTAAATGAAAGCTGAAATATTAAGTGCAAGTAGACGAACTCCGAACTACGTACGCCTGCACTTGTATTACGAGTACTTCCATCAAGTTCCGCAAATGTGTAAGCGTTTGTTCGGCTTAGTAGATGTGTGAGCGTGTGTCTCAAGTAATTCGCAGCTTAACTGTTAACTGTTCAAAGGCGATAAAGTGATCCAACATATCCGTCTACGAGACAAAACAACAACTGATTACACTGCAAGCGCGTGAAATCTTCAGCGACATTACCGTCCACATACCCGATAACAACAACAACAACAGCGATTCATAATCATTAGTAAACATTATTGAAAACCTTAGCCAGCGGCAACGACCAGCGCGCATCGAACATCGAGCATCGAGGTGTTTTGTGGGAAATCTTCTTATCGGCATTTTAGTTTTCTGCGAAACACACACGCGCCAGGTCACGCTCACCGAGTAAGCGCTCAGCCATTAGAACAGAAAACAACTACGAGTACAGAAATGAAAGAATATAGTAAAGTAATATAAAAATAGTAGAGTACGTGTGCATTGAAAAGCAAACAAAAACTTTTAATTTTCCCTCGGTTATTCTATTTGTTATAAACAATAAAGTGGCGTAGAATATATTGAGTTACTTTAAAGACGAAATAATTAATCGGAAAAGCAAAATTTGTCGGTGTATAATTCGTGAAAATGGTTATGTCGGAGTTACGTTGGAGCACAGGACCTAAAGACAATAACAATTCGTTGAAGCATGATTTGTTGAAAACACCCACAAGTGGGCACATCATGCAAAACAGATGTAAGTACAATAAATACGAGTGCGAGTATATTGTGTGAGCATAACGAGTTCTTTAAATTTATATTTATAAATGGAAGTGTGTTGTTTTGAAGTGAAGTTGTTGCATGAATTCGTTTAAATTAAGTGTTGTCAAACATATTTATTTGTACATAGTTCATTCAGTTAGTTAGTCGAGTTCTCATAGTTAAATTTCCGAAATCATAAGTAAATCACATGTTTTGTGCTATAGTCAAATAATTACGAAGATTTGAAAATTAAGTAGAATGAATAGAGATTAAATGATATAGAATAGAAATTAAGGATTTATAGTATAGAAACTGTTTCAAGTGGTCTAGCAGAATGAGGTTTGAAGATATGGTTATGGTATTTTGATTTTTGAGACCTAAAAATTTATTGGCTTATATATTTTTATATTAATTAATAAAGGCAACGATTCTTTGAAATTAGAAACAAGTATACAATCCTTACTAGAGTAAAAAATAGGAAATTTATTGATAAACTTGATCGAATGGTTGGGAGCTATGTACTCCGCGCCCGGTGCTTTAAATTTAATATATGTACATTATAATGACCAAGTTGAAGACTTGTCAGTACTCTGTAATTCCACCATGAGCATACATACGTACACAGCAAAAACTGTAATACTTAAATTTAAGTATATAAATATATACATATATATACATACATATAGGTACGTGTATATTTCAGCAAATCACTTTTAAAGCTTATCGCCAATATTAAAACAGTTAGACGCATTTTGTCAGGTTACATGCCAATTAATCAGAACAACTGACAATTGTATTCCGTTACATGTGGTAGGTGCTCATTTTAAGCTGCTATTAATAATAACTGCTGCCGCAATAAATCTGACAATCGTCAAATAAAATTTGAGCAGCGGAACACTGTTCGGTGTTGGTGTTGGGAGCAGAGAGTTGATACTTTTGCGCAATTTCCGTAAGACTCTAACGGTTAGTCACTTTGTCATTTACGGCGATCGTCGTAGTCGAAACACACGCACTCTGATCTCTTTTTCCAACCTTCACCAATACACACACATACATACACTAGCGCGCTCCATTACCCCCGGTGCCCACCATCACTGCTTTCTTTTAAGTTCGCACATTGTGCTAATCATTTTTATTAATAAGCGCTGAGCACTTTAATAGAAATCTCGAGTTCTTATCGAGCATTTTGCCATTGACTTTATTTTCATTTACTCGTATGGTCACACATATATATGTGTGTATACATATTTATTGAACTTTCGTTAACTAACATACTCGCTCCATTATTGTACGAGTGTTGGTATGCGAGGCAATTCTTCATTTAGTTTGTGATCTAGTCATTCATAATCGATGCAACCGGTGATTTGTTTAACTAACTCTGATTATTTATTTTAGTTCATTGTAGTATCTATTGTAGAAATTTTGACAACTACATACACATATTGATTTGCCATTAGATTGTCGGCATTAGATATGTCGCTACATAAATATTTTATTACTATTATTTTTAAATTGATTACGCATAATATGTCAGCGCGCTATTTTAATTTGAAGTTTGTATCGCAGATAAATGTTATAAATAACATTTAGACAGCTGCGAAGCAATGCATTATCGATGACAAAGGGCAGCAGCAAATTGACTTTGTTTATAAAAAAAATATTTTTTTAAACAATTTCATATTACTATATTGAAATGTATGAATGAATGGTTTGTTTTAACTTCCGTTGCTTATTTTATTTAGTACAAAATTACGTATATATAATACATATGTACATTTATGAATATGTATTGTGATCGTGTAAGGCCGACGGATTTTGGCTTGTCTCCTATTCGCTTTCCATTCCCTATACTCAACGGAACATTTGCAGTCAATATCATTGCTGTTGCACAAAATTCAATCGTATCATTGAAAACACACAGCTTTAGTGTTCGAGTAAACACACATATGTACATATGAATGTAGTCCTTAGTATTGCACCTTGTTGTGTATGTATAATGCATGCATGTGTGAATATTTTGAGGAACATTTATTCAGCCATAAAGGTACAACAATGTTAGTCCTTTCTATTTTGAAGGCTAAGCATTAATATTTTTAACGGTAATTGAAGCGCACTCCAAAAGCTCGTAAAATTGAAAACTTCCATAGACATTTACATAGCTGCATATTTAAATGGGTTCATGGATGAATCACAGCGAATCTTCGGACGAACCCTAAAATGGCCAGAACTGCTTTGGAAAAGAGCCACAGACACACATGTATTTTCGTGTAACGTGATTTGGTTTTGTTTTCAACTCACCATTTTGCTTCAAAACCAAGGTTTTATGTTTTCTAAGTATATTGGTGCTATCTTGGATGTTATGCAATTCTTGTTGCAACGACAAATTATCAGTGACTTCAAGATAACAACAAAAGTCATAAATTAACATATAAATTACATAATAAATTAATTATTTATAGTTTTCAATTCAACGAATTATTAAGAATTTTGAATTAATATTAAATTATTAATGTGTAACTGTTTTTTTTTTTGCTTTACAGATATCAGCCGATTGGCTCGATCGCCATCGCCACTGCAATATGCTGGTAAGTTCCTCTTATACACTCAGTTATTTATATATTTAACTGAATTAGAAATTGGAATTGTTGTTAGGCTTGCATCTACAAAAATTTCAACTCTTTAAATTTTTAAATAAAAATTCTAGTTAATGTATATCTAGGTAATAATAAATATGCCCCTTTAAAGTTAGAAAAATTGAGAATTTGTGTAATAAAAAAAGAACTGAGCGGTGAATTCAGATAATTTTTATGCGAAACATAATCAATCCGTTATAATGTGTAGAATGCCACTTGATTTCTCTTTAAGCTCGACTTAAGTCTCAATTTTCTTTTTCGTCTCATAATTAGATGACAATTAAATGGTTCAAGGCGGTAAGAAAACTGTTGTAGGCAGCCAATCTTATTAGCATTAAATGTTATAGTGATACGAGAATCTTATCAAATCGCCCCAGAACACATATGTTTGTTTGTGTGTGCATGCAGGTATACCCTGTGAGATGCCCTTTTGGGTGCATAAGACAAATTTTGTGCCGCTTGTGCCCCTCTCGTGTTCTTCGTCAGCTCATCGCCCGGCTGCTGATGTGTGATAAATTTACGATTTGTCTGTTCAATTCTGCACCATATGAAAATGCTAAACAGACCTTCTGTTGCTGTTGCCGTTGTAAAACATCTGCTTTCATATACACTCGCCGCCGCAATAAATATTCGTCGTTGGAAGCACTTTTTGAGGGCTCAAATGAAATCGAAATGAATCAATTTTTGTAGCTCTCGCATGTATTGTTTTCAACGGCGAATGGTGAATGGTGGAGCGTTTGTATTTATTTTATATTTTATAGCACTATTAGATACTTTTGTGTGAGCGGCACACGCAGATGTGAACACACACCTACTTGAGGATCTGAGGCCAACCTCACAACCCTTGCCTGGAGTACCTACAACAGCGCACGCGAATGCAACACCAACACACACACACAAGCATTGCAAACAAACATTTAAGTTAGTAAATATTGTATATAGAGGTACATATATATATGAGGCTTATGAAGTGGTAGGGGTAGGGAATATTGGCTCGACCCTTCCGTCGTTAGTATTTTTGTCATAACGCCACGCGTCTTTCGCACTTTCGATTTTACACTCCTTCAAATAACAAGAAAATGAAATCTGTCTCTACTTAATTTGACTTTAAGACGGCTCATATAGACTTGTGAAGATCAAAGGATGATCTCGATAACAGACTATTTGGCAATACATATTTGACAGTTCAATTATTAGGACAACACAGAAATAATCATACCATTGAGCAACGATATTGCTGCTGTTGTTCCATTGAATTTCAACTGAGAAACTGCCGTCGGACTGTTACGTCTCTTTAAAGTGGGTTTGAAATATTTGTTTGCTATCCGCCATGCTATGCCGCCTGGTGGTGTTAGAATAGAGAACGAACAAGTAGATTGGAGTGGAGTCTCGATCGTGGTCAAAGCCAGTCTCGATCGTAGCAGAATCCTATTCTAAGGTGCCAACCTCATAACGCATTTTGGGATTTCACTACTTTAAAAGAGACTTATATTTTGATTTTATGTAATCTATCGTCAAGGGTTCCTAATCGTATAATTTAACAGCCTTAAAATCTACTACAACGAATCCTATCTGCCATGCATATATGTGATGCATGTATGTGAGTGAGCTGCTCAAACCTTTATACGCGTGTGTTTAGCAACTCCATTCAATCTGATATTTCGTTTGGCAAAGTCCAGTTAAGGACACTTTAAATTTATATTTTCATATTTATGTACATATGTATGTATGCATTCATAAGAGTGCGTATTATTCAGAATAACTGCTAAAAATTGGAGTATGTAAATTTAATATTCAACTGGTTCATTATTATTCATAACCCGATTCGATGTATGTGGGGTCAAGAATTTGCAATTCACACTTGGTTGCATTTGGGGTTCTGCGGTGCGAGTGTGAGATTTCTTCGAGGTTTCGAGGTATCCTTTCCGCCACTCAATTTGGACTTTTTATGAAATCACATATTGAACACGAGAATGTAAATGTGTGCTTTCGTCAGAAATTCATATGGAAAATGCAGAAGTGTGTCTGTGTGTTGGCACACTACAGTTACGTTTGGCGTACCGTTTTTCGCTCGGCCCCACATGCAGAGATTTGGCAATATTTGCTGCTATGTGATCGAATTTACATATTTTTTCGGATGCCTTTACGAGTGCAGGCGCTCTTATTGGGACTGCATGCAAACTCGGGCCACATGCTACTGACCAATCTGTGCGCAAGGACAGTGGCGTATGCCGAAATCCACAACTGAGTGGGTTATGTGTATTTGAATCTTCTTCTATAATATAACACAAGTCAACTAAACACACACAGCTTTCTATAAAGTCTCTAATTAGAATCGTGTTTTGAGAGCGAGCTGTCATCCCCCCTTGTGTATGAAATCACATGAGGCAAGTGACGCCACTGCTTCATCTCTGTGCATGGGAAGTCAGCACATCATCTGAATACCAAATATTACACGTACACTTATTTATAGCAGTATGTAAAAATTGAGAATTTTCCAAATGGTCAGCAACATATGGGTAAGGCATTACGACCACAGTCAGTCCGTTCGGTGAAGTAAGTCATCAAATCTGAAAAAGACTTTACTGGCGCATGATAAATGAATGTTTAGTGCAAGAGCTTGCATGCAAACGTTTACTATTCAAATTCTATTCAAATATTTCGGAGTCGTTCAGTTGATATCAGATTATATGAATATGTTGTTAGTAATAATTTAAAAAGTTAAGTCAGAAGTTAGTAGCTTGTACCTGAAGATATTTTCTCGGTATCCACAGCCGATCAGAAATTGTTACACTTTTGCTAGAGGTAAAGGAAATTACAGGGTTCCACTATCAAGTTATGGCATATAAACTACCTAGAAATCAATCCCCTGTTGCTTTATTCGTATTAAATACCGTAATTTTTATTTTAAACCCCCGGTTACAAATAGTGGAATTGAATAATTTGCACACTTGTGAGCTTTTGTTCGCAGTAAACTTATATGTCGGCGTGGAATTTTATTTATTTTTATTGTTTTTTCTTGATATGGCTGTCAAATCTACACAATTCATGGGTTTGCTGCTGCAGTTGCTTAAAATTCAAAAACTCATACATTTGAATGGCGAAATGAAAAGAAAACACAACACAGCAGCATTACGGCTTCAGTATTGCCACACTCGTTCCCACTCCCCTCGCACGAAGGCGAGAGTTGTTCACAAACCAACTGTCGATTGCGACATCGCCGCCAGAACGTGGGTTGGTATTTGTGAAAGATTTTCACTTATTTATGCCGCCGCACCGGGCAGGGGAGTGAAGGTTCACTGAATTCAGCGGACTATGAAATTGACCACATTTAAAAAATGAAAATGGATGGAAAAAACATAGTGTGTAGTTTTCTTTGCGCTTTCCCCGGCATTTCGCATAGGGAAATTGTGTTTGCTTATGCTAAAATTATGCAAAAGGTGTAAGCATTGACGTTTCAACCACTTGTCCCATGTGTGGGTTCCGTCTCTGCGCAGGGATACAGCAACACACACACCCCTGCGTGGTCACATATGCTTTGTGGAGAACTTTGCATAGTTAAGTTGAATTTTTATGAAGCGTTAAACTAACACAAAATGGTCATTTACAAAGTAACCAAAGTCTGAAAGGAGTTTATGTGCTCCGCATAAGTAAACACATCGATTGAGTTCACATCAAAGGGGCACGTGCGAACTGAAAGGTTTTCCGAGTATTTGCCCTCAAATTTACATTTTCGTTTTCATTTCTATTTTCATTTTACTTTTAATTTGCATTTATATTTCTTAAATAGTCACCGTTAAGGCATAAAATTAACCCCCACCCCTCTTGTTCATTTTAACTCTTCAGCATCCGATTGTGGAGACAATAATTCGGTAGCGGGGAATTCCAGTGATCGCTGCTTATCGCCACAGAGTCCGCCAATATTCGCTACGCCACAGGACGAACACCAACAACATCAGCTGCCAGCACTAAAGTCTCACTTGTTGGACGTACTGAACCGAGGTGAGAACGCGTTGGACTGTAAATTAACTACGACAAAAGATATTGAACCTATGCGGGACACAGAGTCCGGTGCGCTTAACTTGACCAGTGAGAGTTCGCGTCAGAGTCTGCAATCGCCGTCTCCGTCTTTGAAATCGCTGCGCGCTGGTCGCTCTTCACCTACAACGTCCGTTTGCGAAAGTGCGACAACCTTTACCAACAACACATATCCCATGTCAAATATATCCTCGCAACAGGCGCAACTCGCTGTGGCGGCGAGCGCAGGTCTCGGCCTGGGCAGTCCATTATTCTCCCACGCTCTCAGCACTTCGATCTCACCGCAAGACTTTACGCAGTTTCAGCAAGCGCTACAACAACAACAAACCGCATTGCATCAACAATTCCAAAGCTATATAGAGATTTTGCGCAGTGGATCATTGGGCATCTCGCCGGACGACCCAAGCATGGCCACTCAAGTAGCTGCCGCACAGTTCCTATTCCATAGCCGTGTACAGGCGCTCACTCAAGCAACCCAGCAATTGCAGTCTCTTCAGAAGCAGCAAGAGCTGCAGAAACAATCCCATCACCACCACCACAACCAACAGCAACAGCAACAACGAGAAGAAACTCCAAAACCATGTCATTTGCATACATCAACGCCGGCGCATACGCCCATACAAAGTCCCGCCTCATCTCCACTGCCGCTACAAACGAACTTCAATATAAATTCGCATAGTCAAATAACGCCGCCCAATCCGGGCACTAGTCTCAAAGTGAGCGGGATTCTGACGCCGAATGCAATCAGCGGCGCTCCGCAAACACCTCAAATGCTAAAACATGCCGGAGCCGCCCAGCGCTTGGCTGGAGAACCGTCGCCAGAGGAAACCACAGATCTCGAGGAGCTCGAACAGTTCGCGAAAACATTTAAGCAACGCCGCATCAAGTTGGGCTTCACGCAAGGCGATGTCGGCCTGGCTATGGGCAAACTCTACGGCAATGACTTTTCACAGACGACGATTTCGCGCTTTGAAGCCTTGAATTTGAGTTTTAAGAATATGTGCAAGCTGAAACCGTTGCTGCAGAAATGGTTGGAAGACGCCGATCGGACGATACAGGCGACTGGAGGGTAAGTGTCTTCACATCAAATTATAATACTATATATTATATTTTGAAATATAAGCTCGCGAGCTAGTCTTTAAGCAGAGAAAACTAGACTTATATATTTTACATAAATATCAGCATTATACTTGTTCGCCGAACGGTTCGCTTATTGGAATTTTCCTTTTCGCTTTCATTCACAGCGTTTTCGATCCAGCTGCATTACAAACTGTGAGCACACCCGAGGTTATGGGTCGTCGCCGGAAGAAGCGCACCTCAATCGAAACATCGATACGGGGGGCACTTGAAAAAGCCTTCATGATGAATCAGAAACCCACAAGCGAGGAGATCAGCCAATTGGCCGACCGCCTGTGTATGGAGAAGGAGGTGGTGCGCGTTTGGTTCTGCAACCGACGGCAGAAGGAGAAGCGCATCAACCCGTCCATGGACAGCCCGACCGGGGAACATGGCAGTGAGTCGCCCTACATGATGATGCAGTGAAGCTTTTGACTGCAAATCTAAACCAGAAGTAAGACTATGACTAAACCTGCAAGTGTTTTCCCATAGAAGAACCTATGAATAGTGTTGTCGTCTATATATATATAGATATGTATACGAATATCTAAGTTGACTTGAATTGTGTAACGGTGTTAACGAAAGGGTTCATTTGTAAACAAAACAGAATAACAGAATATATCGTAAGTGTATATAGGCAGTAGGGATATTTTATGGTAAAAGCTTAATATGTTTTATAACTAAATGATAACTAAAGTATTTTGTGTGTGTGCAACGTTATTTTGAAATAAGTTCACTGTGCGTTCTACTAACGGGAGCGTTTAATTGTAAATCTCAATGTTTCTGGTGAATTTTTGTTAGCTAGGTAAATAGTATTATAAAGAATAGCGGAATAACCAGGGGTATTTTGCAAAGGGTTTATCACAAAAACACAGACACACACCCACAAATCAACTTATTAAAAGCAAATTATTAAGTGTATTAAATCGTAATTTAATTGAATATCAACCAAGTCAAGATAAGTTCAAGAAGTATATGAGTGCATCATCTCATTCATGCACAATATATATGTAAGTAAGTACTTTAGTATAGTGTAAGTGAGTAGCATTTAGATTATATTTATTTGTTTTAATACTGTGATAATATAAGTAGAGGTTTATTAAAATCTTCAAAATGAAAATTCCTGTAAAAATTCCACGGAGATAATTTATTGCAGTAAAATAAAATTATGTAAAAAAAAAAAAAACAAAAAAAATCTGCGAGTTTTTATTTTTACGTTTGGAAAATATATACATATGTATATTTATGCTCAAATTTGGGTTAGATTGAAGTCATTTTATTGTGTTGAATTGGCGAGTGCTACAAACGAATGTTGTTGCAACAGCACTTCTGCGGTGTTAGCGTGTTTTTTTTAATCAAAATTATGAGAATTTTACAGAAATTTGTACAATTCGAGGAGTTTTCCATATTACCAACTTAAGGAAAACTACGCTCTCAGAGCACTACATACATACGTTACATATTTCAATCTAGTGGTATGCATATAAAAGTCGTCTGTTTTTCCAAATTGCAACTAAATGACGATGACATCTATGAAATGCTGAATATTAAAAAATACTGATGCTATATTTGTTTAAAACCTTTAGTCCCAACAAACTTTGTACACATGCGGAAGCTTCTAGCTTCTAGCATCTACTTTATGCAGATAATTTCGTCCAAGCGCAGAAAGTATTGCTAGTTCAGTTCGTGTGTGGATTAGTGAATTGTAAAAATATTCCAAGATAAGGCATGAAAATAAAAATGTATGTAACAATAATATGGTGCAATAAAGACAAGTGGCGCAAGTGGTGGTTAATGTTAAGAAACATACACATATATTTTACACATATGCTTTACGGTAATAGTGAATATATGTAAATACAAATATGCATGCATGTGTACACTTGAATAGACGTATTTGAGTGTGTGTATTTGTGAGCATTCATTATTGCAAGAAGCGCAGGCAGTCAAAGTTCCAAGAACGATTCTTCGTTTGGAAATTCAGCGCCGAAACACGCAAATATTATACTTCCTTACTCACTTATCATACTCATAATGCGGGAAATCTGAATTTGTTCGTGGCACGCAATGATTCCATTTTCATCATCCATTCTGTCATAAGATATGGACATGCATAAATTCGCCCCTACTTTGCATACAAACAAGTGCTGCACGTTGGCGCGAGTTGACGGTTGGCGTGTGTGCATGTGTGCGTTCGCGAGCAAGAAGCGTCTTTAATTACACAAAGCTTCCGCCTGATGAGCTCAGTGTAACAGTAGCCTTCCCATACCGCCGTTTAATAGTAGTGAATCTTGAGCGATAATAATCGCGCCTTTTGCCTACAATTGATGCAATCACACGCACACATACATATGTATATATACAATTATATATACATATATATGCCGTTATGCAGTCGAAAAAAAAAATTTGCATACAACTTTTTACTTTAACTGTGCATATACTTACATATTATATATATTCGCGTAATGGTGATGAATGTATGTAACAACTCAACAACAACTCTTGAGTTCATGCCCATTTTTGCATGCACTTTGACAGTATAATAAATGAGCGCACACACACAAACACACATGTACATGCTGTGAGCTGTGAGATTCCATGTGGTTATAAAGTTTTGCTTTGTCTCGTTTGGTTCTTCCCGCCATCAAATAGCAATTTTAACGATTTGCCACTGAATTTGTTGCCACTGCTGGCGCACAAGTGTGTATGTGTGTGTTGTTGTTGTCAAAATTATGATGATGATAATAACAAATGCTCCGAATCGACGAGGTGTGTGCTGGGTATAAATATGGCAGGTTCGGTGAGCGGTTGGTGGGTGTGCTCGTTTACTTTACGACCGCACTTCATGGCATTTGGTTATGTGCATTTCCATACACACCCACACATGCACAACTACTCTATACTATATACATATATGTTTGTTTGTATGGATATCGGCGTTTAGGCACTCAGCAGTGCAGCAGTAGTGGCAGTTTGCCGAAGTTTTATGAGAAATTTTTTAGCCAACCTGTGCATCGGAATTGCCGCTCAGATGCACTCATTTGTGATTGCGAGTCGCTTATCGCTCGGCTCCCAGTCGCTGCCATCAAACGAAACGAACGACAGCCAAGATGATGGCGCTAATTAAACGCACACAGCGGCTCTGCGGGCGGCGATGCGATGCCAGCGTAGCTTTTCCGACTGCGCTTTTCCTGCCCCCCGACGCCGTCCCTCATCCCCGCTTGAGGTGAATAATTCATGGAAACGAATGCGAAACCATCATTTATGAGCGGCTACGAATTGGCGCATACGCTATTAAAATCTAACTTAAAGTACGTATATACTTACGTTTACGTGCTGTTACCAGTATGGGGATGTGCATGCACATATTTACGTATGCATATATGTATGTGGGTATGTACATACATTTGCATGAATATGCATTGCATGCAGCGCGGAGCGTCCACTTGCTTTGCTCATGAAATTATCACCGTTCCGCGCTTTCATTCATTCATTCATTTATGCTTTCATTATATCAACGGTAACAAAGCGCGCTTTAAGCATAAATACATTCGCCAAGACTACACAGTTCGATTGTGTGCGCATGTGTCAGGAGCGTCTGCGGCTGTTCTTCGCTCTTGGCTGCTCATTCGCGTATTTAGCCAGGCGAAGAGATCAGTTCTAACCCAGTAAATACCGGTGGATCTGCACCGTTGTTGATTGCATTCGGCTTGAATTGATATTCAATTTTGTGGGTGCACTTGCACCTCCCATACATATCTGATATCTTGGCCAATAAGACATACGGAAATGGGCGAGTCTGAATGGGTGTGTCACTACACTGCAATACTTATATTCTATAATAACTCAATTAGAGCATAAAAAATATAAGGGATCGCTCCCCTTACTTTGTTTAAATGGCATCGAAAGACTGCAGACCTGCAATGAGATCTTCCGATGACCTATTGATATCGAGAAATATTTTGACTTTATCCAAACCCCTCCAATACTTCCACTGAACTCACTCTCCATGCTATGCATGCATAGTAATGACTTTCGGAGATTCTCGAAATAGGACAGACAGAGTTCTTTATAAGATAGACTCTTGGACTTCTGAATTTGATATGAATTTATTCTTCTATCGAGCAGTTGTCTTGCCAAATCCACTCTAGAAATTATATACAAAGGGGTATATGTATAACAACTCCAGAGCAACCCAGTTCGCGTTTCAGCTTCAGCGCCTGTGTGTATGCTTCTAAACAGCCTTGAATTTCAACAGAAACAATTTACTTCATTAAGAATTCCCACGTTATGGAAAATGAGCAATGACTTTTGAACTCTCTCCATACTTCTCTGTGTCACTGGCTGAGGTGCAGTAGGGGTTGATACAAAAACCGCATAATTGCAAATCGATTATTCGAGCACACAATATTGAATTTGTAACGAAAGGCATTTCAATTGCATTAACATGAAATGTGGCCATGTATGTATGTGATCTATTCGAAATTATTTAATGCCTCTATGTACTCTAGTCTGTATATATGTATGTTTCTATGTATATACCATTTCATGGGCGTCAGTGCTGCGATATAGTGAATGTGGTCAATAAAAAATCAAATCAATTTCAAATAACTTTTGCGTGTCCTTAATAAAAAATAGCAGCAACAACAACATTGAACCCATTAATGCTTATTAGTCCGTGAAAGGAAGCATATTAAATTTAATGAGTTTTGTGAGAACAAAAAAAAACAACGACCAAGTACAAACAATTATATCTCGGTGAGTGCAGGTGTTTACTTTGCAAACAGTAACGAACGACAACGAACTGTAAAGTTCGATTTTTCCATTTTATATACACATGTACTCACATGCAATGTGTTCACACTTATGTCTCGCACATACATACTCTTATATACATATGTAATAGATACCTACACAGGTTCATACAAATAGGGCTTGACTTGTGAAAGTCTTTTCGAGGGGGACTTGGATCAAGTTCTCGTCGAATCGGCTTTCTGTTGTCCTTCAGATTGCCACACCATGGGTGTGACAGCTCACTAGGGCATACTATATGACGGGTCGTACTTTCTACCATCTATTAAATTCCGCTTCCACAGATTTTGGCAGACCCTTTGTTCGAGAAAGCTTCTTAACATCCCATTCTAACAACTCGAAATATACTTTATTTGATTTATTACAATTTCTATAAGAAAGCTATTTGGAAATAGTTAGATTTTTAAGTCACTTTCCAAGCGTAGCATTTTTTGTTCACCATTCAAAATTACTGAAAGACTTTTAATTATTTGCCGCCGCTTAAACTTAAGAACAAACACATCCATATATTGGTATGTAAATTTCCACACGGAACATTCGAGTGTATGAGTGTGTGAGTTTATGCATTTAAATGCTCATAATCGAAATTGTTGCTCCCAAAGTTGGAGAATACACAGCAGCTCTGCTACAGAAACGCTATGTTAATTAGTGTTGACGCCGTTTGCGTTTGTCTCCTCACAAAAGGCGTCGTGTTTTGCCCGTCATAAGCAAAATAGCAGCGGCAAAGATGAATACAATTAAATTCGAATTTAATCGACACAAAATCGCCACAGCCTTTGCCGCCAACCAGAGATGATATATTCATACTTATTTGCACTAATTTGTATAATGCAGCCTCCTAAGAAATTGACGAGCTCACAAATGAAGCGGTTTTGAAACAATCGTTCGTCAGAGAAACCTTTAAAAATAATTTACAAAACCTTCATCATCATTTAGAGTGGTGTCTTGTTTCAACAATAGGACGTTTTTGCTAAGATTTTGGAGACTATTCGTACATAAAACATCAGCGAGAGCATCTATCAGCTCTCAGCATCTCAATTGGGTTCAACTTTTCCTACTGGGTATGCGATTTACATACGAGCTATATCAGTGTTGTACGATTAAAGACGCCACTATGTAGTCTTCTTCGGCTTTCGGGCAATTAGAGTTTTGCATGCCTTATAAAATTAATTAATAATTATTCCAGAGTATTTCAGAGAAAATGAAATTTGCAATTTACCACAGCGGCATTCATCAACGTCATTTGGCTTTCTACAGCGATTTAAGGTTTGGTGGTAAAACTAAAACTTGAAAGGAATGGTGAACATTTTTCCTATTAAAGCTGAATGTGTGCGTAATGACCATTTTTTTTAATGTTAATTTTTTGCAAAATGCACGCCAGTAACCTTATTGTTGCAACTTTAGAAACCCATCATTTTTGGAACCTCTTCTATTGGCCAGCTATTTAGCATACTCTAAGTCTGGAGAAAGATCAGTGAAATCTGCCTCATATATGTCGGTTTTTTGTGTTTTCTTTAAATTTAGAGAAAACATTTCAGGCAACGGAGTATTGATAAATTACAATCCTTAATTATGTTAATTGAGCACAGAAGTAATGCCATTACGCCAAGCGTAAGCCAGAAGACAGTAAAGTCGTGGTTCCCTTACGATTATCTTAGGATTTTGAAAACATTTCTGCGCAATGTGTTTTTTGGATGAAAGCTAGTCGCTCGCTCGAAGGGGCTGGCAACGTGTTATTGGCGCGTTTAATCCTAGGTAGGCTTCTGCTTCTGCTGCATTCGCTGGGATCCGTCGGCCGAGGCTCGATGGCAAATGAAATCGAGTGCTTATTGTGTGAAGCGTGTCAAAAGTGCGTTTAGGAAACAAATGCTCTTATTCCATTGTTAGGGGATGACCAAATGATCAAGGAGATAAAAGAATGTGGCACTTATAGAACACCAAAAACCAACATTACGTTCACAACACAATTGCGCAGCCGCACTTTAGCTAACACACATGCGCACTCGTACAAAGGCATTAAGTGTGGGTCACTCGTGCCATTGACGCCTACACACTGAGCGCGGCTGGTCGGCCTTTTGTCTCATTTAATTTTATATGACACACACACAAACACACGTGTGTGTTTTTGAAAAATAGTAAAACAGACTTTCAACTAAAATTTACTGATAGACAATTATTGCATTTGAAAAGGCTCTAGGACGGCACCATAAATCACACTTGGCGCAGCATCTAAACTGCAACTCATTGCATGCCGCGGGCATGCCGAGCAACCGAGCGGCTGGAACCGAGTCCGAGTCCGAGTTGGTCGTGCAATCTGCTGCTAAACAACAGTAAAGCACTCGCTGCGCTGAGTCTATTTTGCTAAGCGTTGATTAGTTGGCAGCGGACTCTCAATTGTCTACGCCAGTTATTGTCCCCCACTTTTGTCGATTTTTTCGTCCTGCTATAGAGTTGTACGCATTGGTCCAAATTGCACCTGGATGTGTTGGCGTCGGACAATTGACATAATTGTTTTATTTGAAGTGAATACTTTTTGAAAATGAAGTTGGCTGGCTGCAAATGAAATAGGGCGAATCATTCGTCACCATTTTTCCCGAAATTGAGAAATTTTTCAGTATATGATTTTATTGTACTACATAACGGTTATACGCTTGACTCGAGCTGAAAGTAAGGCATTTCGAAACAAAGGGATGGAAAATAAACAATCTGCACTATAAATTAACACGTTCAATGTCTCACTTATATTTTTGCTATTATTATTTTCGCTTGGAGTGTATGGGTTGGACTTTAATAGACTCCAATGTGTGTATTGGACTTATGCGTAAAATTACCCTTCTGCTATATCATATACTCGTATATGATATTCTTATTATCCGAATGACTGAAGTTTTCGATATATTTTCATTCACAGAAATGTTCCCAAATGAAAAAGTTGCAAGAACAAGTTTTTTCTTACACTCACCACACTCCCATTCCATATTTATATCCATGTACCCTTTGTCTCATCCACTGCTGCAGCACATACATACATTCAAAGAGCGGCATCATTTAGCCATGAGACACGAGTTGACTGCTAAATTAGTCATTTGCGTTACAATTAAACTAAGGAAAGCAAACATTTTTCTTATAAATTAATAAGCGAACTTCCAAATGTTTGCCCAGCGTGAAGCTACACTTCCATATAAATACATAAATATATGTATAAATACTTGCTAATATATAGAATAATAAAGCATATCCAATGACGGGAAAAACACAATTTTTAGCTCAAATATATTAGTTTGTAAATAACAAACTACTCCCGATGAAATCATAATTTGCACCTTAAATCGACTTTAGAATTTTTATGTGTCCATAGCAATTCTCATGAGTTTTACTCCAGCGAGTGTTCAACTCAGTTAAAATTGGACTTGAACCGGATGGTAAAAAAATATTCCTTACTCATATACTCTCAGACGAGGGAATCTATATTTGGATTAGTAAAATAAGCATAATTATGCCACAAAACTTACTAAGTAACTTGATTAAATTTGCAATGGAAAAACAAAAAGAACCGAAAAGAAAAGAAACTCATAAATGTCGCCACGAACTTGACGAAATACTTTTCCATTTTGGGCGGCCATTAACACCACAAGAGTTAGAAGTAAGTTAAGTTATCACATTAACTCCGTAATGAACGGATGGTTGAGTGCATTCAAAGTCAACCGAAGATGGCCGAGGCTCATGCCATCAAATATATTAAAGCGAGTACAACAACAAAGAGAGCGTCTTTGTAGCAGCCTCATTGAAATGGGAAGATGTACTTGCAACAGTTTGGAATAATTAATTACAACACCAATGGATGGTCTTTACTTTGGAACTTAAGCGCACACTCATATCCACATATGTATGTATGTATTTATGAGCTAAAGTAGTTGTCATTAGCGAGGGCAAATTGTAAAAAAATCATATACTAGCAGTTGGGCTAGAGAGTCCTAACATTTTAATCCCACAATTATTATACATTTAATATATTTAATTTAATCCAATTTTACCTCGGTTGGTGATAAGGGTTCCGGAGAGTGCCAAATGATTCTGGTAATCTAATCGGACCATCTTTCTTTCGAAATCGAAATAAACAGCAATATAAACGTGTTTCAAGAATACAGTATAATAATAATGCGCACATAACTGTATTCAAACGCTGAGGTTCCATATGTACATATCTCTATTCCCGTTCGTCGTCTCCGATGGTAACTGCTGATCGCTGTGATGGAATACTTAAATGATACTTTCTAGTTTGCCGCTGGGCTTATTGTATTCTTGATTTGATTAAATAGCATTTAGCTTCTGCATTTATTTACCGTTAGGCGGTGCAAAAACCCTTGCAGACACGGCAAGGCATTCCAGATTTTTTGCACAGCCAGCATCGGCAAATAAGCATGTGCGTGTGTATGTATATTTATTCAAATTTTCGTTTGTCACATGATTGACTATGTGGTCAAGGTTATAAAAGAAGCAAGAAAGAACGGTAAACGAGCCGAATGTTTGTACTATGAATAATATGCTTTGAAGGTTTCCTTACGAATTGGCCGCTTTGGCAGAGGTTTTCTTTGATCGACATAACTTTTATTTTGACAGCGGACTTTGGCATTCCATCAGAACAACAGAAACGCGTACAATCCTCAGCGCAGAGTTGCCATGTTTCGCCGTTTTGCTAATTATTACCAGTTCAATTCAACGCTACTCGTACAAACGGCGTGCCACATGGCAGCGTGGTCGGGTTCAATACATATAGCAGTTTGCCTTGCAACAACACTTGAAATTCACTTCCCATTGTGATTCAAATTATCGAAATCTTAGCCTTAGTCATGGGACACTTTTTGTTGTTAACTGTCTTTGCGCCGCTTTATGCCGCTGAGCAATCATCGCAGTCGCAATGGCTTCATGACCGACCGACGGAAAGGAATATTTTTTGACGAAAAGATGTCAATTCGCGTATCCTACACTCAACTATGCGCCGAGCAAAAAAACTCAAATAAAATGTGTGTGCGTGTGTTCGTGAATATTTGTACCGCTGCGCGAGTTCGCGAGTTCTGTTCTCAAGTTGCGGCGGCATTGTGTGCTTGTTGCACATGCGAGCGCTCGTATTAGCGTAAACGCTTGATCCTGCCGCCAATGCTGCTGTCCGTCCGCCTATTTAAATGCAGACAACAACATACTCGGCAAAAACTCGGCTATTGTTGCTAATAATGCCGCTACTGTTCTGTGGATCCAACACGCACACGAACTCGTTATTGTTGCTCTTGTTGTTGTAGTTGTTGTTAATGTGGCGAACGACGGCTTGTTGATGAAAGCGCGCAGAATTTGATGGATGTCCAAGAGCAGAGCAGCAGAACCGAAGATGATGATTATTGGCGAGTGGAGTTGAGGAGCAGAAGAAGAGACAGGGAGGTGGAGTGAAGGAAAATGGACTGACTGACTGACGGCCTGCCGACAATGATTTTTTCATGCAATCGTGTACACTTTGAAGTCCACCGTGACCGCATACAAGTCCAGATCCATGTGTGTATGTGTGTGTGTGTGTACGTGTGGGTAGATTTGTATTTAAGCTGCAAGTGAACCAACTTGACGACATTTCACTGGTCAAACAGCCTCACTTAGCCAACTTAGCCAACATATTTACATACTTACACGCAAACATATGGTCAATATACATATATACATACATACATACATACATATAAAACTATCAAGAACACATACAAATCATAGCAATCGTTTGCATTTTCTAATAGTTCCACAGAACTAGAACGCGATTAAGTGAATTGTCTTATTAGCGGCTATTTGAGTTGGAGTCTCGCCTTGTTTATGCCATGGCGCGGGAACGCTATTACGAGTACCCAAACAATGTGGACGCACATGCAATGCCGGCATGTCTGTCTATATGTGGATCAAAATTACGCTGAAATCGCTCGCTGCGCTACGGAGCTACTTTGTCTTGCATTAAATATGAGCTACAAAGTGGCTGAAAGTTGCCGTTTTACACATCGGCGCTACTTTCCTCTATGATGGGAATAACAATTTTTCAATTTTCCGTTTAGAATATGGCATAGCGTTGCATAATCGTTGATTCTGATTGCTCGTACGCTAAATCGTCTGTTTAGCGAATCCATTGTGGTGGGTGGTGGGTCTAAGCGAGTGGTGGGTCTAAGCGAGACTGAACTGTGGTGAACTGTAGAAAAGCGAACTAATAATCATCGCAATGATTATAGAAATTATGGTTCGATAGATTGCTGTTAAAGGAAACACTCAGATGTCTTTAAGGCAACTTCAGTTGTCTTTGGTTTAATTTGAAATGTCAACGTGTCCCTTGTACCAGCAGGTTTTACGACATCTATCTGGGATTTCGATCGGCAGCTTGTCAACACTTCGGAGGGATTTTTTGTGTGGAGACGTGTCGATCGAAGTGATCCCAGAGAGCAATGATTCAAAAATGGGTTCAAGGTTGATATGGTTTGTTTTTGTATAGCAATGTAGATTTAGGACGGCGCAGTGAGCCATTTTATACCATTTATTAGAAATGAAGAAGTTCTCTTGGCGCCGCTGTCGCACAACAATGGAAACGCCCAGTTATTTACACTTACAGGGTGTCTCAGAGAAATTAGCCAAAACCAAAGCAAATGCGATATTTGCTGACTAAACTTTTGTTGCTCTGGGTTTGATTACCCTATATGAAATTCTGCATCCAGAGGAAGTGTGTACAGATGTCTGTATGTATGCACGCCAGAACATGGGTGCTTGCATGCCCTCCTCGCGTTAACAAGATGCGAACGCCATTTTCCGTTTCAAAACCAGGAATTAACTCTTTGCATATTGTATAAATTAAATTTAGCGGCACGAGACGCCCATCGCATGTTATTTAGCATACATACGCCCCGAGGTGTCCAAATACGTGAAATGCAGTTTTGCTGGCCCTTTCTTAATCTTAATTATAGCTTATCTTATTACAATAACTGCATCGCGTATATCTATCTGAACACACACACTCACTTGCACATGCCGACTTATGACTGCCAGGTATGCACTTAGTATGCAAACACTCACACATACACGTGCAATTTGAATGAATCGGCTCCGACAATGCTCAGCCAGTGAACCTCTAAGATCGTTTTTCACTTTGTCATTTCGCATTTTGCGAATTGGCGAATTGGCGCTTTCGCTTGTCGACTTGGCTTGTTGAAATTCTAATTGCCGGTTGGCCATATTATCGATTCGGAAATGCAATAAATCAATTGAGTGCTTTGCTTGTTTACCTTTGGTCGGAGGGCTTACGCGCCGCTATCGAGCTATAAAGTGTGCAAATTGTGAGAGGACGTCGTAATTTCTCTGAGCAAAAAATTAATATAAATAATGCAAGAAATGCGCAAACATATGTATGAGTGTGGTACTTATATAATTTATGTAGATATTCAACGAACAAGTATAGGTTTTATTGTATAAGAGCGAAGGACTATGACAATTACTATACACTCGTAGCATATGCATTTAAATGCTCTTCATTTTTCAATTGGCTAATAAATGAATAAAGTAAGTGTGTTTAAAGTAAATTTTTGTATTTGCAAATCTATATATACTTAAGTACTTTAGTATAACATTATAATGTGTGTGTAAAATAATTTGCCATAAATACCGAGCACCAACAATAGATGAGTCCTTCTCATGGCGTCACTTTGAGTTTATGCCTTGCTGGCATCTAGCTGTAGATTGGCGCCCATCCATACATTTCCTTTCTATTTAATTTCGGCATTTGTCAATGGCGTTTAGTTTCAGTTTACTGTTTCTTTTGCTTTTTTTACCATCTTCAACTTTTATCTGACTGCATCAGCCCCTTACATCACGGACAGGAGGGGTGGACACTTTTTTCCTACTGCGTCGAAGTAAAAAAACAAAACATATAAATAACGTAACGACCCTGACGCGTGTCCTGTGGTAATTTGACTTCACCTTACCGTTATTTCGACGTATTTGAGGAAAACGAATAGTTAGAATGGCAACCGACGCGCACAGAGGTCCATTACAGCGGAATATCCTCGAGAATATTGACCATGGAAGTGATATCCATGTTTCGGAAATTGGTTTTATTGAAAATACCAAGAGACATTAATTGAAAATTTTTAAAATTTAATATTCTAAATTTTTGTCATTCACTTGTGAGTAATGTTTTTATATGTTTTGTGACTTTTGTGGGATTCTTTAACTTTCTTTTCCATTCTTTTATGATATTCACACACTGTACGCCCTTAAGTTTACAACACAAGCAAATATACTATAAGCAAAGCAAATAGTGTTACCGTACTCATGTGTGAGCCACAATAAAAAAGTTCCTACAATGCATGTACACATGTCTGAATGTATGTATTCATATAGGCATATTCATGGGGCTGCGACGATAACTTCACCACTTTGGCCATTTATAGAATTAATTGCCGCATAACGACAATCGGGAGCGTGAAACACGAGCATTTGAGAATGTCCAGTGACACAAATCGAAATCATCATAATGTCCGATTAGCGCGATAAGGATACTCCATTTATACAGTTTTTAGCTCAGTACACAACTACACATCCAAAAGTACATACATATGTGTGCATGCGGATGTGTTCTTCGTATTTGTTTTGTATTGAATTTCAATTCCGAAATGCTTCTTATTGGCTTTTCATTGCATTCGCGCATACAAACTTAGTGGTGTTAACTATTGTGAAAGTTCATTGTAGGTAATGCGTCTACTAAGCATCTGCTTTAAGGTGTGGTCACTTAAATTAATTGAATAACGCCCACACATACATGCTGCACTTTTGCTTGGGCCGGAGTAAACGAGCTCCACTCGTACGCATTGGACGAACAATCTTCAACTAGTCGAATTTTCTAATGTTACAATTTCCTTGAAGAAACTCGGCACACGTTTTCCTTGGCACCCTGAGGAAGTCGATATTATAGATGGGAGGAAATTATAAAAAGTGTTCAACTAAGCCAAGAATAAAACTTTAAATAAAAGTTTGGGAGAGAGGATCACAAAGTGACAAAATTTATGCAATTTGTATTACTGCATATTATGAAAATAATGAAATCGGCCCAGTTCCCATACAAAGCTTATGAAAAAAAAAATCACAACTTAGGTGTCCCCAAAACGTAAAGAAACCTAACCATACATGATCCTTAAGATCCCTTCCCCGAAAGACCTTTCAAAATGTTAATTAACCCATTTATCCGATATGAACAAAAACTATAAACAAAACTGCCCCACTTGATCCCTCAAAATGATAACAAATCTTCCTCCACGTGATCACTAATAATATAAGTAAACTTAACTCTCCAAAACTTTAACAAACCTCACCCCATACGATCTTCAACAAAATTGAAGCCAGTGGCTCTTAAATTTGTTAACAAACCTACCCCAGTGACTTTTCAAAACATAAAAGTAAACCACGTAATCCGTCAAAATGTAATCAAACCCATTTCACGTGACTCCTCCTAAATTTAAATAAAACTTCCTCATATGACTTCCCGAATTGTAAAATACCTTTTCCAAAGGGAATTTCAAAATATAAATCGGATATGAATAAATATAATTCCCAAAATGTACATAGTCCCTGCAGAGGTCATTAACTTTGACCAAAATGTAAATAAACCTGACATCACGTGATCAACAAACGTAAACAAACCCGACATCACGTGATCCACCAATAAAAACAAACCCACATCACGTGATCCAAAATGTAAACAAAAACAGGGTGTCACGTGATGTAAACACACCTGACATCATGTGATCACCAAATGTAAACAAACTTGACATCACGTGATCCACAAATGTAAACAAACTTGACATCACGTGATCCACAAATGTAAACAAACCTGATGTCACGAGATCCATAAATGTAAACAAACTCACATCACGTGATCCACAAATGTAAACAAACTTGACATCACGTGATCCACAAATGTAAACAAACCTGACTCCACGTGATCCATAAATGTAAACAAACCCACATCACGTGATCCACAAATGTAATCAAACTTGACATCACGTGATCCACAAATGTAAACAAATCTGACGTCACGTGATCCATAAATGTAAACAAACCCACATCACGAGATCCCCAAATGTAAACACACCTGACTTCACGTGATCCATAAATGTAAACAAACCCGACGTCACGTGATCCCCAAATGTAAACACACCTGACACCACGTGTAAACAAACCTGACTCCACGTGATCCATAAATGTAAACAAACCCACATCACGTGATCCCCAAATGTAAACACACCTGACATCACGTGATCCACAAATGTAAACAAACCTGACGTCACGTGATCCATAAATGTAAACAAACCCACATCACGTGATCCCCAAATGTAAACACACCTGACACCACGTGTAAACAAACTTGACATCACGTGATTCACAAATGTAAACAAACCTGACGTCACGTGATCCATAAATGTAAACAAACCCACATCACGTGATCCCCAAATGTAAACACACCTGACTCCACGTGATCCATAAATGTAAACAAACCCACATCACGTGATCCCCAAATGTAAACACACCTGACATCACGTGATCCACAAATGTAAACAAACCCACATCACGTGATCCCCAAATGTAAACACACCTGACTCCACGTGATCCATAAATGTAAAAAAACCCACATCACGTGATCCCCAAATGTAAACACACCTGACTCCACGTGATCCACAAATGTAAACAAACCTGACATCACGTGGTCAGAGGTCAATGACCTTTGACAGTGGTTTGTTTTCATTTTGATAGGGGTCAATGACCTTTGACGGGGGTTTGTTTACGTTTTGGTGGGGGCCAATGACCTTTGGCATGGGTTTGTTTACATTATGGTCGCAGCTATGATAGGGGTTCGTTTACATTTAAACTTACGTGGGGCGAGGTTTGTCTATATTTTGAAGGGTCATGGGGGTAAGGATTGATAATATTTTAGGCAGTCACGTAGAGCAGGTATGTTTATATTTTGAAGTTTTCGTGTGGAGTGAGGTTCGCTTACATTTAGATAGGCTATGTGGATCAAGGTTGTATATATTTTGAGGGGCATGGGGTTAAGTTTGTTTCGTGTGGGGGTCAAATGAGTTTATATTTACAGGGGCCACGTGGGGTAGGCGTTTTTATATTTTCTCTTAGGGTAAGTTTTTTTACATTTTAAGCGGTCAGGTTTGTCTATGTTTTGGGGGGTCACATATGGTAGGGTTGTTTAGATTTTGAAAGTCCCTTAGTATGAGGTTTTTTAACATTTTGAAAAGTCACTTCAAGTCAGTGGAAACTAGAGTTTGGCGAACTCAATCAGAGAACTTCTTGATATTCTAATAAGAGAGGTTTCGTTATTTCCATGCTTGTTTGCCAAATTAATGAATGAACTTTAGGGCCAGAAATTTATGGAGAAGAAATACTGAGCATATGATTGTCACAAAAATTATAAATACATCTCTTATTCATCATGTGAGTATATCTTTATGAATATACAAATTATAGCATTCAATTTGGGCAATAAAGCAGTTTACATACGTATTTATAGTAATTGGACAAACAAAGCAGCCACATCCACCTGTGTGTCTGTATGCATGTACGATTTGTGGCGTACCGCCTCCGCATTGTTTATTTGCTTTTAGATTTACGCTAATGAAGCGGTCTAAGTGAATAAGTAGGAAAAGTGAAATTAACCATGTGGAAAGGCAACTCAGAAACCGGGCTGCAAAAGATGCGGCTTGTTGATGTTAAATAACACAAAACCCTGCCAACATAATCGTATGCATATGCATAAGTGCCATACTAAGTAGCATACTACCGATTGCCGTGGCTGTGGCCGTGGCTAACAAGAAGAGCAGAGCGGCACGAGCGCATGCGCAAACGATGAATTCAGGCATCGGCTTATGCAGCCGTGATCGCGACTGTCTGGTGCGTATTACATATACTTAAAGGTATGTATGTTTGTTTGTATTTGTTTTTCCATTGTTATCATTATTTCCGTTAATTGTGATATGTAGACAGGCACAACAATAAAAACAACAATGCAATAATAGAAACAACATCACCGCCGCAACTGATTAACAACAAGCATATTCAAACTAATTGCAATAATTTTCATAAACACGAAGCAGCCGCAACGGTTGACTTTATGGCTTTTGGTGTTTATTTGTTAACACACATACTTACACATATATGTATATACAGAATGGATGTGTTGCACGAATACTATTTTCTTGGCATTTTGTACACTATTTGCTTACTGCGATTACGTACCGTTGCCGTCGGTAGCCGTTAAGTTGATTACTGCGCACGCGCCTATTACACCGTCTCCATACACAAACAAACACATACGGGCCAACACTCGCTAACAGTTGGCTGTCTGATGAGTGTCAAAACCAAACAAAGCAATCGCGCAAATACCAGTAATTTGGCACAAATATACATACATACATACATATAGACTCATTAACTTCAAGTGTATGAGTGGATGTGTATATATCTGACTTTGCGTTATGGGATTGGAAATGATAAAATCCATATTAAATGATAGATAGCCAGGAAAAAATCTAATTTAAAGAAACTGTTACTCTAGACCTAATAAATAATTAGTTTAAGATTTTTGTGATTTAATTCATATACACATACATATGTATGTATGCATTTATTTACTTCGTTTTATCTTGCAGGACATATAGCTAGTAAATATCAGAAGCATTTGCACTTATTATCTTGTTACGATAGCGATCGCTTGCGTCCAGACGACAAAAAGAAAAAAATGTCGGAACGAATATCATGGTCTGGCATCGAAGGAGACGAAATTAATAGATTGAGATCATCATCTTGAGAAATCGTCCCATTTGCCCGCTCCAAGCGTCAGTTACATACGCACATACAAACATATATGTACATATATAAGTAAATATGAAAACTTATGTGTGAAGCATCCTCATGGATGAAGCTCATTATGTTCAGTATTAAACAAAAGTGATAATGCTAATGATACGAAGAATGCTACGCAAGCGCAAAATAAAGTGAACCAACTAAAACTGAAACTGGTGTTTTTCTAGGTTTTATGGCAACAAAACGCAGGCATACACACAACAACAACAATTGTGCAACAATCTAGCAGAAGCAGCAAAATGCTGGCGTAGGTGGGCAGAAGACAGAATTAAAGCTGCTGCAACAGTAACAGGAACAGCAACAGCAGATTAACGTGGTATCTACACCCACATCGCCTATAAGTGGCAATACAAGATCGCGCGATAAATATTCGCTGATCACGTATCTGCATCCTTTTTTCCCAATGTCTGAATGGATGGAGAGCCCTGCTAGTCATGGAGAGGCTGGAGCGAGTGATCATTTAAGCTTAACGAAGGCAGAAATGTGCTTTTGGTCGGACACGCTCAAAGCACGATCGACATGATATACTTAAATACCACCACTACATACGGGCCCATGTGAATGTAAATATGTACAGATGAATTTACAAGATCATAACGTACTCACTTCCATGATACACATCGCATTCAAAAACTTTAAACTTCCAGGGTGCCCTTTTTAATGCTTAAATATTGAGTGGTGGCTTCTTAGAGGGGCTCTGCAATATCATTATTGTTGTTCTTCGGAAGGAAAAGTTCCTTTGCATTTCAATTCATTGAGCAGTCAACAAACATATGCGTATATTTTTCCATAATGCAATGTCCTCGATATTTCATAGATAAATGCTTGAAATTCTAGAGTCATCATTATTCATTAATGCCTATTACTCATTTAAATATTCAATAGTGCAATGTCACAAATGAAAGTCACAAAAAGTACATTTTCACCGAGTTAGTCGCAGCTTCTGTTACATATGCATGCGACGCCTTGTTATTTATTGAAAAATCCAATTATTAAGGCAGTGAATTAAAAAATAGGATCCATGCATACAAATACAAAATGCATTGGAGGTACATTTCGAAATAACGTATGAACAGCTATAGTGGCAGATACCTACTTGGTTACAAAGCCATAAATATTTATCGATAGTTAATACACATGTATTTGAAGTTGCTCCTGATCTGTTGGAATTCAAATTCATTTATAATCACAAACATTTTGAATCGCGAATAAACGAATAGCTACTGCTCAAACATATACTGCTGTGCCGTATGTGCATTAGGGTGGAACAAAATTTTCACAAGTAGAATATATGTTCAACTCGTCACTTTCTTGCTATTCTTCTCTTATAATAAAAATCTTGCATTTTAGCCAGAGAGTTCGAGCATATTCCATTGCCGTGGCATGCCTTTCAACTCTATATCTAATTGTCTGTTTGATTCACTACTCTCCAAGATTTGCTTGTTGGTTCAGCCAAAGATAGCTGTTTTCGCCACCTCCTGGCGCTCGCACCTCCATCATGATGACTAGTATTTTCTTAGCACCAAAAGTTAGAGAAGCAACTATACCGTACATACTGATTATGATACCGAGGTGTAACCAGACATACATATATGGTTGTATGTGCTTGTAATTGTTTATGTTGACCGAATTAGTTCGAAACTTTTCGTTCGCCCCTCATACCTCGTACCCGGGCATACCAATAAGCTTAGTTCTACATACTCCTGAATTCCCCACCACGTACACACATATGTAAGTACGCATGTCTGTATGTATGCGTGTACATCATTCAACTGGTAGCAGCATTTTTTGCGCCTATGAATATGTATGAATGCGCTGCTTGTAACAAATATTGGCATTAGAAAAATGGTGATGTGTTTTTTGCGATTGTGATTGCGATTGAATTGCAATAAAGCAGCCTTCTCATGGCAGCTCGACGCATACTTAAATGCATGTGAACGATCTTACATACAAATTTATATTCATATATACATACATATGTGTGTGTGTATGTGATCTGGAGTCTTGTGAACACACTATGAATATCATATCATATGTACAGTTGTGTTAGGTTGTACTGTGTTGGCTGCTGGGTAACAAGTGGCCATTTTAAGTGTTGTCCTCTTTGCATTTTATTTGCCTTAATGCATATGTATGCGCGCGTATACATACATAGATACATATATGTATACATAAATCCATGCGAACAAGCTTCGCAGCAAATGTAGCTACACTCAGGTGTGTGTGTGTGTTGTTTGTGCATATGTAAGTGCGATGGTTCGAGTATGCATATGTACATGCATAAGTGCACGTCTGGGACAACCAATCAATCAAGTTTTTTGTGCAACAACAGCAACGGCAGCGGCAGCAACGACAGCGTCATATGCAGAAAGCAGGACGTGATGTTTGTTTATTTATCGATTTGTAGCTTTGAATTCGTAATGCTGAGGCTTGGCGGGCAATGCGCTGCAATGTGCAGCTATGCGAAGATGCAAAGAATCGGGCAGATAAGCGGAGTCAAAAAAATTTACATTGCAAGGTGCAAGATGAGCAGCAAATGTTGCCGGGGAACGCGGCAGGCAATCCAATGACAGCGAAAATGATGTCTGAGGCGGCCATTGGATGCCGTCCATCCTGCTGTCGTCGCTGTCATCATCGCCATTGCCAACGCCATCGTCATCGCCATCGCCGTGTCGTCAGCACCATCGTTGGCGTCAACTAGCCACAGTGCGCCGGCGATGGAGCCGCCGCCATCTGCATTCAGCATTTGACGTGCTACCACATTATCGAATGCTTTATCTCTTTGTGTCTGCTCCAACATCGACTATTTAACAGCCGCGCACCCGCGTGTGTGTGTGTGTGCGTGCGTTTGCTGCGTTTTTTATACTAATTAAAACTAAATAAATGAATAAATTACACAAACAAAAGTCAATATACATAAACAGATATCTACATATGTATGATGTTTGTGCGTTGACAGCCATGGTCTCATGTCGCCTTCGCGAAAGCTTCCATGCATAATTGCAAGCATCTTTCACCAGTATAAACTCGAATCAAATGAGTTTCCGTTGCCGCCCATGTGCCGTGTGTTCTAGCATCTGTTTGGAAAATCCTTTGAAGGTGCATATCTTAATGTCAACCAGTCCATGGCACCCACAGCACCCTACCACCAGTAATTACCTCAATTGGTTTCGAAAATCTTCCTTCGCTCATGCTCAACACACGAGGGTGTATTCCAGAGCATTCAGAGTATTGAAGCACATTTTGGAGCGAAGCTTACCGTTCTGCGGATCGTGGGTGTTTCGATAGGCTAATGGGCGCCGAGCAAATAGTCAGTCGCATCAATGCGTTAATTAAAATTAAATGAATTTGTATTTTATCTTGTCTTTGATCTTTCAATTCAATTATTTTGAAATAAATTAAAAGCGTTCAATTGAATAATTAGACCGCAGCACCGCCGCACCGCCACACCAGCGACCACATCATCACCGCGGCAGCGCCGCTCACTCAATTCGCGCCGAATCGATCGACCATGTGAGCCAATGGCCATTGGTTGGTCGCGTTATCGATTACATTTTCTCAGAACGGGGCATTGCTGGCACTTTACGTGTTTGTGTTGGCGTTTGTTTGAAAACAAGGCTCAAGATATTTAGCTCATGTCGCGCACACCACATTTGGCGGGGTTGCCGTTGTAATTGTAGCCGCCGTTGTTTGGCTCGGAGATCCGTCAGCTGCGTAATTGTTGTGGGAACATTTGTATGTCGCTCACTTATGTATAGTCGCTCTGCATATAAATATCTAGTCTTTATTGATTTCGTTGACAAATTAACATTGTCTCATACAAATCTTCATTGAAATGGAGACATCCTTATGCTAGCACAGCTATATATATACTTCTGTAGGTGCAGTGCGTGAGTGTGAGTGTGTGTGATGTGGGTGAGCTTGCTCTATGTGGGTGTTTAAATAATTCAATTGAACTTTTATAGTATGCAACCCATTATCCAATATTACACAATTGAATCCAATTAAATACATATACACACATATATAACCTTATGGTGGCGCTTGGAATTTCTCAGCTTATTATAAAAGTATATACAGTATGTAAGTGCGTACACACTTATGAGCATTTGTGAAATTCAGTATTGGCAGTCTCATGCATGATTTCTAAATTTAAATATAAAAATTCTTGACATTGTTTATCAGTTTAACCAAATTGTGTGCTGAATGAAAATGAATGAAAGCTCGAGGCATAGTTAAATACCATGTATTTTTATCTCTAGTTAGAGCTGTTCGCTTCATTAGTCACTGATAAATTAATTTTTTCAAAAGTTGTCTTGACTCGCTTTGTTTATTACCAAAATAGTATTTTCGTGCCTCTACATTATTTGTTTCATCCCTTTAACGCTATTAAGCTCGAATATTTTCGTATTATTGTAATATGCGCTGTCACATAAAGAACACATGTATGTATGTATGTCAGCGAATATATGTAAGTGCAGTGTTCCAGAGTTTAATTAAACGTGTTCGCACTTCAGTCGGCATATGCGCATCTGCCTCTGCCACCATATCATACAATGCTAAGCAAATAAGTGAAACAATCATCACATAGCTATGCATGTAAATATATATAAGTATGTTAAGCTCAAGCAGGTACAGAAATGCCGATATTTAAGTTTTAATTAAGCTTTCCTTAACTCAGCCAGCGCCTCAGCATTTCGATAAGCAGATACGCGTGTGTTCAACAATTTTCAATTAATCGTAATCAATACACACATACATACACACTTATGAATTAAAACATTATTCATTGTTATGCGTGCGTGTTTGTGTTTAAATTACGCTTTTATTTGTTGTATTTTGACAATTCTAATTTCATAAAACATTATTTGATTAGGTTAAGTACAATATTCAATTAAAAGGCGGAATTTCTAAACGCCAATTGGATGTGTCTTCTCATGCGCTAAGCAGTCGAGTGTCTCTTTAATACAAATAAAGAGTGTCTATAGCTAGTAGAGTAGTAGTAGACTACAATTTCAGGCATAAAAATTTACTGTGGAATATTTTCATTGTATTTCGCACTTCTGTGCATCGAGTCGCTCGCCTTATGAGTCCATAATGCAGCTCTACGAGAATTCATCGAGCGCACCTTTTCTGCATTTTATTTGAATACTTACATACATATATGATTGCTGCAACAATGATGAGTGCTACAGAAATGATGTGGCACACACACACGCGTTCATTTATAACCTGTATCTGTGGATATTTATGGCTAATTACATGCGTGTGTTTGTGTATGTAGATTGCGCATATGGACAGACCGTAAAAGCAGCAATTATACGACATTTATGAAATTTCTATGAGTAAATTTTCGTTTCGTTTTACGACTGACTGCTCGATTTTAATTAAATACTAGCAACCATCTTGTACATAATCCAAATGTCAAATTATTATTAAATTTGCTGTTTGGCAGTGACAATTCTTAATTATCTGGTAGTAAAAGTTTATTGCAGCTCATCTGTAATTTTATTTTATTTACGATCAATATGGATATGTTGATAATAATTTGATACCGGCATTATGTAGACACGCTGCGTCGCCTTCACACGTAATGGCAGACACATATATATAGAAATATCCCAGAGTTTATTTAAAAACAGAGTTGCTTGGAGTTATCCACTGTATAGAAATCGAAAAGTTTAACCACAACTTCTTTCCAAGCTCATGAAGGCGATAGGTAATCGTATTAAATATGGCTAAGTCCACTCTGTATTATTAATGTATTCTAATCATTGTATAACTGCATACGCAAGGGTATTATGTCGTTGCGTTACAAACAGCTGTTAGCCTATTTGATACGCTTGTGCCTCATGTTGCAAGTGAAGGCGCTTAGTGGCCCTTGAAGCATTTAGTGTTTCTGTCATTAACTTGCAAGCGAGTACTTGAAGTATCTAAAAATGATTTCGATTCATAAAATGTGGTTATCGAGTCACTCGGATGAGACGGGAACTCAGTATTGTACATCACTAATTTCAATGGAAAATGACGGTTTGCACATCGATACTCCATTAAAATAAAGTACGAAAGTAACGAGTGCAAACTGATGCAGACTTGAAGAAGTGACGTCGATATGTATTCGACACACACATACTATAGGAACAGTCAGGTATATGTGGCATTTCTAAAAAACTTGCAGCAACAAAGTGCCATTCCATCACTCACTTAAAGTATTCATTCATTAATTGCTTAAAGCCTTTTTTCAGCATTACACATTCATACATTGGTACGTATGTTTGTCAAGTCATGTCAAAAGAATTGGAAGAGTGGTAATAGCGGGGGGAGAATCGGCAACAGCTCCAAGCAGGGCCAAGATGGACACCGCAATCAAAGAGAGAAGGTCACAACAAAGAATTATTCAAGATTCCTTACATCAAGGATATACGCGAGTTGATGTGATACATTTAACAGAAGTATTCTTTGAGCTTCAACTCTTTCGAAAAAAGTATTCTAACGGTTTTTTTTTCATAGTAGTATTGTGTGACCGCTTTGAGAGTTCGGGATTTAATTGCGCACACATGATAAACCAGCTGCATTGACATGTTCACGTGAAAGTTGAAGTAAAAGTGCGAGGCGGCATGAGGGCGGAGTGGAATTCAAGCGAAAATCAAGGACATTCAACGGCGATCCCCGATTGTGGCCATCACGTAAACAAGACGCGCAAAGGACACTTGTTGCACGCCTCAAACATATTCACGTATGTGAGTAAACCAAATTCTGATGTTTTGACTAAATAAAGTAGCCGCAGAAACAACAGTTTCCTGAGTTTGTGTTTGTGTACAATAAATGAGCAGACAAACACGTGGTCTGCTGGATGGGCGATTAAGCAAATGGGCGGTCTCGAGCAGACTCTTCTTTTCGAGAAAGTGAAAATGAATCACAGTTGTTGTTTTTTCTTTTGCCACAGTACCAAAATTGGACGGACATCTAACGCCAAATGTGTGTGTATGAAATTATTTGTACATACATACATACATAAGTAGAGCCATGTGGATTCTTACAAGACTTGTGTGGATGTGGAGTGTCTGGTGGAGTGAGCGCGAAAATTTGCGCGAAGAAACAAGTTCAACACTGGTCAAGCTCACAAATTGGCCTGGGAAGAGGATGCACAAGGATAAGGAAGTGCAGGCGGCCAGAGGAGGAGGTCAGCGCCATAACCCACTTACCTTAAGCGCATTGAACTTGTACTACTTAGACGAATGAGTAGAGAGGCGCCGCACTACTTTCGCTATACTCGAGTATGAGTACATCTGGTTTATTGCACTTCTGTTCTGTGTTTATTTACTCTCGTTTTGCTGCTTTGACCCAAGCCGAAACTCAGTCAGTCTGCTTGCAACAGACACCCAAATAAATATTTGGGTTTGTTGAAAAAGCAAAAGGATTGCTTAGTGCCGACGGCTTTTAGGAACTCCAAAAACGAGTGACTGTTGGAGAACAATGCTGGATCTGGAGTGGACTTGGATTGTTTGGGTTACAGTATTAACTCTAATTTCTATGAAATCTACACCTAGTATTATATTCGCCATGTCGATTACAACTCTACTCATTAATATTTTGATGGAATATAATTTCAACTTCAGACTGAAAATAGGCACTCAGTGAGTTGGCTGTCAGGGCATCATATTTCCTGTCCATTATTACAATGCTAAATAATGCTAAATGAGATTTTCACCAGTTTGTAAAGGAATGTCGGCAGCCGTAGGCGCTAGAGGAGCGAAGACACTTGCAGCGTCATAATCGACAACACGAAAGCGATACTTTGTGCATTGGATAATATTTTTATGGAATTGCAATCGTGTTGCAAGCACACACACACACACACACATACACTCAGAGGCGCTGGTATTGTCATAATTGATCGCACCTCAGCATTTCTCAATGGTATAAAGTAGTATCTACAAGAGACATACATACATACATACACACATACAAATGTTTTCTTATTGCCAACTGTTGTTGTTGTGGTTGTTATTGCTTTTTAATAAAGCAAATATGCCAGCAATAAAGGCAATCAAATAAACTACGGAGTTGGGAGTAAGGGAGTAAGGGAGTAGGGCATGGCCAGGCGTGCATCGCAGCAGCCTTCCTTCGCCTGCCACATTTCTGCTGCTTAAGTGTGGTTGCTGTTTGTTTGTGTGTTTGCATTTAGTACGATGGTGGCACACTTAGCTTTGTTGCGCTGTTTACTCCTTCAATATTGCAATCTTCGTTGCAGACAATTGTTAAGTTTCAACACCTACCGACCAAGTACTCAGTCAACCGGCCGCACACAACCAATTTTCCACCACAACGAACGCCACAAGGTGAGAAATGAGATTTTAATCGGACTTGTCTGATTTCAAATGAGCTTTAATGGGGAACCTATTTAACGCTTTTTCTCACTTAAATGCAGTGCCCACTTGGCTTTGCTTGGTTTTATTCCATTTTACTCCTAGGTATGTCATCTACATCTACGAGTACACCCACACCCGTTTACTATCGCAAAGTCTCACAATGGTTGTGTTTTATTGAAATTTCCTTGCGCTTGACACCTGCACATTTACCTGACATTTCAGCTTTCCATCCCAGTTTTTTTTGGAACTTCTTTTCAGAAGTATCAAAAAATATACCGTGATGTGATAGTCCGGAGTTAAGTTCCACGTTTATGAGCTCTCCGGTTTTTCTTCACTTCACTTGCAATTACCGCAATTGTTGATCAAGCATAAGCGTTGCGTGGCGTGGTGGTCGCAATGACGCAGTAAAGATTTCAAGTGAATATCTCCGATTGGCTTGCGTCATTTCATTCATGGTTGCATTACTAACAATCATTACCTGAGCAGTGCAATAGTTAGGTATGTGAGAGATTCCAGGCACAAGATCCGGCATCCCGACTGAGACCTCACACTCCGTTGCCATTAATGCTTTAATAATAAGTCGTACATACTTGTTTGCGCTTGTTGAACGCAAATCGCGATAAGCACCAGAATCCGCTGTTAAGCAATGAAACCGACCGCAAAACCGCAATAGCCACCCATATTCCGCATAGTGTCCTCTGGCACTTGGCACTTGAGACGCTGCCACTGAACTGATATCAGCCTGTTAAGAAGCAATTCACGCAATCGCCACAAAAACAATGAAAAACAACAACAACAACAAAAGGAGAGTAGCAAGTAGACGCTTTGCTTAAATAGCCTTTTTGGCTGCGAAATCAGGCTACATCTGTTCGGGTGTGAATTGCAGGGTGCGTGCGTCGCAAAACGTTCCCATAACCACATACACGTTTGTAGTTATGTAGGTGCTGATATATGCGCGTATAGAACGCGCTCACTTATCTACATAAGTAGGTCCATAATTGCAGCCTCGAGTTTTTCTTTAAGCCAGCTGAGCGTGCGCGCATGCGCGTGCTGCGCGTTGCATGAAACGCGTACAAAGGCGAAAATATCCGCAATTATCAACACGCAGCGCAAATATCCCTAGGCCTCAACCAGCCCAGTTGCGCTTCGCTGCAGCACAGTCAGTACCTTTTTTGCATACACAGCCTCGCATGTCAGCGCGGCTTGGCGATATGTGGCTCCACTATGTGTGTCCATAACAAACCGACTAGCAACAAGCCTACTTACTGCGCTGGACGCAAAGCGAAGGAGGTTCGCGCAGCGGACTTTTTGGCTCTGGGTGCAAATATTTAGCAAAGCACACACAGCCGCACACTTGTGTGCCAACATGAAAAAAATTATATTTCGGCATTTAAACAGAAAATGTGGTGTGAGGCCTCGTTATCTGCAGCGCTGCGGCTGATCATTTTGCATTCCGCAGCGTGTGCGAGGGGGTTATGGTGATAACTTTTTTATTGAAATTCAAAAATGTCTGTAACAATGCATTTAATGCAGCTAATTATGGCGAAAGCATCGGGAACATTAGAACATAATAACGAAGAATATTTCGTTAGGCTCGAATACATATATTTTTCAATGAAAGAAAAATTCAACGTCTTAACGGTATTGTCTGAGTTTCGTTTCACAACTGAATTATTTAATCCCTATCTTTTTCTTTCTATCTTTTCTAGCATATATATAAGAATTATATTCTGCTGTGCTCTTCCAGTTGACTTTATACCATACCATCGGTCCATATGTGAGATATCTTAATAATCTTACGAGAGCTTCTTCGATATGTATGGTTTGTTGCCAACAGTAGAGTGGAACATAATGACTGATAGATAGGCAAATATTATATGTGTTTTATGTCTGTAGTAAATCTTTATTTGAAAATGAGTCACTGAGACAAATAAGTCCTTTAGAATCTATTTTTTCCCACAGAGAGGTGTAAGGTTCCATGTAGCAATACGGTATAAATTTTTCCACGAATGTAAAGAAATGTATATGTGGGAACTGGTAATTTTCTTACTATTTTTATAGTTTTGTAACAGAGAGTATATTAGTTGGAGATATACTCTCTGGTAAAAAATTATAAAATATACAAAGAAAATAACCAGTTCCCACACATAGAAATCTAAATGTTATTACATAAGTATATTGCTGTAGACGCTTGTGTACGAGTATCTAAGGCGTACAGGGCGTATGAAAAATAAAACATCATTCTGCTGAGACATCTTTAGCGAATTACAAATATGAATGTGTGTGGTTGCCTTCACATCTCGCAATTTGAATTGTAAGCACTCGGCACCTTTCTCCTCTTCAATTTTACATCTCTCGCCGACACTTGGCAGCACAAATGGAAATGCACACACACTCCTAATACCAAATATACGTTTCATATGCGTATGTATTTATTACATAAAAATGTTTCTTCGCACATACGATATGGAGGAGGCTTAAGCAGGTTCAAATCTCCAGCGCACAGTGGAAACGGAGATCACAAGGAAGGCTGAGTGTGTGATGCTGGAAGGGTTATTTTTGCATGGATAACGGTGCATACGAGTTTATGGCCAAGAGGGAAGCAGAAGACACATTTTTAATGCCATAGCCATCTTCTACGTTCCTGCATGCAAACTATTGCATACGCTGAGGCCCACACACACGAGCGCATACAACTACACAAGTTTCCTGTGCATTTCATATCCTGGCTCATAGGAGAAATTTTATGAAAGTTTATTTGCTTTTTGCTACAATAAAAAATACTTTTCCTGTCAACCCGACTATGTGAAGCGCACACATACAGGCACAGTCCAACGGCACTTGCCACACGAGGAATGTTCATGTGGAGTGCTTTGTTGTAATTTTATATGATATATATATATAGATGTACACATTCTTAGCATTAAATTTGTAATATTTACAATGTACATAAGTATGTATGTATGTACACTCGCCAGTGGCAAGCACCTATTGTATGCATGTATGTATTCACATAGGATTGTATTTGCTACATACCTTGTTTGTAGAATATCTACTTTACTAAACTTACATACATATGTACATATACACTTGCAGTACATATGTATGTATACAAGTCGTCCAATATGTAATGGGCTGGACATAACCAAATACTTTCAAATTCAAAATTATTCTTCTCTTTTCAATCTAAAGTACGCTCTCCTTCTACATTTATGAATAGGGGAGCAGACTAAAAAACTCACAACGACGTGCTGCATAAAATTATGGTATACGAGTGGCATGCAGTGGCGAGAGCTGTGTGCCTTGCTCCTGCGTAGGACATGCGCTCAAAACTGTCCAATAAAATTACGTTGCTCTCAAATTTTCATAACGCAATGTAAATGATTCTCCCAAACCACGCCGTTAAAGGAGGAGTTTTATTCAAAAATTTACATGCAATTTCTAGTCATAAATGGGCATGGAAATGGAGGAAAACGCTCGCATTGCAACGACAAATTCTCAAACACATAACAATAACACTGTTGCAAGCTTTTCGAGGTGGAAGCAGCGGTTGGTTCTATGTACCCAAGTATATGTATGCCATGTACTCGAACACGAGCTAGTGCTGCTTGTTGGTGTTTGCCATGTAAAACGAGTTGCTTTCAAATTCATAAATTTTAAATAGAGAAAAATTGGAAAATGTAATTTCGCCGCAAATTTGTGATAGCGTACAAAAAGTAAGGCATACACGCGCAAGTTTGTGAGAAGCATTTCTTTTTGGACGCAAAGTATATATAATTTATGTATTTATCTTTGCTCTATGCTTTACCGACCTTCTCCAATTATTTGTTTTGAACACCGTGTTGTTAGTCGACAAATGTAGGGACCTACAAGATTTGTTCCAAAAGGACACCAAATTGTTAGAGTCGTTTTAATGTACATATATCTAATATGTCGCCCTGTTATAGCACTACCTTTTAGAACCTACTTAGCAGACAGATTTCCAGTTAAATCTCCTTATACGGCTTTCGTTGATTTTTGATGCCTTTACTGTAAATAGTTTGGCTTTTTTATTCTTTTCATAAAGCTGCCTGATAAAAAATAAAAGAAAGTTTTAGTAATAACAACATTAGTGGTTTGACCTTCGATTTGTGTTGAATTTTGGCAGTCACCAGTTTAGGGTCCAAAAAACCCGAATGACATGAAATACAGTGGAACTTCCATAATGCGTACTCGAAGATCTCCATATCTCGAGCTTTTGTATTGGCAATAGATGTTAAATTTCATAAAAATCTCCTACCAAAAAACGAACTTTTCGACCAGGACATAATACAAAATTTCAAATTTTACTATCGAGGCAAAATTTTCAAAGAGTCCTTCTATATAGTATGGAGTAAAACAAAAAATATGATATGATGAATCTATATTTTACAGCTTTTTGAAAAATTTATGTTTTAATGAAAATTTCTATTACTCGAAGTCTCTAACTCGTTTTATTTTTTGTTTTTTTTTTTGTGGGTTATAGTGATTCGAGTTAGAGAAGTTCCACTGTAGTTTCTTTCAGTTATTAAAAAGATTACTCTTGGGTATTGAGTTCTAACTATTTTTCCTTAAAATTTAAATTTTTATCTCATTAATATTTAAACCCACAATACAAGAAAATTAATATTGAAAACCTTAAGAATTACTTCATTACCTTGTTCACCTATTTTCCAACTATTTTCGAATGAGTTTTTAACATCATTAAATTATTGGGAATATTTGCCAAGAATAGTAATTAATTGACAATTCCGTAACTCGGCGACTAAATAAAGTTCCGTTAACTACCCTCATTTGCATGTCCAATTAAACATACACACACATACTCGTACATGCATACATATGTACGTGCGATTGCCTTTGTGTATAATTACTCACTTGCATATGGACAATTCACACAACATACAAAATGGGAATTAAAGAATCTTTCTTTCTTGGTTAGTCGCAAACTTAACGGTTGACATTGCGTTTGCATGTGTACACTGGACTGTCTGCAAACACACATGTAATTATATAAGCACAGAAGTGGAAAATATTCATACGTACCAAACGACCAAGTCTATACGTATGTATGTATGTATATATATGGACGCTATAAAAACAAAACAGCGACGTCGACTAATAGCAGTCGAGATTTGATGTTGGTAATCAATGAATTAAAGCGATAGTGGCTTCGGTGAAGACACACAGCAGCTACCCGGAAAAGTGTAGCATTTTACCAAATACCAAAAACAGTCGACACGGCTACAAAGCGAAACAGACGGCGCAAAGAAAACTACGCGTGCTTTAAGAGGCTTCATCTTCATCTTCATCATGCCAGAAGCAGAAGCAGACCGCGACCACAACAAAGCACGAAAGCATGGAAACATGGAAGCACGGAATAAGCGAAAAGGCAAAGCGCAACAAAACTAAGAAGAAACTTAGTCAATGAGCGGCGAAATGGGGGAGAAACAGAGAAGTGCGGAAGTGTACGTCGCTAAAGGGGCTAAATAGTGCGACGACGACAACTTTAATGAGCAGAAATTAGCAAAGAACAAAGCTGCAACAGTGGCAACAATGGCAACAACGCCTGCAACGACAGTGGCATGCCTGTGAGTTTGCCGCTGGTGAAACAGACGCAATGACACGCGAGGCAGGCAGGCTGAAGCTGAGGCTCGCTGAGCTCTGGACATGCCGAAGAAGCCAAATACCAAAACGCATTTCCTGCGAAAAAAGAGAAAAAGAGAGCAAATGACTAAGGGAGTTTGGGGCTGCTTATTTTGTCTCAGATGTAGTGCTGGTTGCTGGTGGATGCGATTGTGGGATGCTGGACGCTGAGAGCACAGTCGACTCACACGAGTCTGAAATTGTTGAATCGATTGGCTGATGGGTTGGTGTCTTTAGCGGGCATGTACAATTTTGAATCTCAAATATCACAATTTTTTAACAATTCTTCAAATTTATAAGTTCATCTCCAAAATCCTCTTCTCAATTGAAATTATAAAGAAATTAATAATATAAGCGCTACGTTGCTTGACGTAGTCAACGGCACAAAGCAAGACTTGCTCCACTGTCATGCGCCGTACACTGGTGAGCTCTCGCGCAGCTCGACTTGCGCTGATTGGCTGCACGGTTACTTGGAGGCATTGTTTACCACACCGACACAGAAAGCATCAACTTAGCGTAGTGTGCGCTCTCCCGTTTGGGGAGCTGCCCGTTGTGTTACACACTCGTACACACGCAGCCCACTCTGCGGTGGCGTTGGTTTCATTTCCCCAGTTTGATGAGCGCGTAAACCATTTTGAATAATTTGATGTTGGCCCGTGTTCTTATGCGCCGCAGATACGACAGCGCTCTCACCATGTGTGGAATGTATCTCGGTGAGAAAGCGCTCTTTATTCCTTCATATTGTTTACTAGTTTCATCTGTGCATTTAGGCAGATTTTAGTTATTTTGTTTTATTTTTCATATTTGTTTTTGCATTTTGCTTTTGCTTAGTTCCTCCTTGTTGTTGTTGCTAAGTTTTTATTGCCATTGGCCGTTTGAAATTTGGCATCACCGAGCGCCGTCTGTCGTGTGCATCGGCTATGTTTTTTGCAGCGCTGCAGTCGCATTTTGAGTTGCATACATTTAGTTTGTTTTCGACCGATTCGTTTCAATATGGCACGGTTCATTAGAATTGTTAACGGTTTTATAAATACATAGAACATCGATGGCATAATTTGTGTGGAAAAAGTGTGCATAATTCTTGTGCTTCTTACTTAAATTAAGTTAGCGAGTTGAGTTTGGTGTTCTTGCTTTGGTCTTGATTGTGGTCGAAGGGGGTAAAAAGGAAGTATAAATAAGTTTCTGCTGATAAAATCAAGCAGCTAGAGGAGATTTTTCTGTTTATTTAAATATGTTGCTTCACTTTCGTCACAACTAGTGATGGTGGCAGTTGAATTGAGAGAAAATCAAATCAATTTGAAGAAAGTGAGTGAGCCTAATACTTAAAAAAAAACTTTATCCAAAAACGTAAAGATGTTTTTGTGATTTTCTGAATTTAATTCAGAGTACAGTATATATTAATACATCCCTCTAAAAAACCTACGAAACACTCATCCAAGACTTTTCCAAAACATAAGGCGGTTTTATGTTTCTTCGGATTCTAATATCTTGGCACATAAACATTATTATATTGTTTGACTATCGCGAATTTATTGGTTCAAAGAACTGCTATTCGTACGAGTTTATACCAATCAGATCGGCACTTCTTATAGCTTTCGTATTTATTAGATTGCCTGCCTAAGTACATAGGCACGCACACACATACAGATAAGCTTGTGAATGTGCGCCGCTCCTTATATTTTCGTATTATTATTATGCATGTATATGTGTGTTTGCGTGTGTGCATGAGCACATACCGTTGCACACGTGTGTGTGAAGAAGCCCTTGCATGTTTTCGCAATTGAAATTTTTTAGTGTTTTGCTGTCACTTTCATTAAATTCTCGAATTCTGTCAATACGACGGTGCTGCTTTGCTGTTGTTGTTGTCTCACTAACAACAGGGCCATTAAAAGTATTGTGCTGCCACATTACTTGTCCTTCTCAAAGCGATCCTCTCGCAGTATTTCCCCTCACACAACAATGTAGCCTCTGCCTCAGCCAACAAATTGCTGCCCACAACAACAAAAAAAGCGAAGCAAAAAAGTTACAAAACTTTTGAAAACTGAAAAAATGAAGGAAAGAAGCAGCCCCACAAGCTGCACTAAAGAATGGCAGAAAGAAAGACATGAACCAAATCCTCCCATTGCTGCTTCATACTCGGCGCTCGCTCGCATGTCCACCGATTTATGCGCGGCGAATTGTGCGGCTGCCTCGTTTTTTCAGCACTCAGCCGGCTATTGTGGGCTACGGTGGGCCTTTTCATTTTTCATTGCTGCAATTGTTTTTGTTGTTGTGCGTATTGTTATGCTTTGCGACTTTGGCAGGCAGCGCGTTTTTTGCTGCCTGGCTTGTTGGCCGGTCAGTCGAGTGTCGGAAGTCAATCAAAAAGCCCGATGTCACATACAATTTCTTAGGCGATTCTGAATTGATGAGCGCGAAATGAGCGCGAAACGCACTTTGATTCATTTGAAAAAGCCGCTACCGCTAGATTGAACGGCGTGCCGCGCGCCAACTTGAGGCCGCAAACGGGAAAAAAGAACACATAAGGCATCAGCAAGAAGAACTAGCAGCTGAATACTTGACGGTTGTTGGGATAAGACGGCAAGGATTACCGCGTTACCAACATTCCTACGCATACACACGCGGTTGTATATATATTTGCGTTCGTGTAGTGAATTGTGTGTGTTTTCGCGCGTCGCTCAAGAATTGTATCATACAATTAGCTTGCAATTGTCTTTGAGTGAAAATCAGGCCATTAAATTGGAAGTAACGCAGCGCAACGCGGCGGCGGCAGTGTTTCATCGCGGCGTTACAAAACAAAACAACAATATACATTTAGTGTCCACACTCACATTCGTTGGTGAGTGTGAGTGTGTTGTGGTAACGGTGGAAGCGCCATTGACTGACTGCTACAATTCGATTAAAAGAATTAATTCTTCCCGAGAAGTGCAAGTGCATGTGTGTGTGTGTGTGGTATAAGACTAAAAGAGTGAATAATTTTGCCGACGGCACTTTCGACACAAGGCAACACCAGTGATCTTCTATAACTTTATATGGCCAAGTGCTACACGGCGTATGTGTGTAATATCTACGGGCTTTGCTGGCCACTCGTTCATAAACGACGAGAATTCGGAAAAGTAACCAATTTGCATAACGAATTTTAGTGAATTCTGATTTAAAGTTTGAGTACTTAAAGGAATTTGTGCAAATACGGTTACATGCACATAATATAGACGAGCGCTTGAGCAACGAAAACCGTCGGTTCTGGAAAAATAATCTAAAAAAATGGTGAGTTTTTGTCAAATGGGTTAAATATATTTGTAAGCACGAGCTTTCCGCTTCACTAAAACGATTAGGAATCTGCTGGCAATTTTTTATCAAATTAGAATCATAACGAACATTATATTCAGGTCACTCGAACCAGAGCAGTGTGTTTCTTATTTCTCCAATTTCAAGGTGAAATGACAATGCGCTTCGTATACATTGAGATGTCTACATGAAAGCATATACAATGTACATACATATGTATGAATGTATGTATTTATGTGTATGTAGCGCTAGCGTCGGTAAAAGTACAAACGCTTCTCGTGTGCTTGCCTTAATGGGCGGCAATTGCTTTTGACATGCAAACAACATCAGTATCCAAGTGATAACATCGAAATGTACAAAGTTATCATTTCTCTGTTCCATCGCCCGGCCAGCTATCACTCGTATTTTAATGTATTTTGCATGCATTACAAACAAAGCGAGCAAACAACAACAGCAACACCAACATATCAGAGCGCCTTAATTTGCGTTTGTTCGGCGGTGGTGTGGAGGGAGAATGCACCTTCCCTGTTAGTGGAACATGTCTTCAATTATGCCCATATTTATAAATTTGTCTAAATTATGAACTAGATATTGATATGTTCAACATGTATATTTTTCTAATTTCGTAGCCAGTGTCTTGCTTATACATATATTCCTTCTTTACGAAAGTTCATTTGCTAGAGTCTTCAGTGAATTTTGACAAAATTTTAAGAAGCAGCTACATGAATATGCATCAAAGTGTTTTCGTGGAGATGAGTATGAAATTGAATAAGAATCCGAAGAGATACGATTTTATCCAATAAAAAGGGACTTGATCAAGTTCAATGTTCGGATCCCTTAGAAAAATGTAAATGTTTCCCAAAAACACCTTCAGAGGCGCTCAAGACACTTAATTTAATTATCGATGTATCAATTTTGGCAGTATAGCGGAGGCTTCAGATCAATGTTAGCATTCTTATAATGCTATATACTCATATATACATACATACATACGTACAAATCTATGTACGCACCTATTAGAATATTTACATGAATATCGCACTTGTTGTCGACGCGTAATCAGCAGACAACATCTCGTTGTAATTATGAAAATTTCAAATCCACTTGAGTTAAATTCATAAATCGCTGAGCTTATCTAGTAAGCAGCAAATGTCGACGCAGATAATTTCGTAATTTAATCAACTTGTGGGCATCAGCTGCGGCTTATTTCGACCTTGTCCATGGCAAAGGCAGCAGTTTGAGTAGCATTTGATGCTTAGTAAAATTCGTAAAAACGATCCAGTCAGTTTAACACCAATTACAAATGCGATTATCTCGGAAGGGCGAGATAAATCGTGAAATTCACCTGCGCAGTGTGTGTGAAGAGTGATCTCTTCATCTCGCTGCGTACAAAGGCAGTCCACTTAGCAAATTAAGCTTTCATCAGCTCGTTAAAATCGAGAAGAAAATTATCACTCATTATTTTGTTTTTGGTGAATTTTATTTCTATTTGTACACGTATTGTTTTCCTCTTGTCTTGTCTTTCAGCACTGCAAATGCGCATTGAATGGAAAAGCAATAACAAAATAGTAAAAACCCGAAAACAAATCACCAACGGTGCATGGGTCAACATCATAATCTAAAAGCGCATCTGTACAACAACATTTTGAAACGGTGAAAATGAGCGAAATTGCACGCAAGCAACTAAACAACTAAGCCGTCGAGCAACTAAGCGGTTACGCATTCCCGAGACTTGGTGCAAGCTAACAGACAGATGCAAGCTAAACGTGAAACCCATAAATCATAATAAAGCGTTCGCTGACGAATTGCCGCCGTTGAACATTCCTTCTTTAATTTTCGCGCTTTGTTTTGACGCACACGCGCTCGCTGCCAACGGCTCCGGCTCCGGTTTCATCTACTCCAAATGCCATTGCTTTTGGCAATGCCCGAACCAGAGCGTTCGCTGTCGCTAATGACAGTGGCCGCCGCTGCCGCTGCCGCCGCCGCCACAATGCCCGAAGCGGAGGTGACAACGTCGCCAAATCTAATCGTTCCAACGGTGGCTGCCGCAACCAGACCGCATGCGTCCACTCAATCCGAACCAATCAAACGGCAATCAAATACAGTCATTGCATCTAATGTACTGACATCAACATCAACAACAGCAGCAATAGCAACAACCACATTGCCAACAACGGCCGGCACAATGCTGACGGCAATGGCTACATCGGCTCCATCGAGTGCGGCGATAAGAACAGCAGCCACTACAGGTGTTAATAGCCAAATTACAGCCGAGAGTGGTAGCGTTAGCTTGCCACATCATCACTCAACAGTTGGCGTTGTTAGCAGCAATTATGTAGTAAATGAAATTGCCACCGCCGGCAGCAGCAGCCCCAGCAAAGCCGGCCGAGCGCACGCAGCCGACGCAGACAACATCAATTGTGGTTTGTTTGGTGGCCGTTATGACGGCGTGTCCGATACTTCATCAAATCGACACCATCGCCGACATTTGAATGGCAATAGCCAGCAAGGCAACAATTGCGACGACAACAACGACAACGACGACGACGGAGACAAGGTTAATTGTTACGATCCGGGCACCCGCTCACCTCTGTGCCACGGCAGCGATAAGCAAACCTCTGACTCCGCAGCGTCGATTGCCCCAACATCTGCAACGGTGGCAACAGCTTGCTGGCGAGGCTGTTATTCGCCCACTCGCCAACAAGAGAATGAATCATCAATTAGTGCTGATGGAGTGACGACAGCGCCATCGCCGCATTATCCGCAAATTCACGTCAAACAGGAATTCCTTCAAACGCAATACATGCGAGACGAAGACGAAGACGAGGCTGCGGACGGAGAGGAAAAGCGAACAAATGATAACGACCAGACGGTGCACACTACTCACAACGCTCACACTGCTCCGGTCAAACAAGGTATGTATGGTAATATTCTCGGACGATTTTTATATTTTATTGTATTGATGTGTGTGTAGATGTGGTTACTTTTGCTTGAACCATTTCCTCTAATGCGGAGTATATTCTGAACTCAAATCAGAAATATCATTGGGACTTCAATAATTCAATTAATTAACATCTCGGGGACCTGAAGATAACCATGCTTCCCCCACAAGGTAGAGGTGTATTTTTGCAGAAACTCCACTAGTAGTATTATTGAAATTTGGGAACTCTGTTTAACTGCGAGCATTTGTTTAAGTAATTATGTCTTCCAGTATTAAAGATAAGACGATTCGTCCATTCTTGTAATATCAATGGAAATTCCAATGAAGATATCACTGAGAAGTGTAGGCATATTGTTTTGGAAAAGACCTTATAATTTCTTTTCTGTATTTCTACAAATGATTCACTTCTGCTCGATTACAATAGTGGCTTAAGATTTTATTAGTTCTTTAGCAAGCAAATTGCCAGTGTCAGTAGACTCTACTGATGCCCAACTGATTATATTCAAATTTATATTCACCTAGTATTTAGAAGGTGGGGATTGTGTAAAGTTTGCAAAACGAACAATATGCTGGCAAGTGTGTCTCTATGCGTAAACACTCAGCCACTTACTTTCAACACCTTCAAAATACAAGCTGTGACAGGCAATAATAGCAGCAAACATATGTTCAGAGCTTAAATGTGAGGTTGTGTACGCTGTGTTAGTACAAGGCCAATGAAGATGAAGGAAGGCAATAAAAAATGGCTCATAACAAAGGGGCGTTCAAAATTCAATAATCGAGAGAAAACAAGATGTTTCATCAATTGTCCCATCCAACCACTTGTCCTAAATGAATGTTTGATAACTGCAAGCACACACGCACGCATACACAAATGTAAATACACAGTTTAAGCAGTGAGAAATCATTTATATGAACCACTAAAGACTTGCGAGCCGACACTTGAGCGAGCGTTCGTGTCATTTGGCGTTTGTCCTTTGCTCACGGATTTATTCGGCAATCTGTGCGCCGCTCAGCCACATTTGCACGCTCCATCCGCTGCGGCTCGTTTTTTACCACGCCAGTCGGCTAACATATGCACCCCTTTAATTTGTGACCCCGCACGGACGTTGCAGGCCGGCAACCCTTTCAATCTTCATAAATGTTGCCAATGGACTCGTAGTTGCGACATTAACTCCTTCTACACCGTCGGTTTATCTAAAAAGGACACACCCGCACGCACCCACACAAACATATGTTTAAATGCATGCGAGATGAAGTGAGGCGGTTTTATTGATATCCACCAACAACAACAATGTTAAGCTTTTGTTGACACTACCCGCAGAACCCACGGCACTGGCCGTGAATAATACTCCAGGGCTCAGGCGGGCGGGTGGTCAGAGCGAGTCTTTATCAAGGCGCTGGTATCATGTGTGTCGGCATTAAATTTAGGAAATCTTACTGACTTAGAGCTTAGTCTTAAGGAAGCAGGTCGTTGATGTTTCACCGAGTTTGTTGCTCACAGCAAACGACAAGTGGGAAGTGGGAATCCGTTGAACGCATAAAAAATTGAAAATCTCATAAGTAGTGTGTTCCTTAGGCGAAGGGCACCGGTGCGTGAGCGGCAGTTGGAGTTGGAGTTGGTCACTTTTTCATGTCAAACACACATAAGGGGCCAAAAGGGTTAAGTTGTTTATGAGTGCGTGCAAATAGACCCAAATACGAGTACAGACATACATACATACATACGCATGTGTGGACCGAGTGTGCGGCGCGTGGTCCGTGGTTGTGCAATCTGTTGCTGCGAAAAGTTGTTAACAGTTTGTAAATACCTCGTTTTTCACTTTAACACTTACTTTTGGCAATTTAGCAATTCGCATAGAAATCGGCCATACCGAAATAGATACATACATACGCATGTGCATATGTATGTTGGGGCGGGGGTTACCCTCTCTCAAAATGTGACAGTTTAGTTAAGGAAAAACGTGTGTAAATGTCATTTGGAGCAAAAGTTTGCTGTCAGCTGGTCTCGCTTCTTAAGGCGTTTTTAAATTGATGACTAAACGACCAAATGAAGGTCTGATAGTGGATCCACTGGACGTATCAGAAAAGCCTGCGCAGAAATTGCTAAATACATACAAACATATCCGGAATACCAGCAAGAAGAACGCAATGCATTTAAGTATTAAAAAGCTCAGTGTAGTGTTAGAAGAATCTTTAATACGATTACGATAATAGAGACTAAGCCTCAACTCAAATATGGATCCGCTTTATTATTGATTAATTATTTGAAATAGCTGGTACTTCAGCTGCTTCTCATCAGCTACTTTTGGGTATGAGCTCATCTTTAGTTAGGAAAGCCAAGTCACTGTAAAACCCGATTAGCTTTGTCTAACTGTTTGTTTACCTCTTTTATGCATGTACTATGTTTGTGTGTTCGTCAGCTTCACATTTTCGTATGTAAATAAATGATCTACTTGGGAAGCGGAAATGTTTGGGTCACATGCAATCCAGAGTTTTTCGATTCGGTAATAGGGAAATTTTCAAATTTAAGTATAATTATGGAATTTAATGTAAAACTATCGGATGGATCGGTGGGGCACAACAGTGGAGACACACATACACCAACTAATAGGTATATAGAGAATGGACAAAAATCAGAAAGAAGCTGACGCAGACTCATATACATAACTACGCTGACCACATTATGCGTAGCACGCCACCGGAAATTAAAGTAATTTCAAAAACCGAATGCTGATATCTCCGAATGAAAGAGAAGATCACGTTACGCACATTCACGCACACACGCGTCTAAATAGCCTAGTTGACTAACATATAGATTTAATATTGTAAATCAAAATAGCCGGCGAATTCAAATGAGAATTCTAAAATCGTTAGAACTTTATACGCATCACATGCCGTTATTTGCAGATTTCTCTCACAACAACAATGCAATTTTTAATTAAAATCCAAATAATGTTATCTGAAAATGTGCCAACAGCTCTCAATTGAAAAAATCAATTCTAAAGATATTAAATTTATATGAATGTGTGTGAGGCCGATTTGTCTCTCAAAGTGCAAATTACATCTCATTCACAGTACTCAATAGCCATACAGGTGGGGAATGCATTTACTTCTATGTGTGTTTGTATGTGTGAGATGGTGTATAAGCCCTTCGCATCATTTTTTCCTTGTTTACTTACCGCAGCCGAGAGAAGATAAAAGAAAAGCAATTATTATAATTGCAGGCGATATGCAGGCAACTAATTGAAGCAGCAACGTAAGGTAGCCGAGGTGCAATCAAAACACAATAACACAATAAGAAAATAAGAAAATCTCGATATGCGCATACGCGCATCCAAAGTGGTGATGACGAGTGCGACGGCCAGTGTATATTATATATGTGTAAGTTTGTGTGTGTGCATTCAAGTGGAGCATAAATATCTGTGAATGCAGTGCATTGTTCCGCTTAATTATCTTCAAAAATTAAAGAAATGCAACGACCGCAACTCAACAACAACATCATCAACGGAACTGCGGCGCAGCAGCGCAGTCGCAGCCGATGCCAATGTCGAGGCGACCGCTTCGCTCAACTCCATCTTTAGGGGTTAATGTGAGAAAACGCACACAAACGCACGCAGCAATGAACATCGGCAGCTAAAGCTGTCGGCACAAGTGCATCGAAACACACACACATACGCATATACTCATGAGTCCATACGCGAATCCGTCTGCACCATCATCCTGTCACTGTCAATACGAACTCATTTGTCTTCGCGGCCGCTGCTGCTCTGCCACCGCCATCGTCATCGCCACTGTTGCGGCGGTGTGCATTGTCTTCCTAATGGATCGGAGCGTTGTGCCACAGCATGAGACTGCGCTGCCAAATTTGAATGTCTCGCATTGATCTCCAATGCACGGGCATTGAATTTCTTTTGTGCGCGCGAATACAAATCTTCCGCTCTGCTCATTTAGAATGCATTTACAGTTGCAGCGGAACGTCAATCAAAATCTGCTGCCACTGCACCTGAGCTGTCTTGAAATCATTTATCTTTTTCCATTTCCCTATTCCCATCTCCAGCCATCTCTACCCATCTACCTTCTATAGGCTGTGGCATTCTTGGATTGTGTATAAAAAATCAGCTTTTGTTGTTGTTATTGCTTTTGAGAAATTAGATCCTAATTTGCTGCCGCTTCGATTAAGGTACTCTTTTGAAGTTTTTATTATGATTTTAGACACACAAACCTCTATTTACACATTTACCAACTGAAGTAATTATATCAGTTCGATTCAAAAGCAAATACATAAAAACGAGTATCCTAGGCATTCCCATACACTATGTATTTATGTAAATACCAAAATCTCTCCGTATGTATGTCGGCATGTAACTTAATGATTTATTTGTGTTGCTAAATGTAATGGCTCACCGGTTTATGTAGGCAAGTGCACAGTATATCAGATTCATGGCAAACCCTGAGTTATATAGATACTCTTATTTACTTTTGCTGATTTGAAAAGGCGTTTCTACTATTTACTAAAGAATGAGTTTAATTTTTCCCATCTGTTTACTTACCGTACTTTTAAGGAAAATGCTGGGGGATCCGGACTTAGACTCTTAGAACTCTCTACTTATTGGATTATGGTGTTGTATAATATATATATTCGATCGAGCTATTTTGAGGTCCAACAAAGCACATATTGGCGGTCAATGGTATGACTGAGGAACTGCACCAAATTACAAGTATCGTGAAAGTTGATCTCTAAAAACTAAAAATATTCGTTCTCATTCTCTTACATATCCACTCATTATAGGAACGTACTTATAAACGCTCAAATGAATATATTCAGTCTCTCATGTATTTAATTCAAATTAGGAAAATAATACTTGCATATTATATAACAAAGTATTGTGAACACATGTATTCGTACGTACTAGCAGGATATTGTAATTGATCCCAGGCAATTTGGCAATCATACCCTATTCTAATGCCAAGCCAGTTGATGCACTCATGCATAATCGTACCTTCATTGCAACATAAGCATAGTAGACATGTAAATTCTCACAAATGCATTTGGAAATGTTGAAAGGATGCACCGGAAAATACACCAGAACCTCAAATCAACGATCATTAATCACTCGCATACATACTCATTTGTAGCGGAGCGGAAGGCCTGCGATCAATTGGAGCTAATGTAAGAGCAGCGAATGCTCGTCGATCGACAAATGATCGATTCAACTGACCACATGACGTATTTTCACACCTCTTCGACGCGAAATTTTAATTACATGCAACATATGTATATGCACGAGTGTGTATGAAAGCCGTAGAACTCGTTTGAGAATGCGTGCCTCAGTTCAAAAAAATTCAAAACTATTTGTTCAAGTATTTTCCCGCTTTTTATTTAGACCAATATAATAAACTCAATGTTTAGGTAGTAAGTAGGGTTTGCAATAGGAAGGAAATGTGCTGTCTGGATGAAAGCACAGCTTAATATTCAACGGTTCAACGGATCAGGACCTCGCCATTTCAAAGATCTTTTAAATGAAGGCAAAAATGCTATAGATAGAAGAATGTGTCCATTTGATGTGTCACTGTGTGTGCTCTGTGGCTGTCACTCAGCTTGTGATGCTTTGAACCTATCCATGGTTTGCTTCAAATGCAAAAGCGTTAATAGCCTGATGCAAAGCTGCACAAACTTTCCCATGGGTGGGACTTTGTAATACACTAACTTTGTTGCCGGTATATATCGGGGTATATAGATGCCCCTTTCCTTATGTTGATGTGCTGGCATTCGCCGATACTTTTATGCATACTCTTCACATATACTTGATATATACATACGTATGTGTGTATATATTCACGAGATGGTTCGTGCGTATATGGTCATATTCGGCCTTATGGCCAATGCGACGTGGATAACTTGAGCCGTTGCGCGAGCGCCCCGCTGTAATACCCGTAGTCTCTCCTGACTCTAATATGTTAAACATCTTTCACAGGCCCAAAAACAAAATGCTAAATTAGATTTTTAATTAAAATAATTTCGTATGCAATTTAGATAATCGCGGGCAGGAGTGCGCGAGCGCACAAACACACACACACACACGAGTGAATATTTGTCGAAATCGCATGCAACACTTGCTGCGTGCGATCGGACGTAGCTGTTGCTGTTGTTGTTGTTGTGGTTTCATGAGGTCCGCTAAAATGTTTTCGCTTAGCGTTCTTTGTTGTGGTAGGTGCTTCCATAGTGCGGCAGTACGAGCGGGCGTAACGTCAGGGCGTTTACTGAGACAACAGCAATAGCTGCTACAGCACCAGCAGCAGCTACAACAACAACAACAATGATGATAATAATAATAACAATAGCAACAACAAGCATGTCCAACCATATTTTGTGCTCAATTGCCACTGACCACGTAAATATTGCTTCCATACATCGGTTGGGAACACTCCATTAACCCGGGCCACGAGATGGATGCGCAGGCGGTCGATGGAACAAGCCACGGCATGGCAGCAAGGTCAGGGGCGACGCGTTCGTGTAGGCACCAGCGAAGGAAATATTTAAATTGATCATCTCCACTTAATAAAATAAGAAAATCGGCAGCCACAGTTGCATGCATTATGTGGCCTCATGATGCTGAGCTTATTTTGCGTTTTTGACGCCGCTTCTTTGCTGCCCGCTCCGCTTGGCCCAACAAACGGTTCTGAACGATTTTCATAATTCACCATTTCATATTGCAATATTATGGCAGCTGCTGCTGCGGCCATTACTCTGGGAAGATCGCATCCGCGGCAGTCAGCTCTGCCTGATTGTTCGTCCATGTGTCCGTTCCCAAGCTGCCGCTTGCTCGGCTTCTGCGTCCGCAACTGCGACATGGTTGCGGCTGCGCTAACGCCCATTTGTTCACCGACGATCGGAAAGATCATACACCGGCCTGTATGCCGGTATATGGCCGGTTGGCCCTGATTCCCATGGAAGCCGCTGACCAACTCAGAGGCTGTGCATGTAATTAAGGTAACATGTTGTTGCTGGGCCGCGAAGCCTACTCTACAGCCAAGTGCAACTACGACACCACAAGGCACTAGCTGCCGGTTGTTTGAGTTCGGGCAGCCTAAAGGCAGGCCGATCTCTACAAGTACGAAATTCGTTCTAATTCATTTACTCAAACTGCACTTTTTGCTAATTTATATTAAAACAAATCTCTTTGCAATCAAGAGCACATGGAAGGAGGGAAAACCGAAACTACAATCACGTCCAACTATGATGAGTTTCTGACAAACTGAACGAAAATGCAAATGACTAACGAATATACACGATGATCTTTCGGCTTAAAAAGAAAGTGAGCAATAAGTCAAAAAGGCACACAGTTAGTGTTAGATTTAAATCGGCGAGCAGGTAAAACCCATCTCGACGCAGTCACTAATGAGAACTCTGGCGCCGAAACACACTGAAAGACCATAAAATCCGTTAGTTTGGCAGATAACTGCAGCCGGTTGGCTGTCTTTTGTAAGTCAATAAATTATTATGCGCACAGGAGTTCTATGCAACGGAGATTTCGAACGAAGGCACGCATGAGCGCAAATACACACAGATACATACGTACATACATATATAAAAAGAAAATTCGCTTTTAAAGAAGAATTTTACTTAAATGTTTGGGTTAAGCAATCTAATTGTGCACTACTCGACAAAAGTATACCGTTAAATACTGAAATCTCGGCTAAATGTTATGCCGACTGTTGTTGTTGTGCAGTATTGTTTCGTAGATTTCTGAAGAGCACTTACCTGCTGCTAGGCTGACAATTAATAATGCCAAATCTTCTAATTGTTTTCATTCGTTTCAACTCAGTGCCTCATGTGACAACCTTCTCACCTGTTCCCTGTGTATGTGAGCATGCATGTAATATTGATTATGACTCTTCTTTTATGGATTTGTTGCCGCTGAGAAGTCCCATTGTTCTGAGAAATCCGTTACCAATAGAGTTACACTATGTGAAACAAAGGGATTTTGTACATCTAAAATGATGTCGGTAGACTCGCGAAAAAGGTGCATTATACTGCATCAGCTCCTTCGAAAGATAATTTTTATTATTATACACCGGAGGAGCCTTTGCAGTAAAAATTCATTTTGAATTTTGAAATTTGACGGCTTCATCAAACTAAAAAACCAACACAGAAAATATCTTTGAGAAACCCAAGAGAAACTTATTTCAATATTATGTAACTACTCTTATATGGTTATTGTTGTTTCATTTTTCACTTTATTCTCTCGTTGTCCATTCACCAAATCACACATTTCTTTAACGGATTCATGTCCGAACCTAATTTACACTTGTACACCTCACTGAACTCCGGCATATTTTGCAGAGTTCCAATGACTCGGAACTCCTCGTAAGCGTGCACGTCGGTCTTCATGCGTCGCACCTTGGAGGCGTCATCTTTGCCAGTGCACCATGTTTGGGCAAATTTCAAAAAGTATAATTGCTTGTTGGTCAAGTTCACACCGGGTATGGGCTTCTTGTCCCCATCCAGTTTGCCATAACTATTCAGGTATGCCTGATAGGAGATCCGCGTGCCCACGTTGTCTGCAATGTTGTCACCGGAAGTGAGAGTGCCATTCGTTAGCACGCCGTGGAATACATATTTGTTGTACTGTGACTCCAAGCAGCGATAGCGCTCCTTGAAATTGCGCAAAGACGCCTCGGTCCACCAGTTAAGCTTCTTGCCATCGTAGTTATATTGGTAGCAATAGGAATCAAAGCCATGCGCCATCTCGTGACCAATGATGTTACCAATACCGCTAAATTTGATTGAAGCAGGATATTTCAAGTGATAGAATGGCGCTTGCGAGATACCGATGCCTATGAAGACCAAATTCAGAAAGTCCGCGTAGTAGGCGTTCACATCGCGCGTTGACATAAGTGGTGGTATTATTGCCTTATTAACCGAGCGCATACGCACTCTGGCACGGTTCTTCTCGACCACTTGTAAATTCTTGTACCAATTGTCGCCAATCTGCACGTCTTCGTACACATGGTTGATGACGTCACGATTACGCATTTCATCCGAGTAGCCGACAGTAATGTCCATGGCACGCAGCTTCGTCTTCGCACCCGAACGCGTTTCATCATCCAACCACGTATACTTGCCCAAGAAATCGTAGAAGGTTTCTTTAATGTGTTTGGCTAGTTGTAAAATATCTTCCCGTCGATCGGCATCGTAAACATTGTCTATGAACCAAGGGAGCAGTGCGTAATTGAAGTACTGACCCGTGAGATCACGGCAGTTATTCTCCGTGGACTTATCGCTCGTCTCGTACTTCCATATATAATAGAATTTGACAATTGTGCGCCATCTCAGATAACTCCTCAGAGTATCCAAGTCAGTTTTTTGCAAGAAATTCACAAGCGGGTCCACATTCGCGATGGTATTTTGTATAATCCAGTCATTCTTCGCGCTGCCATTGAAAGCTATGTCGAAGTAACGTGTCCAGTTCAACATGTTGTCCTTGTACTTCAATTTGAATTCGCCCAAGGTGAGCTCCTCTGTTTGGTTCCGCCGATTCGTATGCATCGTAAGATTCTTTTCAAAATCGATGACAGCCTGAAATTCGCCATTGAATTGCCGAAGTTCTTCTTCGCCCTCAATTTTGAAATCTCTCGTTAGATTCTTAATGTCGATGACATCTGAGTTGCCCAGCACCTTCCCCGAGGTGCTCAGCAGCACATCGAACTTGCGACTCTCTGTGTCATAGTGTATCTTAAGAGGCAGCAAGGCATACATGCCATAGGGAGACAAGAAGTTCAAGTTGATCCAATCGAATGTCTCATTCGATTCTTGCTTTTCATTCAAGTTGAAGGCGAATTCGTCCGTCTCCAATAGCAGTTTATAGCCCACGGACATGTCCTTGCTCATGCGCATGCAAGATGCGAAAAACGTCTTCGCCTTCGACTCCGCGTTATCCAGTTTCAATTCCTTCTCGGTGGCATTTTTCAAGTATTGAGTCAGCATTTCATTAACCGAATACTGCATGGCGTTCAGAAATGAGTTATTTCGCGAATGCGCCGGCACCAATTCGGCCTGCTTCCAATTGCCGCAAGCGTATTCGTAAAAGTCCTCGCACGGATCCATGCTCTGGTTCATGCTGGCTAATGTGAGCCTGCCCAACTCTTCCAGAACAGCGTACTCGTCCATTTGTGTGGGCAACTGGAAGAGCGCGCTGCCCGTATCATTTAGTTTTGACTCTGTATGGCCCGGTCGTTCCGTTGGAATGCTCATCGCTTGCGTTACACGTGTAGGCCAGGGCCATGGGCAATCGACGATTAGCGTAATGATCAGCAACGCTAATAGACCATGACATGCTGATGACATTTCTACGCTTAATGCTGTTTTGAATATCTGCCGCTTAACAATTTGGTATGTTCTGTTCTGTTCCGTTCGGTTCTATGTGAATTCACAAAGTGCTGACGCTTCTGCACACCACGAAAGCTTAAGTACTTCTGAGCCACCACTCGAGCTTGCGTTTTTGGTTTATATGGATTTTCTCTAATTTCGCCCAACTGATATCCATCGGCTCATTGGCCAAAATCATTGTTGTTGGCGTTCGGTTGGCCCAAATTCGAATAGAAATAGAATTTATGAAAGTGAGCAAGCACACACGCAACTGAACTATTCTACCTGTGAATATACAACTGTTTGCATGTCTGTTTGTAGACGCTCCACCATAAATGTGAGACGAGTTTGCAATTAAATTTATAATGCGCGGTCGACCACCACAAAATGCTCATTAGGGCCTATTTTTCATAAATTCATATGTATATCCATAAACAAACACTCATGTATCTGTGGTGAGATTGAGGTAACTTAAATGTAAGTAACATCGAAGACATCGAAACAGTTCACCATAAGTGGTTTGGTTCTTCCCAAATCATATCCGTCGGCGTCGGATAGAAATTAGTTATCCATATACAATTCAAGGTTTGTTAACAATACGAGTACACCCCCGCCCATCCTTCATATATTATTTCGCCACATTTTCGCACTGAGGTCGTCCTCGGCATTAAGATCTGTCTGAGCAGCAACCGAACCTTTGAAACTCCACAAACAAAGCGGCGAAATGTGCTCAAATATATCTACATATGTATAACCAATGATATTGAAAATGGCAAAGCTTATCTGATAGGCTATTCTAAAATTGCGCATATTAAACTAGTTAAATTCGTATTTAATTGCGATGAGCGAGTATTTAAAAAGTTCATTTAGAGAGTCCATGAATACAATTATGTGCAATGACAGAGCATTCGCAAATTATTTTGCAAAAAATTTATGTGAATCTCACGAATGAAAAGTAAAACGAGTTTTTACTCTTAGTTCCTACGCATTCTTAATAGCAAGCTTCAAGATACCCTGACATCACAGAATATTTGGAGTTTCCCAGCAGTCAGCTAATAATTTGGCTAATGCGAAGCTTTACGTCAATGATTCCGAAGTAGAAACCACATGAAACGAAGGAGTAATAAAAAATGCCAGTATAAAGCAAATAAAAGCTGCAAGTCTAGAGCTATCCTCCAACACATCTAAGGGATCACTCGTTACACTTCAAATCAATTCTAATATATCCATTTCTAACGAATTCGATTGTTTCCAGACTCTCGAATATTTTTGAAAATTTTCCTAACCGAAATTAAACTGAAACCGAGAGACTGATGGATTTATCTACTAAATTATTGATGTCAATACTCTCCGAAGTTTAATAAATAGAGAAGAATCCACTGTTAAGTAAAGGCTGTGCATAATTTTATCACATCTGAGATTCGAACCCACAACTGACGGCAATAGTTAACGCGCTAAGTTACCGCTGCTGTATAATGAAAGTATAAATAATAATTTTTGTAGCAAAAAACCTGAAACCATTTAAAACTCGATGCGCTCCCAAAAGAGCCGATAGAAGATCATCTAATCATTACGATGTGCGACATTCTATATATCTACATATGTATGTATGTATGTGAAGGCATTGTTTTTAATTTGACGCGCGATTATAAAACGCTTTCATTACTAGCTTTGCTGATTTTTTTCACGTTAATTTCAGCAAATAAAAGCACGCATCTACCTAAATTGAGGCGTCTTGCTTCACTCACCAACATCCATAAATATATTTAATGCTCGTTTGATTGATGCCACTCAAGTAATAAAGACAGACTCGCCTACACACATACACACACACACACAGGTTGTCAAGTATTCGGTATGCAAATGACTTGCTAAGGGAGTGTTCTTGCTATTGCAGACGTCTTTTGCTCGCACTACAGCCGATCTCACCGGTGCTAGGTCAAAGAGGCATTTGGCAATTAACCCAAATCTGTTTGTATGTAGCGGTGTTTGTTGGTTTGTGTTCACTTTCCTTTGCGTACACAACGGTACTACAAAATGTGTGAGTTTCTGCGCCATTAACTGACCCATTTCGTGATATTCAAATGCCTTGCTGTAATTCGATCTGTCATCTGCGTAAATAAGCAGAAATGCTGAGCAAATTGTTCAAGTTTTATTTGTCGAAGATGAAGCGGCTGTTGTATGAAAAAGTCGTTGTTGTTGTTAAAAAAATAAACAGAAAATGAGCAAATGCAAATTTTTGATTTGTTTACTAAAATTCATGAAAGTGAAGAAGTCATTTTCGATTTCTAATTCTGACGAACTAACGTATGTCAAAAATATAACTGTTTAGTTAAAGATACTACGATGAAAGACATTTATTAATATACTCTTCGACTATGTCTATAGATTTCATAAAGAATTATTGTTTTTTTTTTTTAATAAAAAACAGAAAAAAATAAGCAACGGTCAATGAATGTATATGTAGGTGTATCTGGCAGATTTAAGCCATTAGCAGCTGCAGTCGAACAATGGCAAGCATTCGCTGATCCACGCAAAAAAAAAACGCTCGCCATCGTTACAAGAGTCTGTACGCACATATAGAGATATTCGAACGTTACTTATATCCTTTTAACGCGGCGTACTCAGCTGTGAAGTCGGAATAGCAGCACGCCGCCAACAGAAACGGAGCCAATAGACGCAAGCGATTGCAATTGTTGAAACTTAAATTAAATCCTTTTTCAGGCTCAATTTGTTTCATCCATAAGAAATCTATTTGGTCTCGCAAAATCCCGTCATACCTTTCAACACATCCACCGCGTAAAACACACACAGGTCTTTGTATGGGACTTCATGAAGGAATCCGCTGCTACCACAAACGTGAATTAAAGAATCCTTTTCCTCAAATTTACTCTTAAAAAACGTTGCACCTTTCGTAACCGCCACTGCGGCAATATCCTTTTACTTTTACGCGCTCATTCCCTTTGTTGCGCACGACAAAGAGGCGAAAAGAGCCTTAACGCAAGCTGTACCAACGGAATAAAGAGGCAAAAATGTAACAACTGAGGAATGCCAAAGTAAGACATTTGAATTTAGTTTGCGAAGCGTTCTTCTTTCTTAAATATTGACAATCGACTTTTTTGCTGTTTTTTGATTGAGATCAACTCAAAGCAGCTTCGAAAAGATTGACATATGAATAGGCATATCTTATGTTTCCCTAAAAAAGTAACGACTTCATAAGATTGGAATTTAGCTAGCCGTTTGCAATGTATCTTTGTTATCTTAGATGGATTGGAAACAAGTAAAAAAAATTAAATATGAAATAAGAAATATTCACAAGAAATTCTCTACCCTTTTTCTAATAGCTCAAACAGAGTTTTGGAATATGTTTTGAGCTGAAAATATCGTCAGTAATATCCAAAGCTTATTTCATTTGGGATGACGATTTCTATTCGTGACGCATTCATTAAATAATGCTTCTTCTTTTCTAATGCTGCTTCTAACAGCGAAGTTTTGGGGCCTATTTTGAGCTTTGCTGGAGATCGAAGTTCTGTGTAGATAACACATATGATTAAAAATAGAGCAAAAATTAAAAAAAATCCATAATATTAAGATCTTTATTTTCAATTGGAATATTTTGAGGTCATCGTAGCCTCGTCATGCTGGTTCACAAGTTCCACCGCACCGCGGTGACTTCGAACCGTCCTAATATCGGCTTCTAAGAGAAAGTTGTACGCAAGGTAGCACATATTGTAAGGATGCATGTAAGTCTACGTATGCTATATGCATGATTTCAACCAAAGGTGTTGCAATCGGCAATTATCGTGCAACTGCAACGCGTGGTTCATCTCGAATTGCTATCGAATTTTCATTTCGTTGCATTGTTTGGCTTTATCAGAATTCCGACACATGAAAATTGCTTAGCACGCGTGACATGCACATATCCATGCGTGAGTGTGTTTGTTTGTGGGTTATGTCAACGCTTGTGTCTAATGTCAATCCCTTCGTCACAAAACCACCTTTGCTTTCGCTTGATCTCATTTGCTGGCAAAAGCATCTGCCGCCGCTTCCTTTCCCTTTTACCATCATAACAAAAACAACAACAAGCGTAGTACATCTAAACAACACTGCCACGCGTCTACGTTTGGCTTCATGTGCGGCGACACTTCACTTACGATACACACATAAGGCACACATCCATACCTAGAAGCATGTACTACTTGTAGCGCTACCACTTCGCGACGTTTTTTATGCGCTTGCAACCCTTTCACTTTTTTACAAATTGCTCGACGATCTCTTTCTCTCCTCTGCCCTCTGCCGTCTGCCGGCCTTTGCCATATGGCTTGTGGCTTATGTCTTCCCTGTGAAGGAGTTAAACGTTTTCTTATTTGAGCGTTTACAATTCTCACACGCGTGTCAGACGCCTGCCCATATCCGATTGCGCTGCTGCAACAGCTCCAGCTACGGCGTGCCTTCAATTGCCACCTTTAAAAGGGTGTCGGCGCACAGCGAAGGGTGTTAATTTTTCCTAATATTTCCGTAATGTTATGCTTAATCATATAATCATATAATGTGCCAGTTGATGAGAGCGTATGTTTTTTATGCATCTATGATTCATATGGAGATCCCGAGACAGTGGACACATACATATTTGTAAGACATGTCATATTTATTTAAGGTTATTCAAGGGGTGCGTTGTACTTGGAGAAGTGATTTATCATTTTAGTCGTTAAATTAACCTAATGTGATTATGAGATATACTTGTGGACACCATATTTCAGAAGCGTGAATGACCAATGAGCATATTTTTTTTGGACATCTTTCGCTCACATTTATTAAACTATCATTTCCCACTATTTCTTTGTACTACTTAGAAGTACCCAGTTCCACTGAGTACCCCCAATTACATAGTCTAACTCACAGCTTTTCGGTCTCCAATACTGACCGAAATAGTAAGAGAGATGCCCTAATGGAGGTGTAACCATTTGTCCATTACCGCAGGAATTGAATGTACATATGTACTAAGAGAGAGTACATACAGAGAGTAAATGTACTCCCACGCAATAAGCGTATTCAAAGCATCGTGTATTTATAGTTCGACTTTTGCAATCGGGCTTACAAGGCACTATATTTAGCAGATTGCTATTTGATGAATTAATCAATGTCAAAAAGTGGGATGACGGCGTAAAATTAACGGCAAAAACATAACGATAATTCGATGATGTTGTCATTTTCGCCTTAGTCATAATTCATCGTTTCTCTAACGCCCTGGTTTATGTGATTGTTTCTGTTGCATGAGTAGGAAATCAGAAAAGAGTTAATCATGAAAGACCCTATATGTGTGTATGAGTGTGTGTGTGTATATGTGTGTTTAATGGGAGACAAAAAGGTTGTGAAATATTAACAACAAATGAGTTTTTGGGCAAATTTTATGCGAAAACCCGACAAAAAGGCAGTCCCAATGGGGTGAAGTCGCATAACTTTTTGAGACATTCAGTGTGTGTGAGTGTGTGTGTATGCAGCTAAATGGTTATGGCAAGTGGCAAGTGGCATTAATGTGTTACATTATGGATTTGCTGATAGGCGTTTGCATTCACTCAATAACACATTCGCATGTATGTAGGCGTATGTATGTATGACACAATTAAATATGTATTAGGAGGGCAATTGATCATTTATGACGATGCAAACGAGCGCATTAGTTTAACACGTATATAAGAATTTGTCGCCATATTGTTCATATATTAAGTTAAGTATTATTATTTTCCAGAGGTGCCGTCATCGGGCGAATCAACGGGACTTTTTATTCATTGTCCCTGGCATTTACCACCGTTCGCCTCCAGCTCAATAGTGCGTACACTAACGCCAACAACAAGTTCATGCACCGTAGCTGCAATAAATGCTAGCAGGAATATGGACAATCCAATTACACATTATAACGGTGTTTACGCTTTACCAGTACAACTGTTAGCCAATGCTACAAAGACTTTAGACCACACACTCCCTCAGACCGAGCTACAACCCTTCCAGTTGGAGCATTTGGAATATATCAAATCAATTAATTCGACTTTGTTTGCGCAAATCGAGGAAAATAGCTCCTTGAGTGCTCAACTGACAATTGACAAGTTACCGAGTTTATTTGACAGTTTATATAAACAAACGAATGGAAATTATATAAGAAAAGAATTGCTTAATAAGGCGTATCAGAATAAGACTACAGAGGCAAGTGGAATCATTGCAAAAGCCGGGGAGCCTCTAGCATCTCAACAGGTGTTCGAAGCGTTCCGTTCCAATAGTGCAACGACACTGACTATACCAAACGTGCGTCTAAGATCCAGCGAAAGTCGAAATGACTCCCAAGTCCCCATGAGCTGGTCAGATCCTGAACGTGCGAACAAAGTCAATGGCAATGTTTCTTTAACTGCCCTAACCAATATACAGATCCAAACGACGCCATCAACTTCGACACAGCAAATGTCAGAGCTATTTCTGCAACCATCATTACTACCTCAACGCATGCTTCAGTTCTCACAGACCCCGGCCGTTGCGTCTAACATAAGGGTACCCAACTTGGGGCAATCATATCATGATAATTATCATAATCAATATAGAGACCGAATGTCTAACAATACTGACACCTTGGTCTCGACCTCCGAATCTCTACAATCTTATAAATCCATATCAGAGCAACAATCTCCACTACACAAAGTTGAGTTACAAAGCAAGAGTACAATAACAGGTCCTTTATCGTACAGAAATAGCCCAACCAACGACAACTCAACAGCAACAAATGTGTCAACGGGAACGTTCACAACAGCTTCGACGGAGATGAAAGCACAACCAGCAACAATAGCAACAATGGCAACACTAATTAATACGCTTCAACCTTCATATATTTCCCTACCTCACACATCATCAACTCCAACTCCAATGTTCGCGCATCGGAATCCACCCTCACCACCACCCCAGGCCCCTAAATACGACAGAGATTGGAAAGTAGAAGAAACGTCATCTCACGAGACGTCTACATTGGCGCTGCCGTCATACGTTAGAAAGTCATTAACCCAGAATGCCAACAACATTCATGGTGCCGCGTCTAACGACCAAACGGCGAGACTTTCTCAACTAACGAACATCCACAAACACATACACACCCACAGCCAGGACCACGGCCATGCTCACAATAAAATCAAAAGCAAGCAGAAACAAAGGCAAAAGCAAAAACAAAAATCGAAACAAAAGCAAACGGACTATCAACGGGAGCACGTTACTTACACATCCTTAGGATACACCAGCAATGGAGAGCAATTGTTCGTGCGGCATTTCCACGAGAGAGATCGTCTCATACGAGAGCATCAATTAAAACATCGCATATGCAACACCTTCAGTGCTAACGGCGACGATTTTGATGGCGATGGTGATGGACGCGGTCGGCCAGCAACAACACAACACAAAGCGACGACGACAGCGTGTCTGGGGTCAGCCGGAACCCGTGGAAGCCTTGAAAGTGTCGCTGTGGCCACAACAAAGACCAAATCGACTGTTGCTGGTGAAGCTGCGAATGGCATTGCCTTTGTTAATAACGCTCACACTAATTCTAATTGGTATGGTGTCTGCCGTAGTGTTGATGACATTGCGCCGCAAGTGGACCAAGACCGAACCAAGCGAGCGGCAGCGACAGTGGGTGCACTGGTTGGCGTTCGCAGCGACGACACCGATGCTTTGAGGGATGATTCGCGGCGATTCGAGGAAATGACGACACGAGACAATGCAGACATCGCAACGGCCACAGACACGTCCCCCAAAGTCAGGGAGCAGTGCGCGCCCAACCCGAAGGTGACGAAACAAAGTAGTGCGAATATTCAAATGGCAGGTGAGTGAAGCGTTGAATGCACAAATGAGTAAGAAATCTGACACGAGCCCACTAATGAAGTAAACGAAATGCGGGCGGGGGATGCGTAATTTTTATACTCTCGCAACAAAAGTTGCTAAAGAGAGTATTATAGTTTTGTCCACATAACGGTTGTTTGTAAGTCCTAAACTAAACGAGTTATATATACCAAAGTGATCAGGGTGAAGAGTGGAGTTCAAATCCGAATGTCTGTCTGTCCGTCCGTGCAAGCTGTAACTTGAGTAAAAATTGAGATATCTTAATGAAACTTGGAACACGTGTTCCTTGGCACCATAAGAAGGTTAAGTTCGAAGATGGGCGGAATCGGACCACTGCCACGCCCACAAAATGGCGATAACCAAAAACACATAAAGAGCTATAACTAAGCCATAAATAAAGTTATGAAAATAAAATTTGGAACATAGGATCGCATTAGGGAGGGGCACATTTGAATGTAATTTTTTTGAAAGAGTGGGCATGACCCCACCCCCAAATAGGTTTTTTGTATATATCTTGCAAACCAATAAAGCTATATAAACCAAACTTTCTGCAGTCGTTTCTTTTAGCCTTTTCCTTATACAGTCTAAAAATGAATGGAATCGGATAATAACCACGCCCACCTCCCATACAAAGGTTAGGTTGAAAATGACTAAAAGTGCGTTAACTCACTAACGAGAAACGTCAGAAACACCGAATTTTACATAAGAAATGGCAGAAGGAAGGTGCACTGAGAGTTTTTTACAAAATGTAAAATGGGCGTGGCTTCGCCCACTTATGGGTCAAAAACCATATCTCAAGAACTACTCGACAGATTTCAATAAAATTCGGTATATAATATTTTCTGGACACCCTGATAACACTAGTGGAATATGGGCGAAATCGGTTCACAACTACGCCTACTTCCCATATAACTCAATTTTGAGTCCTTCTGATTCGTTCACTTTATAATGTATACATACATATCAAACATGAAGAACTCAGTGCCTAAGGGTAATTTTTCACCGAAAATATAGGTAATTCTCTAAATAAATTGCGAGAGTATAAAATGTTCGGTTGCACCCGAACTTAGCCTTTCCTTACTTGTTTTATATAAATTTGTTATTATGCATAAGTGCCGTTATTCGAGTGCCGTCACAGTAAATTATACGATACAACTTTATATAAGTAGGAGAGTAATTATAATTTACTTATTTACAATTATCAATGTGTAAATGAACCCAGCTTCATAGGGTTTCCAAACAGCCTTTCAAGATATGCAATGCAAAAAAAAATCAATTGAAACAATTATTGTTGGGTTTAAAATGCAAGAAATGTCTACTGTTCTTATTCACTTAAATAATTCTTGAACAACGAACGCAAATCGTGCAAATTTAAATTGGTTTACTCGGTCCACTGGTGGCAAGAGATTCCGCCCTAAATATCACTCCGCATTTCTACTTGCACAACCTGTTCAATTTTTGCGAGAACACAAAAACACTTGTCTGCTAACACAACTAACACCACCGAAGGTGTGGACCAGGCGCAGTACCAACGCACAAGCACCGCTATGTGGGTGTGTGTTTGCGTTCGAGGCTAATCAAAGTCCATTACATGTGGAAAATATGAATTTACACCGTGCATAAACAACATGCGTAAACAATTTCAACCATTTTAATGCCCCTCAGCCATTTTTTACTTAATGGAATTTAAAACCACTTTGGTTGCGGGTATCCCAAAATATTTTATTGAGTAATAACACGAAAAAATGTACTCACCACCCCCGCCCGCAGTGTTTATCTGCACCCAAAGTGAGTGAGTGTAACCTTTGACATGACCAACGACTTTAAAGTCCCTGTAAGGCAACGCACTAATACACGCTCGTGAATGTACTCGCATCACTCTCGTACCGTGTACCGTATGCATGCATGCATGAGCAAGTAAATTCATGGCATTTGACAGCAGCCTCATGGAGATGGCAAGCCAAGACCAGGAGCACCCCCTCGTAAGGTTTCACAAAAAGTTCAAAAGTTTCGAATACTCGCATTGGTGAGATTTACGACGAGGCACGAGCATACCACTGATGGTGGTTACCCACCCACCGGCACACTCGCAAGTGGAGCGCTGCTGCCAAGAGGGTGCCGGTGTGTGTGTGTGTGTAAGATTTGAAAGTTCGGGGAGGTTGCTTTCTTTGTTAATAGGACAAAGGTGGCGGTAAAAATCTAAATCCAATAAAATCACTTTAAAAGGTATAAAGAATGAAATCATAAATTCCACCCATAAGTAAATGTGCAGAAATTGGATTTATTCTCATGTCTTTGTGATACGCTTGATTTTCGAATCGTGTCAACGGGGAGTTTGCATGGAGAAAAACAGCTTATAGAAGCTTTGGAAAACAAGAGATTTACTCCTCAAGTACATACTAATGCAGTTATCTGTATATTTGTATACGTTTATTATATATGTACATATAGAGGGCAAATGTTTCATATGCTTTATTTTTCGAATTTTATTACTTCATTTTTACATTTTTCATTGACATATTTATAAACGGTATGGCAACACTTCATAAATTAAGTCCATATACAAAACTGTTTCCGCCAAATAATTGTAATTATAGAGGAGAAACTACGTTTAGTTCAAGACAACATAAAAAAATCAAAAAATTGTATTTTGTTATTAACATCTTTCAAGGCGTCATAACCCTTAAGATCTCCATTTCTCCGATTACATCAAAGCTCACATACCAAACAAGAGAATACACGCGACTCAATGCCAAGCCAAGGAGGCTCTATTTATATTTATAATAGCTTATGAAAAACCGTTACAAAGTACTATTTTCCAAATCAAAATTTTTATTTAGCAAAATGGCAAATTTCTCATAGTTTTAATTGAAAAAAACATACATTAAAGGGTACTAAATCACGCATTTTTCACTCGTCCCAGCAATGTGTGAGAAAAAATTTACGAAAATACGTTAAATTTAGCAAAATTGCAAATGTTTAACTATGTGCCTATGAGCAAGTCGTAGTCATGGACCCTTTTCAGTGACAGCTGAGCCCTTAAAACATTTTACCTATACGAGTATGGCACCGCTTTCTCCGCTCAAAATTGCGATGGGATTTTTTGACTATTTTCATTATTATTATTTTTTGCTTTTTCTGTAACGCATTTTTTATATTTTTCCACCAAAAAAATATCTGCATGAAATGTCGCAAGTTTTACGGAAAAAAACTGTAAATTTAAAGTGTAGGGTCGCATAGTACCGCTCATTTTTTTTACCTCCACTAACGATTGTGCGGTAGTTTGTTGTTGTTGTAAAATGTACTTTTTGGCGCAGTTACGGTATTCGATTTGTTATTTTTTAAGGGTGGAAACAACCCTCAGCCTTGTAACCCTCTATAAGCCGTCGATGATCTTGCGTAATCTTTGCTATGTTTGTCTCCTCGGCTATTGTTCCTACTTCGTGCACGATCGCTGATTGCATTAGAATTTTCAATTTTTACCCTTGAATTTGCTTTAAAAAATGCCTGAAAATTTTTATGCGCAAAAAGAAGAAATCAAAAGAAAAAATTAAAAAAAAAAAAACGAAAAACAATAATAAGACGAAATGGGGAGAGCCATTAGTCGGTTTCGAAGTTGATTGTATAGCAAAGCAGAGAAATCAATAAATGGTAATAAATAATCAATTCAGTATGCCAAGTTGTGAAAAGAGGAAGTTAAGGACCTTAATTTGGGATTAAATCTCTTTTTGCGCTCTCACCAAAACACCATGTTTCCGTTACAATTGTTCGCGTATTTCTTCAACACAAAACAAAGCACAGTGTCTTCTGTAGTTTCGCCTGTTTTTTGCGGGCAAATAAAGAATGCGCAAGGGTTTCACAGCAAATGCACTCTTTTCTCCAAATTGCACATGTTTAATAATCTTTAAGACACACACTACTGCAATATAATGTTATATGCTATACTCGTATAATTATAATCCATATATATGTATGTATGTATCTGTTAAATGTACAAGCCGATACTTGGGTGCTGTTTTATAGATATTGAGTATGTTTTGCGCGCGAATTCTACTTTAACGGCTGGAGTTGATGCCAGGTGTGAAGCAGCTATCAACGCTAAAGGATTGTCTACTCGCCAAACTGATTTGAGAGTTTCTTTCTGCTAAACAACTAAGTATTAGTTTACATGGCAAGATATTACAATAAAAGAATCCGTTGGTGTGTTACCCCTAGTATAGTCGTAGTAGTTGTCCATAAAACGAATAGTTTAATAGTTAACTTATAATTACAAGCTCGAAAGGGTCGGATATACATATTAATGAAGAGATTTATAATATAACCAAACTCTTAATATACACTAAGCATACCAATAATTTGTTTGCCCCAAATAATCCGCACAACACTCGTAGTATACAACAGGTGACTAAGTGGTAGCGAAAAGCTGGTAAAGGTTAAAGAGAATAATATATTTTCTTTAAAGAATAACAATAAGTAAATTCGGAATCAAACGACAGTTGCTAATTGCATACAACAATGGCTCAAATGTTATTGGATACAAAAACTAAAGTAAATTTTAGACTTAGGTTAGGTTTGATCCCGCTAAGTCTAATAATTGTTTAAATCGTGTAAGCCTTTAATGCAACTATGTATATAAAGTTCATATGTAAATATATCGTATATATCTTTGACAGTCTTTTACAATAAACACACAGAATTCAATGTTAATAATTCTGAACTCAACACTTGGGGAAGTTAGAGAACGACACAGGAACTCGCTGCTTGAAAATGTAATGTACGCTTTCGGCATATAAATGCTAAGCAATTAATGGAGAAATTACTCACAAAAGCATACCATAATATATGTAAATATGGCACTGAAGGCAGAGAGCACTATTCTAGTTTTTACGCTACGAAAATTGTTCGAAAATCTATAAAGTGGAACTAGTCAGAAAAATACTAGTCTGCAACTCGAATTAAATAATTACAAACCAAATTAAAACAATGAATTTTGCCTTCGTTCCGAAATTGAACTGTTTCGAAACAAAATCGGTCAACGCGCTTCGGGTCAACTCAAATGGACCAGTGCTTTCTATGGAAAGCGATAGATGGCTTACGTTTCTTACTAGTCGCAAGGCAGTTGATTTTGCTGCAGGGTTTTTACACACATACGCCCATGTACGAGTATTGGCAACATAAGTCCTTGCTCAGCAATTCTAATTCTAATTCGTCTCCCCTAATACTTTGAGTATTTATGATGATTTCCATGTATTTAAATTCGTTGCAGTTCGCTTTAGTTTGATTCATGTCTGTTCGGCGGCGAGTATTCATGTAAATCTGCCGACTTCGTACGCACCCTATTCGCAAAAGGCCAAGCGAAAATCTCCCTTTTGGCGCAGCGCGTTCTCAAGTTCGGAATGTGTCCATTCATTTGCGTTCACTTCGTTTGTTTTCTTGATTAATTTCCACACGATACAAACACGAATACACCCACACATGACTGCCACACACGATTTCATACATACATACATACATATGTACATATGTATATGTTGGCAAGTATCTGCATACATACATCCACACTCACCACAGGTCAATGCAATTGTAATCTCGTGCGTGGAAACGCGTTTGCTTAGCATTATCCTGTTGAAGCTTTCAGGCAACGTTCTCCATCTTCGCCACATATATGCACTTGTGTGTGTGTGTGTATGTATTTAAGTGTGTAAACAAATCCTGTACGTATGTGTGTTTGTGCTTCGCCATGCATGCTGTCTGGCGTGCGTCTGTTTTTGGCAATAATCAAGTTGCACGTTGCTTAGATCCCTCACCTCTCACCTTCCCACTCACTTGCGACCAGTCACAGCGAGTTTTGTGACAACTTTAATCAGCAGCCAAATGTGCGCCGAGTTTGGTGAACTTTCTGAACGAATTTACCTCAATTCATCGCAAGAGGGTGGACAGTATGCCAAAAACAATTTGCCTACATGAAAGGAAATGTAAATTCGCCGACTTCGGATGTGGGAGCTCCAGTTGCCAATTGCCAGTTGACAGGCCTCAGGATGAAGAACATACACAAGTGAGTTTCACATGGCAAATATACGACATACATATGTATAGATACATATACATACATATATATAATGATGTCTGCAAGTGTCCGCATTGAAACTTCGATTGAAAGTGATTTGTAGTTAATTTTCGAATTCTAAAACTGGATCTTACTCCTATGGCTATGAAAATAATTCACTGTGAGGATACAGGGCGATAGTTCTATCGGCAGATAGATATGACCTTAATACCGTCCATGGTCGGATGTTTAATTCCTGCCCGTCAACGTGTCTAAATAATAGAAATAGTTTCTCTTTAATGGAGGCAATGTTAAAGCGCTCTAAAACTTGGCTTCTTCAAAGATGATTGAAAAGTAGTGAAACTAAAAGCGGGCTGTCAAACACCCAACAATGGCTATAGTGATGAGATCGATTTTTGAACCGCTTACTTTATTGTGCTATGCTATAAGAAGAGGGCCGTCTGCAGACCTGGCAAATTCCAATGTTTATCGAATAAATATAATATGTTTATAAACGCTTCGAATATAATTATAAAACATGTGACGTATGTAAAAATATGTAAGATTATCTGCCAATGGAGCGATTTTGGTTACGTGACGGAACGGTTCATGGACCATCGACAAGAGGTGCCTGACCTTATACGCATAACAACAACACATGCTTATTTTTGTACTTGTTCATAATCTTTCCACGCGTTTTGCTGCAGTATTAAGTTCCAGTTAAACGATTGTGGGATACTCAATGATTATGTTAATAGACATACCGTTACAATTATGAGTATATAGAAAGACCAGCATACTTATGTAAATGACTTCTTTAATAGATACAATTACCAAAATGAAGTGCAATGACATATTAATCAATATTTAGACATACTATTGCAATTAGTATTTATATGTATCAGTCCAAAACGCTTGCCGAACGTTGTTGTTGTTGGACACAGTAGGACTCTAATTTCGAGTGTATGAGTTCAACAAGATGAGGTCTTCTGCTGACCAGTTCATTGACAATTCGGAGGGATTTACACAACTCAGTTCAATAACTTGACGTTTCATATTACAAATACAAGGCATTCTTCAAATTACACATATTTACAGGTTAGAACTTGTACTGGTTTGCATAATAAAATCAATTATCAATGAAGAACTCTCGGGAACTCAGCAATTGCTTTAGCTAACAACAGACTTATTTGTAGACTAGCGGTTCTAGGTCACACTCTTTATTTCAAATACGCTTTTTCGATAAAACTATCGGATACCTCTAAAGAACATTCTTGAACGAATCTATATATTCAGTGTAAAGTCAAAAGCCTCAAAAGTCTATTCAAATGCATTAGTGTGTATTTAAAAAAGTGGAATATAACGAATGTACGTAAATATACACGTTTGAGCACTTATACATACTTACATACATATTTACACATGTCGTTGAATTAACTGAGAAAATCAATAAAGAACACCTTTACGCTCGCCATTCAGCAGCTTCAATTATTTAAGCATCTCCAGCAGTACTTGAAAGGGCCACCGCAACAACGATAACAACAACAACATTGGCAATTGCAGATTTTACGTTTTATTGCTATGAAAAACGACTCAATTACTTTGATGCTTTATGCATAAGCCACACCCATTCTCATAAATGCGAGCAAACACACACAAACGAGCGCGTATGTAAATACTTCTACAACAAATACATATACGTTTATGTATGCACATAAATGGGGAGCCGATTTGCTGCCACAATGTATGAAAGCCGCTGCAATTGGGGATCCGCATATGCCGCCGACCTGCATCCCTCCAACACCAACGGCCGCTGCAAGCCATCATGAGCGGCACGTCAACGGTGGAGCTCGCAAAGAGGCCATGCCATACTCCTTATGCTAATCGCGATACCGCAAGCGTCCACGTAATGTGCTGAGTGAAAGAGCAAAACCGGTGACCGATGCACACACACACACACACACCTCCACAATTGCACGCCTATTAGCATCGTTTCGAATGAACGGTCTTTACATGCAGAGAGCTTAAGGGGAGCACGAAGAATTCCAATTAGAATGCAGGCGAGCAGCGAGCAGCAACAAAGATGCAACACAGCAGCATGAAATACGTTCCACAGAAATGCAACTCGAACACTCGTTTGTGTAGTTGTAATGCGGCCAGAGTATATGAGAAAGAGCGCTTAAACGATTGAGTAACCAAAAGTTAGAGAGCCAGAGCTAGAGAGAGAGATTGAGAGAGCGAGCAGACATGAGGAGAAGTGTTACTGAGTGCAGTGCCACTCACCACTCGAGTCGAATACGGTGGCTAGAGAAAGGACGAATGCAAAGCAATGGAGTGCAGAACACTCTCAAGGCTGAGCGCTAGGACTCCATACACACGCTAGCATCCACACATATTCACTCAAATGTACGATTGGCAAATGCACCAACACAATTGCAGTCGCATTCTATGCCTGAAACGGAATTGCAAATGCGACGCTTGCACTCGGCCCAGAACGCAGCGGCGAGAGGCCGTCGCTCAAACGCTTGTACACGTTCTGAGCGCAGCGACGCCGAGCGGTTTTACATTATCATTATTTACATTTACAAAATTGGAAAATCGACTCAAATGCTTTTGTATGGCTGCAAGAAGTTGACTTGCCAAGGTAACTGGCACACACACACACTCACACATTTGAATGAATGTTATATGGCAAATGCGAGTAGATTTGTGTGTGTTTGAATGAGTGCGACGATTGTGTGGCGCGGTGCGGTGTGGTGCGGTGGCCAACTATCATCTGTGTTACGAATCAGTTGCATTTCTAATGCGCACACAGTAAGATACATTCAAGAGAGCCGGTCTCGTTGCGCGATAACCAAACGATTGGCGAATGCATTCGTCCTTAGCAAACGACGACGACAATAAAACGCGAGTTACTTGACTACACTTGGAAAAATAGAAGCGAAATTTGCATATTACATACTAGTATTTTCAATATAATAACAAACTACATCTTGAAGCTTGATAAAGTGACGTTCACCGATAAACAAAGTGACTGTGAAAGAAACTTGTGAATTTTTTAATAATATTTTAAAGTGCATAAGACATATATACACACATATAAACACACAAACGTACTGTAAGCCATGATGGTGATACAACAACAGGCACTATGGAGTGCGACGGCACAAACAACAACATCGCCCACAGCAGCCAATGAGCAGCAGTCCAATAACGAATTGCAATTGCAACAACGCATGGTGGCTAACCAAAGTCCCGAATTGTGTAACGAACGAATTTTTATTAAGACTGAACCCACAGAGTGCACACCTGAGGATCTTGAAACGTCAACAGCGGATCAACATCAGCAGAGTATGTAGCAACAATCAATAAACAAAAAAATAATAAATATCACATGTATATTGGGAAAAGTGAACGGATTTAGCACGGGTATTTAGTAAAATACTTGACTGCGTAAAACTGACATTTCTTTCTTAACTGTCTTAAAGGCATTATTTCGTATGTTATATTGCTAGAGAAAAGAATATGTATGGAAATGACTACAGTCGTTTGTAGAACTTAAATAATCTAGATCATAAGTCTACATCATAGCTTAAGCGTATTTTAAACCGCTCAGATATTTTTTTCAGCGAGCCTTCACTTTATAATGCTCGACATACTGGTTATCCACAAATAATTTATAAGAGATTTCAAGAAATTTGTAATCTTTAGTAAACAAACGAGATCTCTTAACACGATAAAATCACTAATCGGCTTGGGTGACTTTTGGTTGCACCTGAAATGCGTCCAGTTGAAAACCCAAAAATAAGCATGTAAAAACAAAAACTTAGTTGTCTAGTAAATGAACTGTAAATATTAACGACGCCCTAAGTAGCTGACTAAGGATTTATAGATTAATTATCATTCTTCATAAAAGAATGTTTCCAAGCAATCCATTCGAACTAGAGCAACCTGTTCTCAACTCAATCCGTTCAGAATTGTGAGATTTGTTGTTTCGAGGTGAGAAATGGACAAGTTCACATTTATTGCTTTGGATATTTGCATATTAGTGGTTTCGCAAATACTATTGTTAGAATCCTTTGTAGATGGGAACATGTATAATCCGCATCATTTTTTACTAAACGGCATATATTATATGTATTTAGGGCATGACAAACAAAAGACTATTAGCAAAAAATTGTGCGTGCATTATGTCTTTCACAAATGCAGAATAGTAGAATTTGTGCAGATTCTATTGTCTGCTTCCAATAAGGATGCACATGCAGAGTGTGCGGAGACCGACCAAGATGTCTCTCCCGAAATAATGTGTAAGAAATTGGTAATAAAAGTGCACAAGAATGCCCAAAAGACAACCCACCGAGCGTCTAATCATAAATAACTGTCGGTGCAGTGCAGCTGTGTTGGTTGGTAGGATATTCAAATAATGCATTGAAATACTTTGATCTCCGAGTAACGATTGCAAACTGTGCACTTCTTACCTCTCTACCTGTTCACCAGAGCAAAAACAAGTAGGAAGCCACAATATACGCACGCAAGGCGAAGAATGTGCGTGTGTGTATTTGTGATACTTTGCATGCCGAATGAATATTGTAAGAAACACGTTTGCATGACCACACTTTCCCACAATTTGAATATTGCTTTTCCTTTTTGTATTTTTGTATTTTTGTTTTTGTTTTTTTTTCCTCCCTTTGCTTGCGTTGCAATTTTTTATGGGCGAGCAGACACAAAGAAAAGTGCAGCTGATTTTGCATTTGCCGGCCGCAGAAAGACAATTAATTTCCTTATTACACAGCAAATTTATTTACGTATGTATGTATGTATGGGTGTGTGTATGTTCGTACTGAAAATGGTCAGTCAGGTAGGATTAACGCTGGCGACTAAGACTGCATACAAAGAAAATGTTCGGTAATTGCCGTTAAGTAGTGGGCACCGTGAGCACACAAATTCGCAAAGGAAAATGCCCGATCAGCGAGCTGTAAGACAACGTACCGATATATGCAGATTAGTCGACTTCTGAGCCAGAGTCAACAATTTAAGCGATAATGATGATTCGTCTCCTTTGTAAAGCAATGAATATTCAAAAACGCAACTACAACAACAAGTGTGTCATTCACCGCAAGTAACAACAACACCATCAACACTTAGGCGAGCGCAAATAAGAAACTTTCATATACTAATACTACATATGTATGTGTGTAAACATGTTTGTACATATGCATGTATGTGTGTTGAAGCATTCGTGATATATAGCGTATGAAATTCATGCATTACTTGTAAGCACGTATCCTCATAGCACTTGTAATCTGTATATGAATGTGCAAAGCAACTCTCCCTTGATAATAGATAAACCAACCGAAATTCCGAGTGAAATTCGTAAAAAATAGCAGATTGTTTGCGCTTTTTTCCCACTTTCTTCTTCTTTGCCTTTATGCATACGTTTGTGTTGCGTCTATTGCTTTCTTCTTTTTCTTTTATTTTTTTTTTTTTTTGGAGACAGTAATCTGTATATTTATATTTGGAAATGACCAGTGTACATTATGCCCGTATGCATATATTGTCGTAAAAATATAGGTACCCAGCGAAACTATGGTCCATTGCACGGCTTTGTCCTTTTTTGTTTACACCCCAGGGAGCTATAAATTTAATATCCACTCTTTGCTAAATAAGAGCAAATGCCAAAAAAATGTGCTTCTCTCTTTTTTATCACACGCTCAAATGCAGAAGATGCCTCTGCGGATAAATGCAGCTTATGCTCCACACCTCGCTCGCCGACTGGACAGGCGTTAGCACCGCCAGCGCTACACCAGTGTCCATATACAACACCCACACAAGCAAAGCAAAGCAACTGTATGTATGTGTGTGTGTATGTGGATATCTACATATGTATGTAGCTGCTTCATTGTTATTTTGCAAATATAATGTGCACTCAAATAAGGTTATTTATGACAGTAATGCATAAAGGATACGAAACACTACTGAAAGTCTTTAGGCGCTCACACATGCATACATATGCGTGTAAGCACGCACACACCGGCAGGCTTTGTAGGTGTCACTGGCAACTGGTGAACGGCGAACGGCGAACGCAGGGGAAGCAATCTACATATGTATAAATGGTATATAGCGAAAGGAAATGGAGATTTAACTAAATGCGTTGGTGATGAAATTGTAAGCACGTCGCCCAGTGACATCCACCAATTTATTTCTTGCTACTTAAATGGATACAACTACTCACATAAATACATACATATATTCGTTTTTATACACCATGCATATTTATATATAGTATATTGTATATGTGTGTATGTAGATTTACTATATTCATAAATGACGGAAATGTTGGAAAAGTCGTTTGCTGAAAATGCAAAGGATTTGCAGACCATAAGAATCTCAGATTTTTTATATGTATACTCAGATTAAAATTATCATAAATTCGATTTCATAAGACACATAAAACGACATTATTTAATACCAAATAAAATTAGTTAAATTACTTAAGAAAGAGTTTAATAAAATTTTAGACATTTTCAAAACTCATTTCATTAAAAGTTGTCCTTCGAGTCTTATTTAAGCTTTGCTTGTAATGAAATAACTCTAGAAATATTTTCCGAAACACTCTTAAAAACTGTGAACGCAGTTCGATTAAATCTTTTATCTTTCATGAAATTAAAGCCAATCAGATGTATTTCCACCGAATATCTCTTTTTTAAAGACGAAGCGTATTTTCCCCTTATCAGATCACTTTGAGCAAACTTTTGCTGATATTTGCATTCCATTTGCTTTTTTCGGTGGGTGTGAATGCATTATGCATGTCGTATATTTATATTTTTACTACATATGTATATATGTATATACATAGGTCTGTATGGTTGTGCACTCGCATGCCAAATTCACCCCATAAAAGTAACGAAATACTCGCACTAATGGACATTTTATGCCCATTTGAAGCAAAAAAGCAAAAACAAAACCAAATGCACCACAAAAAAGCAGAGTAAGAAGTTTGTCGAACACCGTGCCCCTCGTCCCTTGATCCCCAACGACGACAAACAACTGAAGCGAGAGCAGCGAAACAAATGTATAAAAACATTGCATGCAACATTCAAATTGACAAGTTAAGAAGACGTGCCATTTGCATTAAGTTTCGAATGGTACGAAAATTGTCGTAAACTCGACGAAATAGCCGTAATAGAACAACAACAACAACAACAGTCTGGTGGCAAGCGGCCAAGAGGTCATCAACATGAGCGAGAAATGCAAACAGCATCAACTCGGCCATCGCCACCACCAACGTCATCATAACAAGCACCACCACCGTCATCGCCGCCAACAACGACATAATCAGTATGGCCTCAACTACACCCCCGCAAAGATTTGTTTCCAACTCAATTCGCATTCACATTTGCCGAGAGACACATCTGCAGACTTGGACAGCATTTATTTACTTAGGATATTTGCACGGCGAACGACGGACGACAGGCGATGGACGAAAGGGCATTGAACACAGGACAGCCAGTGCACTCCGCTACACCACTGCTGGACTTTAATGAAGAGGGAAATAAGGATAATCAATAATTTGCGAAGAAACACTCGAATTGTAACTCATGGACGGCGGACAGTGGGCTACTTAACCTTTTGCCCGTTGATGGCACTTTAGATAGGAAATAAATAAGATATACTTATATATGTGCATATGTACATTTGAAAGCATGCATTTCCATATTATTGATGTTTATTTTTATTTCATCCACAGATGCATTCAATGGACACATGCGTTACTCGCCATCACCACTGCTCTCAGCATCTGGTAAGTACCGACCTGGTCAACTCCTTACATATCTATATAAAGGCATATGCATATGCGTATATATATGCATATGTATATGAATGAGCTCTGTACGCGTGCCTGTCTCGGCACTTTAATCCGTTACCTCAATTCTTTCAACATGCATCGTACTGCCATCAATCCTCCTTTCGCTAATTTTCTCACATACACACACACACACACATGAACACAGCGCCCCTGAGTATCTGCAACAGTATGGCAATACTCCGAGTATTTAGGATGTGCGACAAATGCGCCGATGAGCCGATCCCTTGCCTCTCTTGCCTCGATTTTCGCAAAGAGACACGTACGCGAAGCACGTGAATACAGAAATTTATTATCGACTTCAAGTGAGAAGTTTATTAGAGTTGGCTTGATGCTGGAATTGGTACTGCTTAGGAGCTGTAGAGGGGAGGGGAAATTCGTTACGCGTGTGTCGTGTGTGCAATTTTGAATTTGTTCTTCTCATTCTTTCGAATTTTGAGAAGGATACAAGGGCATACATTGCTCCGTCCGGCTCGTGCCAATATCCTTATTGCATTAGCTCTATTCTAAATGTTGTCGTGTAAACTCTAATCATGCACAGTCGTGTGTGTGGGCAAATTTAAAATGGAGACTTGCACGAGCACATTGAGAATTGAAACCCCCGAACCTGAACCTGAGCACGAAAGAATGCTTTCATTGTTAAAATACTGCCTAATATGGGTAATAGTTGTTTTTGTAAATAAAAAATTTATTTCAATAATTTGCTCTCAGAATTATGCAAATTTTGGTTATTTTTCGAACCAAAGCTCACACTGCAGCTGAGGAAATGAAGTAGAGAGCGTTGAGCAAGAATTTTGGCTCAAAATGCATGCAAAAATTTAGAATTATCACAAGATTAATGATTCGTTTCGAAAGTTGTGTGACGACCTCAAATATCGAACAATGACAAATATGCTCAATTATGCGTTAAATTTATGCGTGATTTTGCAATTTTCAATTTATTCTTCTTCTTCTTCTGCACTGAAATGCATGCAATAAAATTTGCAACAATCACGATCCTAATATTTTAGACGCCCCTCTGCATATGTCCAAATAATGTCATATTGGTCATCTATCTGCGAATTTGACTATCATGACCAACAACAACAACAACGACGTTTATTTATAAACTAAATTGCCTTTCGCACCAAACTTGACCCCGCGCTGCAACCCTCGTTGCTGCAGATGCAACATTCTGGTCGCTGACGTTCACAATGGCAATTTGTCACCGTGCAAAATGCGTGTTCCAAAGTGGCACAACATCGCACGCATTACACATTTCAATAGTTCAAATAACAGTTACAACAACAATGGCACAATGACAATAATTCGGCGAAATTAAAATTCCAAAGCAACCCTGTGCGCTGCAGAGGTGCTGCGTTTGGTCATCATTCTTTGTCCATCCAACTGTGAATTGTGAAGCATACATACAAGCAAACATGCCTATAAATCAGTGCAAGGCATTTAGGGGACGCAGGGTGCATCCCAGCAGTTGATCGGACTATCTCCTCACAAACTCTGTGTTGATATTATCTACTCTTCTAACCTTGTGAGTTATTTTCAAATATTTTTAATTCTTGTTTCTCTTGATTTGCAACAAATACTGCTCTGTCTACAGCAAAGACATGACAACTATGGCCAAATTCAGATTTTTCCAGCATTTCACTATTTATTAATATTATTCCACGTATATGTGTGTGTGTGTATGCATGCATGTATGTAACATTCAAATCATCCCACAACTGGCAGAGTGCCATTATCGACAACGTACGACGTGATTTCCACATACATGTTGTTGTATGTATGTATCTCTATCTGTTTGTATGTATGTTGTCCAAACACTCAAAACTAACCCCTAACCAAGCGAGGCTCAATTCATCCATCCATCTCATTATGCGCACCACACACAAAAACAAATTGCCAAATATTTCAATGATTATGCGTATATTTGGTTGAAGGTTTTAAGGTTATGTAAATTTGCCGCCATCTGACCTCTGGGCGTAAACAAATGATCAGGAGCACCCCGACTTCATTCGCACCCATGCAAATGTCATGACAGCAGTGACAATTAAAATTAAACGGTGTTTTAATCACATTGCACCACCTATTTGCTTCGCAACAACAGCAACAACAATACATATACATACAGCACATTGTAGCCTACTTCACGGGGCACAAGCATTGTTCGGAGGTCCTCGTTAGTACACACGCACACACACACACACAGGCGCATGCAAATAAACAAGCATTTAAATAACAAACCGTCAACAACAACAACAACAACAAAAAGGGTTGTCATTATTTGCTCACTTTTTACCCGCTCGCACACACAAAGCGCTCATCCGGATATGCATATAAGCAAATCATTGGCGGAATCAGTGAGCCCAATAAAAAAGAGTGCGAAGCGTAACCCTTTGCATTATATGCAAAACACCACGAAGCGGACGAGCGAGGGGCGCCGAATTCAACTGTTGCGCATTTCACAAATAAAATAAGCAAAAAAAGGCAAAATGCAAAATGCAAAGTGCTACCCTGCACTCCACCGCCAAGGCAAGGCCAATCGCAGCTCATTAATGCACCCTTTCGCGGTTTTTGCTCGAGTGCTCGTCACTTTTTACTGTTGCTTCCTTCCTTTCTACCTTTTCACACTCACTCAGCGCTCCGCTTAGGTGCGTACATTTGCCTATCAAACACACACAAGCGCACATACGATAATGCATTTATTCAAATTATAGTGTGCATATTAATGGGCACACACACACACACACACATATGTGTGGAGTGTTTGAAGGCTGCATGCTTTTATGACGCGCGGCGCTTTGGCAGTTTATGAGTAAATTAAAGGGTGTTGTAATGACGGTGTTTACCGTATTCATAAAAGCCAACGGTATTGGGAGTTGCGTGAAATTAATTGAGGTTTTATTGGAGTTGGCGCGTGCCAAAGTGGTTTGTTGACGTTGCTCTTGTTAACCATTCTTTGTTTGTGTACATACTCATAATCATACTTAAAAAAATGATATGGATTATTAATTTATATGCATTTAATTGGCTTGAACACCCAAATTTTTTAAAGTGGAAGGTGTTACAATTTGTATACAAACACACATACACACTTGCTTATATATATGCATAAGTATATTCAATAGAGATTTCAAAATTTGAATAGTAGTAGAATGAACATCGAACATGAAATATAAAGATTTAAGGAATTTAAAATCCATTTCGGACTGTTACTAGATCGTTATTTGGATATTTTGAACTATTTCGCTCACATGGTCCTCTAGAGTGAACTTGATCATGATTTGTCCGCATAAATATAGGGAATATAGAAGGGTCGTCTGAAAAAACTTAAAAATTAAACTTAAATTTAATAAAAAGCAGCATCCTTAGCTGTACATTTTTATGAGTAATCGGAGTAAACAGTTGTAAATTCAATGAGAGCTTCACATATCCAACCCTCATTCCATTGAAGCTTGATTGGAATGCCCCAACCATCACATACATAATATGTCTGTGTGTAGTCGAAAAATTTTAGTAACTGCATGATGTTTACAATCAATTCCAATGAATAATTAAAATGAATCATAACAAATAACTAAGCGATATACGAATATAAACATGTAAATACGTGTGTGTATGTGTATGTGAGTATGCATAGTAGAAGAACAATTGTCTATTCATCAACATCTGCTCGATGGATAGCAGAAATGCCTTGTCACTTCGTCATATTCGACTCATACATACCAGAGCGTTTGCTGCATTACTCGAATTTCCAATTGTACGAGTATTCATAATTTTCGAAAATAAAAAAAAGGAATTTCCTCATTTTTTGAAATCCTTAAACGCAGTTATATGGTTTTGTGTGTCATGTCAAACTTATGTGAAGGCCAGGCTTTGATGTGAAACCGTGACAAGCGTTTTTTTTAGAAAAATCTCTCTCTCTCTATAACTTCCGGCATGATTGATTAAACTCGCAAATAATTGATTTTATGCCTTATGTACACCATTGTATGTATGTATGAACAAATGAATGGCTGCATTTTTACGCAGATCCAGTGAATTCGATGAATTACTCCGCTGCCTGTGTGTGTGGTGTGTAAATGAGCGTTTAAACGCGTTTTTTGTCTCGACTTCCGCGGCTTTCACGTGACTTTGCACGGCTGCTGTTGCTGCTCGTAAGCTTCTTTTTATCTTGTGACGAATTAGAACTACAAATAAGGGTTAACGTCAACCAGCAATAATTAACAAGTTATGATTGATGCCAACTCTGACCGAACCCACCAAACCGATTTAATTAACAGATAGTTTTGATCCCTTTAAAGCGGCGGACAAAGGACAGTTTTTTGTTTGGCTTTAGTGTAAGGTGATCGGACGTAACTTGCATAGATCAGAGTTTGCTATTATTAGAAGGCATTAGAAGGGTTAAAAGCAAAAAGCAACCCTGCAACAAATAAAGCAAATTAGAAGAAAAAATCCCCGAACAATAAGTAAAAATTAGCAACCCGGTTTTGATAGATTTTAAATTTATAGCCGATTACGTACTGCGCCGAATCGCCCGCATTGAATGCGTGGAGCCGACTCTGCGGTCAATTATCTGCTAAAGTATCTCTGGGTTTGCATTAGTTACATTATTGCAGTGATTTTTATTGCCATTTTTTTAAAGCGCCGTTATTATTATTTTCATGGATAGTAATGTTACATTTCGATTTTTGAAACTTCTTTGTTTTTAGTTTGTATTTTTGATTCTTTTTTTTTTTATTGTGGAACTACCCCTAAGCATTCAGCGAGTGTATATATATATGTGTGTGTGTGGCACAGTGAGCGTTTAAGGCTGTGTGTATGTGTTGTACTAACGCTCGTTTGAAATTTAAAATGAAGGGTATACGTTTGATTGGTCTGTAATCAAGCGCTACAAATTATCATCCCTTCCCGGCCTTATTGTGGCTGCAGTGAGGAGGGGGTTATGCTGCGTGGTTGCATCAAAACATGAATACACACACACACATACAAGCATAGTGCCATGCTTCCCGCATTGAAAACACATTGCTTTAAATTGTGACATTTCATTTGAATCTTCCTTCATGTTTTCCCGATTCTACAGCGACGAGTGCGAAATGTCCTCGGGGGGTTTCAATTGCATTCACTTTGGTTATTCTGGTTGCATTATATCGGCCGTTGCTTACTCGGTTGTGTTCGAGGCGTTATGGGGTGAAAAGCGGCGCAGTGAAAAGGGGTGCGAATATTAAATCTTTCAAGTTCAAGTTTTCCAACAGTTGACAAAATGAAAGTTAGAGAAAATTATGATTTTCTCTTTTGTTTTATTTGTTCGCATAGAATTTCATTCCGTAGAATATTTCACAGACATACTTTGAACCGAGAGCTCACTTGAACTGTAACTCTAATTCTCAGCACAGTCGACTTTCTTACAAGAACTCACGCTGTGGAGTCTATGCGACGAGTTTTTCGCTTTGTAGCCAACACAAGGAAATCAAAAGTCTCAAGGTTAGGAATCTCATTTGAAGAAATCTCATTTAGAAATATTTACGAAAACACTGTGTGCACCAAACAAAAAAAGAATGTGCATTGATAAACGTAGCATGGTGCATTTGAAGAGGTGCTCTACCTCTCAACTCTGCAGGTGATATTTTGGTAACGCACAAACACCGAGTGCTCTAGCCATTGAAACAGTGAGCAGATGTCCACACATTAAAAAGGAAGGGTTTCAATTTTCAAAGTTGTTGATCAAAATTATTTTTCAATCACATTCTCTCAAGAGCTCAGAATTCCATGACTGGCTTAATACTGGCACTAGTATGTTTGGAAGCCTCATAATGTTCTCACATAATTTTATCGTCCATTTTGCACACACGCAAAGTGTCTTCCAACGAGTTTGTGGAAAACTTGTTGAAACTTCAGCCAGAGCCTGCTCAAGCCCCATCTGGCCAAGCAAATACCGATGGCAAAGGCCACAGCACACACAGGCACAGCACATAAATTGGCAATTATTATACATGAGCGAATTTTCTAAATGCCTTAAAATTAGCCAACATAAGTCAACCCACATAGAGAATATATAATTTTATTTTCTTTCATTTTTTCGGCTTGAGGCTCGTATCTACCGCAAGAAAGACGACCAAATATAACCCTGAGCTATCCTTCAGCTATCAAAAAGCACACACCCACTGCGCTGCCAACCGGCTCACTGTAGGCTTTGTGGCTGGGCATGAGCACACAGGCGATATGTGGACATGCACTCAGTCGGAAGTTTGAATAAAATTTGCCTCCTTAAAAGGAATATTGGAAATTGATAAAAGACAAGAACCTTTTCCCGTTACCGCTGCTCCATTGAGCCAGTGTTAAACATCTTCGGAATATTCAATTTGTGCCATGGTCAAATCGAATTATGCTCCAGTTCAAATTCACAGTTTATGCACATCTGTGTGTGTGTTTATATGTGCGGGGGGGTAAGTGAATTTGAAGCTTTGACCACTTAGCTTGTGGTTTGAACATTTGAAGGGGGTTGGCTTCGGTGGAGTTATTGTTGTGTAGCGTAGAAAGAATGCATTTGTTGAAAGAAATGAGGAACAGTGGCTTCATTGAATTGGAAAATTGAAAAGCAAAATATTTATTTCTTCACATAACTGACTTTCTATAACCCTTATCTCTTCGTTCTTTTTACAGGCGACAACGACAGACATGAAGACGCAGAGTGTGATGAACAATTCAAGAGATGTGTGTTGCCAGCGAAGAATTTGAGTAAGAAGCGTCGTCATGAAGAGGCCGCAGAGTCCGACGAGATACTTGACCTTGCACCGCAATCACCAAAGAGGCTGGCACGTTCACCACTCGGTACTGTAACACCGGACATGACTGCGAGAAATTCAGAAAACCACTGTCCGCAACTTTCCGAGAGCGCATCCAATCTCTTTGCTGCACTTCAAAGTCCACTGGCACCGCTGCTGTTGCAGAATCACCTTGGCATGGCAGCACCAAACTTTGCCGCCAATGAAATGCAGCAGGCTTTCCAACTCCAGCTGCAAAGCTATGTGGATATGATGCGTCAAATGGCGCCGGATAACTTTCAAAACCCGACAGCTACACATTTCCTGCTGCAAAACTCCCTCCAAGCCATGGCACAATTTCAAGCTTTGCAACAATTGAAACAACAACAACAGTTACAACAGGAACTGCAACAGCATTTCGAAAACGAAGAGCACGCACCCACGAGGAGATTCGATTCGCAAGGCACACCAGCGCGAGGCGTGAAACACTTCTCCACGCCGTTGGTCTCGTCACCGTTACGTAGCCCCTCACTAAGTCCAGTTAGTCGACGTCACTCGAAATCCTACAAGTTCACGCACGACGATGAAGACGAAGAAAGTGGCAACGCAAACTCTTCGCAGCAGACCACACCACCAAATTCCGCCATAGGTCTTCAAATGGGTAGCGCCATCTTAACACCAAATACGCCCGGCATGTCTTCCATATTTCCCAGTACGTTACCCGGCAGCACAATGAGCTTCAGCAGTACGCCACAAAACAACAAAGCGGTCGGCGCAAACGCAATGTCAGCGGCCGCACGTTCTCTTGATCAATCACCGGAAGAGACAACCGATCTCGAAGAACTCGAACAATTCGCCAAAACCTTCAAGCAGCGTCGCATTAAACTCGGCTTCACGCAGGGCGATGTCGGCTTGGCAATGGGCAAATTATACGGCAATGACTTCTCGCAAACCACCATCTCACGGTTTGAGGCGCTCAACCTCAGCTTCAAAAACATGTGCAAACTGAAGCCTTTGCTGCAAAAATGGCTGGCAGACGCAGACAATACAATCTCGAAAACTGGCGGTGTCTTCTCATTGAGCTCCATGACCACCACGCTCTCCACGCCGGAAAACATAATTGGACGCCGACGTAAGAAGCGCACCTCCATTGAGACCAACGTCCGCAGCACACTCGAGAAGGCTTTCATGGTGAATTGCAAGCCCACCTCGGAGGACATCAATAACTTGGCAGAGCAGCTGAATATGGACAAAGAGGTAGTGCGCGTTTGGTTCTGCAATCGTCGGCAAAAGGAGAAGCGCATCAATCCCGCGATGGACCTGGACAGCCCGACGGGCACACCACTCAGCAGCCACATCTTCGGATTCCCCGCACAAGCGCTCAGCATGTCGAACAGCCATGAAGCCTCCTCCATATGTGGCAGCTCGATCAGCTCCCTATCGCCGCATTGTACGAGCAAACAAGAATGATCCCGTGGTCACAGTGATGTGACCCGAAAGAAGTCCTATCTGGAAACACACAAGCCACGGCCGTCATATCTGCAGAGCGTCGCGCCGCCGCCACATGCGGACCGCACCCTAATGTTCTACGAGAACCGACAGGAACTGCAAAGGATTTGGCACGTTTGCGAGAAGCCGACTTGTGAAATGTCCCCGTTCGATACATATTCGCACTACACGGAGCTGATCTAAATATATTCACTGGATCGAGCATTATGTATCCTAAACTAAACAAATGTGTATATATACAAATAGTATTTAAGTAATGTAGCGCTAATGCATATGCATTACTTTTAGGAAAGTCTATCTCTTGACCATATCAACTTGACCGGCCACAGACAGAGCCATAATTTAATTATAATTATTTAAGCAATTACAAGTTCCAAATGTGTATTTTAAATGTTTGTACAATCTAACGCATTACTCAAGTATTGTACAGTTATGTAATGAGTACATTTGTATGTGCTCTTCGGCTAAAAACAATGACACTTGTTGTTGTCGGTGTATATTTGTTTTTGGCATTAACAATTAACCGTATATGTACATATATCATATATACACACATACATATGCATGAGTGTGTGTGTGTATGTATGTATGTATGTAAATGCATTGAATATGTGTGTAAGTCGCATTTAATATAATTACTCAGTCAAGGTTCCTATATATTTATGTACAAATCCAGTTCACGCGATTATTTATGCGCAACACATGTTCGATTCATGAATTCATGTATTCAACATTTTTGTTTCTCACACTCGAGCAATCCGAAGTGAAGCACACAAAGTCCACAATGCCGATCAGCCATTAGAAGCCAAGCCTCACATTCAGAGAATATTGCAAATATTTTAAAATATTTTTTTTTTCGAAATTTCAAAAACCATTACAGATGATTGAGTATTGCTTTTCGAAATTGCAGAAAAATTTTTGATTTCGAAAATCAGCATTCAATGTCTCCCATTCATTGATTTCTATATTTCCTATTCTTTCTATGTATTTGTGTATATACAAACATAAAATGTATATTTGTAGTATGAATTAAGGTTTTTCTATTAAAATAACATTTTCATTAAAAGAATCCAAAAAAAAAATATTTCAAAAATTTTGCATAATTTCTTTGTGAGCTTTCTCAAACTTGCGTATTTTGTGTTCTTCAATGTAAATCCACTTAAGTGTTACTCGAGTATTTATTTATATAAATTGTATAGGACATTTTAAACTTATTATGTAAACCCTTACTTGTAACTGCGTACATATGAACTTGGATTATACTAAATTATATAATAATTAATGTAGATTTCTAGAAAATGAATGGAATGAGTTCGTTTAGAACGCCGAGATATCAATACAAAAAATAAAAAAAACAAAATTGTATTTAGCAACAAATTATTGAGTTTTGTTCTTATTTCAAATACAGACTTACGGTCTTACAGTCTAACTTTTTTATAGCCTCAATTAGCGCTTAGCCTCAACTAAGTGGTGACTGTAGAAATTCCTTGCAATGTTCAATGCTCGTACTCATCTTAGATTACCATGCAAGTTTAGAGCACTCTCTTCCGGATTTTTTGAAAACCGAGTTCAGCTCGAAGTGGATTGAGTGTGGATTTTTTCGCGGTTTTCGCGATGGGTTCTACTTTAATCCTTTCTTTCCATCAATTTAACAAATAACAATGAAATAACAGTTGAGCCAGTTTTTAAGGAAGCGTTAGCCCAAACCGAATCAAATTGGGTTGTTGATAGCCAAAACCTTATGAATAAATGTAACTCATACGCCCTGTCGGCTGTGTATAGAATATTATACATACGGAAGAAATCAAAATTCAGCTTAGGCAAACAAGAGTTTATCATACTGGACACCAAATAAAAAAAATTCATCAGCTATTTGTAAGCGACGTGACAACTAGTGGGTCACTTCTCTTATAGTTATGAAACCACATGTATGTATGTGCATATGTGTCATCAAGTCGAAAAGCGAGAGAGAAGTTGACCAATACATTTAAATTGTTAAAAAAATGGTGAAATTTCATTTTCACACATTTATTGTTAAGTGTGCGGTTTTCGTTTCTTTTATTCAATTAGTGGAAATTAAATTAAATTCGCACTGCGAAATTTCCAATTTATTTATTTTTTTCTATTTTTTCTATTTGTGCTATTTTTTTAAACATTGCCACACCCAATCATTAAAATGGAATTGAAAATGTTTTGCTTCCTTTGCTTTTTGTGTCGAAATTTCCACAACAACTACAAAGGAAAGCATTTGATCCTCTTACGAAAATAGACTTTTTCCTATCTAAGTGCCCTCTTAACTTTAATCTACAATCTCATTTTTCTTATTTAATTTCTATTTTGTTGGACGCCTTGAGCACTTACGCATGCATTTATGTTTGTTAGCGGTGTGGCGGGTGGACGGTGCGGGGTCGGTGAGGTATCAAATGGTCAAGTGGCTTTCAGCAATCACCAATAGCCACTGCTATGTGGGTGTGTATGTATGTGTATTCATACAAAGCTAACACACCCCACTGCTGCTCACTGTAATTGGGTATAAAAGCGCTTTTTTAACAAAGTAGTCGCATTGTGCTCGCATAGATAAGAATGCCGTTTATACAAATCCATATTACATATGTGTGAACTCGCACACACACTTTTATACATACAAGTGCTTGCTTAGTTGTTGTGTGAGCACCTTTGATCGTCCGAAGCGGTGCCTCAAACTGACATACTTGAGGCGATTGAAACTGCAAAGTAGAACGCAAAATGAAATTCTTTATTCATATTTAATGCAGTTTTATTGCTCGGACACTTACTAGGCATCGACAAGTCACTCTCACTTCTACATACGAAAGTGTTCACAGAACAGGCTTTCTCACAGGAGCCAGCTCATCCTCCGCACGAGCTTAGACTTTCATTTCATGAAACATTTTATATATCACTGTCAGAAAGCGTGTACTACTGAAGTATTAGCGAACTGGTTAGGTACAAGTCCGAATTGATTAGGACGTTTCTGACTCTGTCTGTCAAATCAGTATACTCAAAAATACTTGTTTTTATCTTATGGCTCCCATTACATGCAGCTCTAAGCTTGAATCAAGCCTGGCGTTCCTGAACTTATTTCTTCATATATTCTTCACAGACACACTTAAAGGCTACTCGTCCCCCGTTTTGTGAGTCCCCATTAAATGATTGATATTTTCGGTCAACCACCAAGCCGGTGAAAATGAGTCGAAACTGCGATGGCTCTGAACCAAAAGCCCTCCGTGCTGGTGCTGGTGCTGGTTCGGACATTCCCTTCAGGGTACATGCCAACATAAGAGTACACACGAGTACCTGCTTAGTGTACACTAGACGCCATTTACATTCAAAATCCTCATTGGGTAGTGCTACTTCGGCCTCCTTAAGCCATTTGAGCCATTTGCAATTTACAATTCATTTTGCCTAGTCGCTTCTGTTGGACAATAGGCCGCTTGTTCGGGTACAGCTTCAGCTTCAGGTGGGTTGGGGTGGAACTTCACACAAATGTGATAGAAGAAAAGAGTCACAGCAGAATGGAATGGAATAGAGTTCATTCGGCAAACAGGCGCTTGGCATGTGCATTTGTTTACATAGACCTGCAGTCATTATTTGCGGCATACGTTAAGGCGCTGATCGGCTACAAAAGATTCGATTTGATAAATTTCCGTTCTTCATTTCGTTTGTGCCATTCCACTCTCCTTTGCCCGAGGCTCTGCTTTTGTATTGTTTGGATTTTTCTATCAAAGCGATTTACAAGTACATTTGCGAATGAAATTTTTTCATTTCACTTTTCAAAGTACCAAATTCTCGCACAAGCCTACCCATGTACAAATGTATATATGTATACTCGTAAGTATGTATATGTAGGCATTGTTTGCTGTTTAGAGAAATTCTAATTTCCGTCTAAGCACATACATATATGGATGTGCATATGTATTTTCTTATGCTGACTTTTAACAAAAACAAACTCCGCTTCTACGTTCATCTACTTAGGCATTCATTTTTACAGCTTGAAAAATGAATTTCGCATATTGGACAAGTTTACCATTTATTATAATGAAATTTGGCGTGCACGAGTAAGGAGAGTACATAATGTACAAGGCAGCAGCTGATTGCATTTGTTGAACTCATTTATCATAGTTAATAATAAAGCGCTTTGCTATTTTCCTCAATTCTACAAATTTAAGTATGTATACATATATATATTAAATATTCAATTGTGCTTCACTTTTTGATAGGGGAAGAAAGCAGCTTCGGTGTTCTTTCACAGACCTCTCAGCAAGTTCTGCATTTCTCTTCGTCATGTGTGTAGGATTCAAGTTCAACACCATATGCGGTTCCAAAGATCCCAGCTGACTCGCTGAAAGCTACCGATAGCACTTATAATTTTTTAACATTCTCATGCCAGTCGAGTCTACGTAACTGGAACTGTCACAGCCTTCCTCGACTTGGCAATTAACAATACCAATGCTCTTGGTGACACTTACAGAACAACACTTGAATATGCTTGAAAAGGCCATCATTCAGATTGCAGATCACAATGAGGTTCCTCCATTTATTACGATCTTGTGCTAGCTTCTTGATTTGACTCCAGCTTTTATTTACCTTAGATATTTCGAAGTCCAAATTTCTTCTCCGGGTTGGAGCGGGTCGGCCTTTTCCTCGGCTAACTTGTAAATTTCAGTTGTTAGCGTTCCGGCTGGTTGTATCTAGTTCTCGTCTTCGTTCATTTTACTTTGGGATTTGACGGCTAAAGTTGCGAAAGCACCGGTTTCTGAAAACTTGCAGCTTTTGAATATCGGACTCCCAGCCTCCTGTTTCGCAACCATATAAGTACATAGCAGACTTGACTTATCATTTGAATTGAATATTTTGATACTCTCGCAACAAAAGTTGCTAAGAGAGTATTATAGTTTCGTTCACATAACGGTTGTTTGTAAGTCCTAAAACTAAACGAGTTAGATATAAGGTTATATATTCCAAAGTGATCAGGGTGACGAGTAAAGTTCAAATTCGGACGTCTGTCTGTCCGTCCGTCCGTCTATCCGTCTATCCGTCTGTCCGTCCATGCAAGCTGTAACTTGAGTAAAAATTGAGATATCTTAATGAAACTTGGAACGCGTGTTCCTTAAGAAGGTTAAGTTCGAAGATGGGCGGAATCGAACCACTGCCAGAAATAAAATTTGGTACAAAGGATTGTTCTAGAAAGGGGCATATTTGGATGTAATTTTTTTGGGAAAGTGGCATACTCCCGCCCCGTACTAAGTTTTTTTGTACATATCTCGTAAACTACTAAAGCTATACCAACGAAATTCTCAGGAGTCTTTTTTTTCAGGCATTTCCTTATACAGTCCAAAAATGGAGGATATCGGATATAACAACGCCCACCTCACATACAAAGGTTATGTTGAAAACGACTAAAAATGTTTTAATTCAGTAAGGGAAAACACCAGAAACCTTAAATTTCATTATAAAGAAGCTAAAGAAGGGCTCCACACAAATTTGTATACAAAATTTTAAGTGGGTGTGGCTCCGCCCACTTATGGGTCAAAAACCATATCTCCGAAACTGCTCGACCAATATCAATGAAATTTGGTTTGTAATATTTTCCTTGCATCTCAAGGATATGTTGTAAAAATAGGCCAAATCGGTTCACAACCACCGATCTGAATCGTTTACTCTACAATACATAAAGTAAGCACTAGTGAAGATATCGGAACATAACTTTCCATAAATACTGCACTTATAGTGTGGCAGCCCCTTTCTAAAAATCGCCGAAATCGGACCATAGGCCCCATATATAGAACATGAGGACCTCGGTGCTACTAACCTAATATTAGGGTTTTCAACTTTCAGTGGACTTTATACCATATATAAAGTATATGAAGAATATGTGGGTCAAATTGTCTATTATATAATATTGAATAAATAAATTGCGAGAGTATAAAATGTTCGGTCACAACCGAACCTTCCTTACTTGTTATTTTTTACGTCGTGTAATGATGTAGGAGCTCCAGACCGCATTGGGAGCGTGAAAACCTACTAGGCCTTTCAAACAATACTTATCTTTAATCCGAATTGAAGGCTCTGCACTAAGGAGTGTATTATTATTTTATTTTTCAACTAAAAAGGACGCGCTTTTGGTTTCTTCGAATAGGCCACACGGACATATTGGATTAGTTACTAAAGGTCGAAACTAAATAAATGATTCAACGTATACTGATGTATGTATAATATATACATACATGCTGCTTGGGCCACGCACGACTGCTTTGAATGCGCCCGTTTGTTAGGCCGTCAACAAGTTGACATATTCTAAATTTGTATGCCCTTCTTTTAGTAATTGATTGCGCAGCCTTTCAGGCATATGAACATATTACACTGAATTAGTGGCATACACATACATACATACAAACAGATGGACGTATTTACATACATCCGAGATATTGTATAAAAAAAAGTTCGGTTTGTTGAGAATGTGCATAAGACGTTGGCAGCTCTATGCTGTCCTAACCTAAAACTATTTTAAATATGTTAGCCATGCAGATAACATTCTGAATATTGGAATGCAATCAAATGGCATTTTCATTAACAGAAGATTAGCAGAAAGCTTGGAGAATATTGCGAAGTAATTCCTTGATGGTCGTCTTCACCAGAATTCGCCGATTCTCCATCAGATTTGAAAGCTTTCGACAATTCTTTGGCCCTTTAAATCGTAACCTCAGCAGTTGTGAATATTCGCTACTCTGGATACAAAGAGCGAGTCGAAATGAGAAGCAAGTCAACAGAAAATGCTCGGTTAAAAAAAACTGTTTGCTACAAAAAACAAACAAATAAATTGAGTTACAATTTCAGGAATGAGCAAATAGACGCGGGCGAACGAAACTAAAACGTCAAATTATTAAGCGAAAAGCACGCACACACAGACTTACATGTGTATATATGTATTGGTAAGCAAACAAGCAAAGAAGCAAATTTTTAGCAACTCGAGCAACTAAATCAAAAATCCATTCACATACAAAGTACACCAACCCAGCCAAAAAGGAACGCCGTCCCTCAGTCCGTCCCTCAGCTACTCTATAGAGCTTCTGTACGGTCCGGTCCGAGTCCAAATTCAATTCGAAATCATATAGAAATTATGTCAACAATCAGCTCGTGGCAAAGGAAGCAAGAACAAAAGCTGGAAAATGAGCGATTTTTAAGAAGTCGGCGGTCGACGGAGCGGAGGACGGGCGGACCCGATTGCAAATATTTGCGTTAAAAAAGTTAAAAGACAAACATTAGGAATGGCGGAGCGACTGCGAGGATGCCAAGAACAATATTTGCACGAGTCAACTACCAAATGCCAGCTGCCAACCGCCAGGAAAACTGAATATGAAAGTTACAGTTAAACGTACGAGTATATGTGTATGTATGTATGTCTATATGGGTAAATACTGACATTATGAACATCGAAATAACTGAAAATGATGACAATGATTATGTGTACCTTTGAACAATCGACAAACGCACGAACTTGACTTCGCGCACCGCGCTTCACCTCTGTGCACTTGCACATATAATAATAGAAATACATATATAATATCTGGATGTGTGTGTGTGTTACTATGTAAATAGAAGTTAAAAATGCGTTGTTGGAAATATTCGCCCTTTTGCCTGAGAGCTTGCCGTTTATTCGCTGATAGCCCACCTCATAGCTCATTCCCTTGCGCTCGCATAGCGCCCATGAGCTTCAACCCTCGACACACTAATCAACTGATGACGGCTCTATGCCTCCCTTCAGCGCCGGAATTTCAAAAAGTTTAAAACACTTTAAATTGCCTCGCAACTCATGAGGGTGGCTGACTGCGCGGGCACAAAGGCAGCCAAGGCGTGTGGGCGCCAAGCTGCCATAACGAATCTCGACACATTGGCGAATAGCGAGCTTAGATTTACATGTTTGCATTCAAATGGATCTGATCCGAACACTCACACACACACACATAACTATGAAGAGCTCTTTCTATGGTAGGCACACGAAACACACACGAAGTTTGCATGTGTGTGGACGTGTCGGATGATATGATTTGATTGTTGGCTTGTGGCGAATTTGCATGCGGGGATTTCCAAATGGCGTCTGGTAACTGTCTGTTTATAAAATGGCCGACTTTGTTTGAGCGCGTGAAGGCTTATGGCTACCGATTAGTAATGCATGGCGTACACACATGGTCATTCTACGCAAAAGTTAATTTTACTCGCAAAAAGAGTTGTTCTCTTTGTCGGACTAGTGTTTTGACAGCCTTTGAAGCCCCTTCGAACTGTTTACACAATTAATTAACCTCACGCATAGCTTCGCTCGACGCCAAATCGCATTCCCATCGCTGTTTGTTGTAATAGTGGAGGGGGGGTGTTGTTGTACGAATGACAACAGCTATCAAACTTGGCCATTGCCATTTGAAATAGTAAACCCTTTCGTCAACTTAAAACCATTTCAAGAGGCCTAATCATTTAACACACATCATAAAAATCACATCAAGTGTTTTTTGTTTGCACAAGGGTAAGGGCTCAATGTGCCAGCACACACCCCTTACATAACGTTCCTTTGACAGTGGAGCCAGTGGACAGTTGAGAAATCAGAGAAATTTTCAGTTTTTCCAGCAAAAAGGGCGAACAAACAAACTCGCAGAATTCTCGTAGAGGTATGGGAATGAGATACTGCTTGTCTGTGTGTGTTTTTAAGTATGTATGTATGTATACATTGCAGATATGATCTCAAATCGCATGCCAATATCTTTGTTTTTGATGTTTTCTGCTAATGATATTAAATCGTGTTAGCTCTATATCGAAATGGCCAGATACACACATGTTTATACAAGTAGTATATAAAAATATGATTTTGTACATATGTACATATATATAAGTATGTACATGCCGTTGCTTTTGTGTATATTTATAAACCTTTTTAATTAAATCACTGAAATCCAAGCAGAACTCTTTAAAGCTCAGCTGGGCACATTTTTTAGAATTCGAGAGCTGTTAACATCTTTTTATGCTAGCAGAGCTGTTGAATAGTTTTTTTTTGGTATTGAGACAGATCTACCTTAATAAAAACCAGGGATAGCAGTTTTAACCAACCCCGAATGACTGATAGACAGCACTCTTCGATTCGGCATATCCTTTCTCGTTAGCTGAACGGTCTACCGGCAGGCTTGGCTAATATACTGTTATTTTCTTCTATTTTCTTCTTTCACACGTAATTATTAACATAAATATTTAATTTAACAGAAATAACGGAAATTTCTCTAAACACTTCATGAGGACTCATGCAAAATTAATTCTACACATATTCAATTTATATTTAATATTTTAAAATTAAATTTAAATTTTTTTGTTAAGGCGATAAAAATTATTGCATTCCCCTTAGCTGTTTCAACTTTATCCAGGCTCAAAACCGCGCAGCGCGCCACCTACCTAACAATAGTAAGCCAGCAGCCGGCAATTCACAATGTCGCCTAATTGTGAACGAGGTATGAAAGTGACAAGTGGCAAAACGGCTGACTTTAGACAACAGATAAACCAATTGCTATAGCGAACAATTGCAGAGTTTTAATAAATTACGTGGCGTTCTAACTGCCACCTTTTTCTTCATAAATTTGATGATGGAAATTATATTTTAAAATATTAAACCACAAATATTCATACAACATTACCTAGATGGCCATCGTCCAAGTGCTGCAGGTGATACTCATCGCCGGCTTGTCTGTGGTGGCTGTGTTCTTAGCGGTGGTAAGCGATCACTTGATACTTGTAATCTGTTACAGAAACGTATTTCAAAATTACCGCAGCTTTTTGTTATCCAAAAAGCTATAACAAACCCATTTCCAGTTATTAAACGACGTAAGGAAGAGAAGCATTTCCTCGACCCGATAAGAATTCAAAATGTTGATTTCCCCTCCGTGGAAGATGCGCCAACTGTTGATTTGAGTGTTATTGTTCCAGCTTATAACGAAGAACAGCGGTGTGAGTAACATTATTTAAAAAACAAATGTTTTCCAAAAAACAGCTATGTAAATATATTGGTTTTCAGTGCCAAAAATGTTAGAAGAATGCATGAGTTTTCTAGAAGAAAAGGCGAAAGATGGAGTGTTTACTTACGAAGTCATTGTTGTTAGTGATGGTAGCAGCGATGGCACAGTTTCACTTGGTCTGAAGTATTCAAAGCGCCACACTGTGGAGAAATTTCGAGTTTTGGAACTTTTGGACAATAGAGGCAAAGGCGGTGCTGTTCGTTTGGTAATTAAGTACATATTGACTGCTATTATTATTTTTTAATTATATGTTTTACTTAAAGGGAATGCTAAGTGCAAGGGGGCGATACTTACTGTTTGCTGATGCAGATGGTGCGACCAAATTTTCCGATTACGATAAGTTGGAAAAAAGTATGAAAAGTATTACACAAGATTGGCAGTCAGATGGCATTGTGGTCGGGTCACGATCACATCTTGAGCAAGATGCTATAGCATCACGTAGTCTATTTAGAACACTCCTTATGCACGGTTTTCATTTCCTTGTATGGCTCTTCGCAGTCCGAAGTATACGAGATACTCAATGTGGCTTCAAATTACTAACTCGTTCTGCGGCACATACATTATTTGAAAACTTACACGTTGAACGTTGGGCTTTCGATGTAGAGCTTCTATATATAGCAGAACGTTTGAAAATGCCAATAGCCGAGGTGGCTGTAAATTGGACAGAGATAGAAGGCTCTAAATTGACACCTGTATGGTCGTGGATACAAATGGGAGTTGACCTATTTTTGATCTGGTTCAGGTATGCGATCGGAGCATGGCAACTAAATAACCAAAATAAAAAACATGTCTCGTAAAAGCCAACCATTTAATTTTAATAAAAAAAAACTCGCGCAAACTTACGTTCCAGTACTGCTGCATTATTGAAACATGTGTATGATTAAGCTATAATACCAATTTAAGTATTCTCAAAGTGAACCCATCATATGCATTTTTTCTAATAAATATTTGAAAAAAGTAATAATATCTTATCTTCAAATGGACGATGGCCTTTTTCTATTTGCTAGGACAAATTAATTCGAACTATAGTTTTGTATATATTGAAACATACAAGTGGCCAACTGTTCTTTTTTATTTAAATAATGTATTTTTAAATTGCGTTTCAATATATATGTATTTTCCTAAATATATTCTTGGTTTGAAGCGAAAGAGGTAAAATCAAGATAATTTATTTGTTTTCATATGCAACATCCGTATTTTCAAAATACGGATTGCCAGATGGTTGCCAGACCTAAGCAATATATTGCAGTTTTTTCAATTGTTATTCAAGGGTTTATTAATCCGACACTTTTATGTTTCCGCTTCCGTCTTCAAGATTGTTCTATTTTCTCTTATTTTTTGCACTGTATCAAAACATCTTGGATATTAAGCACCATAAAATGAGATTTATATAACATAGTTTTGTTTTATAACACTTACGCGCGATGGTTTCTCGCTGTGTACTCTGTCGGGCGATCTGGCAGCATGAATATGTTTAACCGGTGAATATTAAACAAGATAAAGAAATAATGAACAAAAGAACAATGATCAAAACTCGAAAGTGGACAAAGAGAAACGATCGCCTTGGCGCAGTCGTAAAGAAGAAGAGTGTACGAAGCAAAGCACGGCTTAAATGTAGTACGCGGTATGGCAGAGGATGATTTCCGCGAATTCAGCTGAAAAATCTCGAAATTAAAAACTATATTCGAAATATGTGCTAACAAAATTAATAACCAGGTGGATTAAAAAGTGTAGTGAAACCCAATTAAAAAGATATATCAAATCCAAAGTTACAAGTTCGTGTTTATACACTTGTGCGTGTCATGAGTAACGAAATAAAGCACTAAACAAGAAGTAGATGCCGAAAAAGCATAGAGCGGAATGCAACGTCGGGGTAAGGGCAGAAATGAATGAGTCTGAAATTCCTAGAATTGAGACCTAGTAAATTCGCTGGTTTTTGGTATATGTGGTCCTAATAATTCCTGTTATACATAATTAGTAAAATACAAAATCTTTACTTTACAACAGTAAGTAAATAATTCAAATGATAAGAGTTGTACAGACACATTTGATAAGATGTAGACGCTAGAAAACCTCAATTGTTAAACCGCTAAAGGATATCTTATATTAAGAAATCAAAGATGATTTCACGCAAAAATGTGAAAGTTTGTATATTTTTATATGTACATAATTGCCTGATTTAATATAGTTACGTTCTGTGTTCACCGCAAAGTTGTAATTAATGTTAAAGTTAATCATTGCTTGTTGATCTAGCGTAGTCACCAGTCAAAATTGTTTTGTATCTCATGTAATGTTTACATAACATAATTAAACAGCTAACATATTTACTTAAATAAAAATTGTGTTTTTTATTATAGCCCGTTCCCTGTTGAAATATGTAACAGGTGCTAAATACATTTATAAATAGAAACAAGTGGTGCTTTATTCAGAATATAAATAGCTATAGAGTTTCCTTGGAATCCTAACATTTGCCGCAACCATGAACCGATCTACACATGGCAGCATTCGTTCATCTTCTTCCACAGTTTGCAGTAGCAAATCATTCCATAGCCGAATGGATAAAGTGTCCGAAAGGCTGTATGATATTGTGAAAAGCGGATCAATGGTGAAACGAGCTCAGAACAAAAAACGTTTTACACCAGTCAACTATAAACAACGATGGTTTGAACTGACCAAAAAATCATTATCTTATTTTGATACGGAAAACATTGAGGTAAGTCAGTCTATTCATTCAACAGTTTGTAGATAGATTTTTTAATATACAACACATACAAATTCATACATTACAAAGGAATGATCTTCCTCATTTAAAACCCGTGAATCATAATTTTCAATTACATCTTGTATATATATTTAATGCATGTAGTTACGCATAAAATGATAAATACAGTTGCACCTAATTCAGCTGAAACCCACGAATTTTGTCGTTCTGATTCTAGTGGCTTTATCAGACAAAATAAATACCGGCTGCAATGTATTTACACTATATTTAGGTAATGCAACATGTAGGAAATTGCCGGCCTGTTAGTATCAACCCTTATCTATTCCAAAAACTCACATATGAGCGTAATCGATAGCGGAGAACAACTTTCCATTCTACAATATGGTCGGTTTGATAAAGCATTATTTTGAGGGCAAATATTTATAATATTTTTAAGAGTTAATTGAATTAATAACAATCGGCGCCACAACTCAGCAGAACCTGGTTCTAACCACTATCATATTTTGTCATAGCGAACCAAGTGCAATTCTGTCATTGTCCAAGTATCAGACAAAAGTGTGAAAGCCACACATACATACATATATAAAATTAACACTTTTTTAAATTAGATATCCCGATTTTTATCTACAAAGAGCGTTCATATTGAAAAAAATATTTGTGATTTTTTTCTCCAAAAAAGATGGATTTGCACATCTGGCAATTATTTATTTGCATGATTCTCCTTTCTACATTAGGTTTTCCCAAGTGAAAATCTCTACATAGGGAAAACCCTCCCCGTTTTTGTTTTCCAATTGGTATACATGCGCATACATACGAACAACCAAGCAATAACCACCCGTATCCTGGCAGTTGAGCAGGAGTAAGTCTCTGTTTTTCGCTGCTGGGAAGAACATTTGATTCAGTTGCTTGTAATCGACGCGTGAACATAAAGAGAAAAGACATTTAATCACAAATAAATTTATATTGCTTTGTTGCACAAAACAAAATAACAGCTTTTTTAATAACTAAAAGGATAAAGTAATATTTATTTACTTTTACAACGTTTTATCGAGTCGAGTAAACTGTTCATCTGCTATGAGAACGGCCGATGTATTTTATATTATTGTTTCATAAAAAACAAAAAGTTTAAAGTGAAAATTTTCCTAACACCTTTTCCTACGCATAATATTTATACAAAATTACCAAAAAAGGATATGTTTAATGATTCGTATACACACATATGTACATTGTGGAAAAACACACCCAAATGCGCAGAGCAAAGTTGTGAGAAATCGCACAAAATAAAGTAAATATTATTCGGCATGGATTAACAGACACACAAAGTGATACCAGCTTAAGAAGTTTCAGAAAGTGTTTTGAATGAGCAAAATCCAGATATTTCAAATGAAAAAGATCAAACTTCCAAAAGCCCCACCCAAGTAAACTTGTGTATATGAAAAATTCTAGTATACGGCACCGGTCATTGAGAGTATTTATGTAAGTATTGAAAACAATTACAATGAAACAGTAGAACTCTTAGAAGTTGAATGTTCTCGCCAGAACTATAGTTTAAATATTGTAAGAAATTGTTTTTGAAAAAACGTATAAACATTCTCAACAACAAATAATGTTATATTAAAAGGGTGACTTCGTTGAGAGTTTATCACCAGGACAGTGTATAGTGAACATTTGGCATTCATTTACCACAGGATGGGGTGTCTATTCGGCATCACAGCAGTGCGTAAGCGACAATATGTTTGATACGTTGGATGGGGGTTCAGTGAACTCTTAACAAATATTGTAAATGAATGAAACACTTTACTCAGGTTCGCATTATAAATGTTAAGCGAGAATGTAAAATTATATATATTGTGGTTGTAATTATAAAAATAATATTTAAAAATATTTATGTATATAAGAAATATTTCATTTCTCAAAGTGCGACATATTATTGAAGTGCTTCTCTTTGCAGCGTCGCCGGGAGCGTGGTCGAGTTCCGGTGAAAGGTGTTCGACTAGTCGAAACTGCTATTGTTAGTGGGGAGGGTGGAGATCCTTTTGCACCAAACGTAAGTAAAAAGTTCAAATATACAAAATCGTCGATGTTAAAATTATTCGTTGTAGGGATTTCCATTTCAAGTTGGTTATTGTGAGTCCTCCAACGATCAACAACTATCAGGACGCTCTGTACCGCAATATATTTTATATTTACTAGCGAGTAGTGAAAGAGAACGTGATGACTGGATACGTGCCATAAGAGAGGGTTAGTGGTTATTCTATTAATAAATGTTTAAAATTTAATAAATTCATATTATTGCTTTGGTAGTTTGTGAAGAAACAAATACGCCGAAGTCATATCGTTTCCATCCAGGACTTTGGACGGGTAAAAAGTGGTCCTGTTGTAAGGGAATCAGTCGAGCAACGTTCGGCTGTCAAGCTGCGACCCATTGGTTGGAAGCAAATAATAATCCAAGTGAGTAGATCCAAATTTATACTTTATTTACAATGCGCATGAGATAAAGCATAATTTAATCTCTGGAGCATTTGTCATACTTTAATAATCTCATGCTCATCCATAGTGCTATCATAGTGCTTTCAAACATTTAATTTAATTTTATTTATTATTTAGTTCAAGATAAAAAGTCTTTAATACTGTTCCATAAATTTCATATCATAAATAATACATTTTGGTCCTGCAAAAGTAAAATTTCGTTTAAATAAAGTTTTTACGAAATTGTATTCAATGACTAAATATTCAGCAATATTAACATATGAACATATTAGGATTTATTTTTTATATGGAAAACTGTCAAACTGTTTGTTTCGTGATGTTACTATTTAATTGAGTGAGATTTAGTGAGTGAGTAACCGTTGAGGGATATGCAGGTCTTTGAGCATTTCTGAGCACAAGAAAGTCACTCAAATTACAAATCGACAAACCGGTTACGATCTTAGCCAAATTTATAAAAGAAAAAAATAAACTAAAAATAATAATAACTTTAGGAGAAAATCATAACTAAAGCAAAAGAAGTGATAATTGAGTGAAATAGCAAAACGGTGAAACTTTTGTTCCTCAGGTCTAGAGCCTATCTAGAGACTGGACGCTAGATCAGCAGGCTGTAGGGCAAAAGGCAAACGGGTTTTACATATTTTTTGTTTGCTGTATCTGTTTTGTTTTTTGGTTTTGTCTTTTTGATGTCTTACACATTTTACCAATAGACGAATTGTGTACAACCATTATATGAACCATTAGCACAGACACGTGCAATGAACTTGATAACTTTCAACTGTCGCTCATTTGTTGACTGTTTAGTGCTCATTTATCAAAATTATTTTCTTGTTTCCTATTGTAACAAAGGTAAATACATGTGTAGGTAAACATTGTTTGTTTGCCAGCACTGAAATTCTTGAAAAACGTTTGAAGAAAGACTTTACGATCTTACTGAAGTTAAGATTGTTATGTTCAAGAGAACTCATCTAACTTCAGTTGGGAGTTATTAAAAATATCTATACTTTTGTTATCTTCAATTCTTTATTCTCAATAATTTCATCATAAGCTGTAATGTGATCGTTGGGTCGAATTAAAAAAATATTTTCATTAGCTACTCTGTGTCAGAACTTTGTTTAATTTGCTTAACAACTCACCCTGTATTCGTGGAAATGTCTAAAATACATGCATATATGCGTGCATGCTCATGTAATTTCTTAAAATATCTTTGGAAAAGTTTGTCTTGCGGAGAGACCATGATCCATGATCGATTAGCTTTGAAATACAGGTTTGTACGAGTATACGATGTGCTTGGCTGTGTGCGTGTGTGTTAACGTCTCTGTTCACATCTGCAAAGCATAGTGTTCACCTTTTGATTAATGATTTGGTTATTTTATGATTCTAAACGTGGGAAATTAACCCGGGTAATAAAGCCTAAGACATTTCTCTTGTAGCTGACCACGCACTCTTCGTCGTAACATATAAAGTCACTTAACGTCCATAGTTGGCTTGCTTGATGAAATCAAATTTGGTGAAATTTTTATATTACATTATTTTATCATGAAAGACTATTTTTCTATTAGTCAAAGCTCATATATACACATAGACACACATAGATTTTTACATATGTATGCATACTATTTTAATATTTAGCCCTTAGGGTGCTAACGCATCCGTCATCTCTCGAAATTGATGTTTTTGCTTTAAGCAAATAGTTTTTGTTTCCTTTCTAATAAAATAATTATTTTGAGTAAATGAAATTATTTATGAAGATTATGATTCTAAAAGAAAATTCATATTACAACTTAAATTTCTTATTTTTATCAGAATACTTGATAATATTATTCACTTTCTGATAATTTCTTTAAAATATGCATTTTAAACGAAAAAACGTTGCACTTCCATACATACATATGTACATTTATACGTGTATAGGTTCATAAAAAAGTGATATATTCAAAATATGTACCCAACTACATAGAAACTATTGTTGGTATATCCTCAAACTAGAATTGCTAGGGGAATGACAGCGCCGAAATCGCTTTAAATACAAATCTTCATGCACCAAGTCATCGGGTGCGTTGAAAATCATGTGCTATTTAAAGTTCACACAAATGTGCAATGTGTGCATACATATGTAGGTGCATTAGTGTGGGTTACATACAAATATGTAAATAGATATGTATATGCATGTGTATATTTATGTAGCCAAACTTCTAGTAAAGATTCCCCCTTTTGAGAGTTCTTCGAAATTCTCTGCCCAGCCCAATTTATATTTCGTACTCCCTTCTTCCAAAAATTGTCGGCTGAGGCGACCCAACTAGTTGAGCAAGCTGGTTTGAGTAGAAATTGCTTTGAGAGGAAAGCAGTAAGCACTATCACTCGGACCGTAACACTTTGGTTTCAGTTTGCGGCGAGACTCAAGCGAATGTGATCGTGCTGCGAGACACCTCTTCGGCGCTGAAGTGTGTGTGGCATTGTCTGTGGCTCCGGTAAATCCATTGTTGTGCTAATAAAGTAAAAATTAACATACACATGCATACGGTACACTCGTCGGCGATTTGTATGTACACAAAATACGAAATATATGCACAAACTTGAAACGTGTTTAAAATGTATGATTATTTATTTGTATTTTGTTGTTGTTGTTGGTGTGTTGTTGTTAGTTGAGAAAATGTGAATAATGACATCTGTTGGAATTGAAAAACGACAGTTATGTCGGTATTTTTCAGCTTAAAGGCGCGAGAGCATTTAATTTCCCATATTTGAAACCGATTTCTGTGTTTACCACTTAATATTGGATCTTTGACGAGCAATGCATAAATACATAACTGTAATGTGAATGAATATCTAAAACTATGTCTTTAAAAGTCAAAATACAAAAATTACAAACGAGCTCTTTGTAAGTTTATAATTAAGTTTGTTTGTAGGTGGAATTAATAAGAAATGTGGTAGAAATTGCATTTACATGCAGTCAAGGCCAAACAAATTATAGTGTTCGTTTAAGTGTGGCCTTCGAATAAAATAACTTACATATTTCGACATATCCTCTTTTTCGAAGTTACAAATGCAAATGTGAAATTGTTCTGAAACGGTTTAGTGAATGGACTAATCTAGCCGCACTATTCCACCGAAAATAAAAAAGACATTTGAGTATCTTTGTGAAGAGGAGTACAATTTGAGAGATGAAGTACAGAGACATATGATCAAGTACACTAAATATATACAGGCATAGGTGCATGTATGTAAGAAATTAAATTTCATATCGTGAAACAATTTTCTCATGCAACACCTTTTCTATTGCCTTCGAAGTTTTATTTCGATAATTTGCACTAAATGAACATTTTCCTAAACCGGTTCGGTATTTTACCTGTTGCCTTCGCCACACGAAACTGCTTGAATGTATGCATGCAGCTTATAAGACTCGAGATGGATGAGCAGATAAGGTTTGGGCAATGTGTTGCTGTTCCTACGAACAAAAAGAAATGAAAAATTCATGTCAAACATTTTCCAAGAAAATGTGTAAAAACTCATCCAGAACTCATCACGAATTCGATGTGGGCTGTTTTATTATACTTATGTATGTTATCTATAGATCACTCAACAAAGAATGACTTTAGTGTGCGCTGCATTTATATGCTTTGACTTATTGTCCATACATAAACCGAAAAATTTGTAATTTCGTGTAAATAGAAAATAATAAAACGAAGGAATGTCTGAAAACACCGAGTGCAGACCCTTACGAGCGGTCACTGATAAACATGTCAAGCCACTCCTTAAACCACTTTCTTATTTTTCACCTTCTTCCTCTTTCTCCCTACTCAATGCTTGTTTTACTTCTTTGACTGCTCGCTTATTCACAACAAAAATATGTTAACTTTCCCTACGCAGGTAATTTTTTGGACTAAAGACAAATTTTTACATGCACTTAAGTACACACAAATTTATTTCAATGTGTCTCCTATTTGTTTATTTTGTGTGTAAACATAGCGATGTTGACATATTTGCGTACCTACACACTAGTGAATGAGGAGAAGACTGCAAACAAAAAAGATAAACGACTCTTCAGCAATCATTTGGTGATAACTTCTTCCATTTGCAGTGCATGCACATACATATGTATGTGTGTATTTAGAACAGCACTGAGTTTTTTAACCACAAAATCGGTGGAGTCTCCATACGTCAACACATTTTTTATTAAAGGACCTCATTAAAATTCATAATATTTGTAGATATGTGCGCATGTGCTAATCAAAGATCGCAATTAGTTTGCTCTCCGCTAATAAGTATTTGAAAAAATCGATTCTAGCGAACGCGATTAGTTACTAAAGAAAAGAAAATATAAACATTAAGCAAAGCTTACTCGGTAGTACCGTGGTAATGAAAGCCGAATTTATGCAGAGTCGGCTAAACAATTAATCAACATCTTGTGGTGCGCAAATGATTCCGTGTGTCAGCTTCACGGAAACCAGTGTGCTGGGCAATATGAAAGAACGTGTAAAAGAAATGAAAGTGTTTGGCTGTCGTTTAAATTTTTGGAATAATGTCGGACAATGTCTGCCAAGCTCAAAAGGTATGTACATACTTAAATATTACAGATAAGAAGTTAGGTTTTTTCAAGTAATCAGTATAAGTATACTAACAGTATAAGTCACACAATATGTTCCCAGCAGGAAATGTGCAAAGGCTGTCTCCAAGCCTGACAGTTGTCGGTACTGGAGCAATGTTGGTCCTGCTGCTTGCCTTCAGCATTTCTGTTGATTTTCAGATTATTTATTATTGCGGTAACAGCATGTTCCCAAAGTTAGGCAAATATTGTTGTTTGGTCGCAGCTGTTGCTGACGTCTTTAACTTATTTTTATTTGGTATGTGCGTATGCGTGTGTTAACTCTATAGAAATATATAAATATATATATATATGTGTGTGTGTGTACTATTGAGCTGCGAAACCAGAAGCGAGTTTTGCTTGTTTGTCATTGCCGTTGTTATTGTTGTTATTGTTGTTGCTGTTACTGCTTGTTGCTATTGCTGTTGTCGTATTACCAGATATATACAGCCGTGCGCTGAGTATTTTGTACAAATTGTTGAAGTTTATTTTTTATACTACCACCACACACACACACACACACACGAACATAACAACAATATGTATATGTATATATATAGATGTGTGTGTGTGTGTTTGCAGTACGCATTGTGTATGAAAGTTGAGATACTTCCACTTAAGTTTGTTTGAATGTACAAAGTGGTTTTTCCACTTTTTTACCGTTTCGGCCAGCTACTGTCGCACCAACTGGCGTTGCCGTTGACTATTGTCTCCTGATAGTAACTCAATTTAAGCGCAACTAAATCTGTGCCTGACTTCGCTCACAGCTCACAGCTCTCTGCTGAAGTGGCCTGTGAACAGTTGAACAATGAATGCAACAACAGCAACCACAACGACCGCAATAGATGCATAGACAGGCAGCACTAACAGCAGTAACAGGTTGGCAGGTTGGTTACTATTTATGTTTCTTCTTCTTGCCCAGTTGAGTTTTAACTTTTATTAATAGAAGATCGTCGTGCAAATCGTTGTGCAATGCCATCGGAGACATATATACACCTTTGCATATATATATAGTATTTTTCATGGCTTAAAAGAATCTAAAGCTAAAGCATTGGCGACGTTCAAACCCGATTATTAATAATAGAAAAATCAAAGGATTTAATTAACGCATATATAATATTTGATTAAATGAGAGCGATTGTGCGAAAGGCTTGTGAACGCATTCGTACTTTCAAAAAGCAGCCATTTTTCTTACAACAAAGCAACAATTTTGCTTGCAGAGTGGAAAATTGCACTACGCATAGTGTGTATATACGTAATATACGTAGTTTACGTAGACTGAAGCAATAGACTGAATGTGTTTGCAAAAGTGAAGTGAAAAGCCTTCGACGGTTAGCCATTTTGCTAAGTCGATGAAAACGGTATTTATTTTTCAAATGCGCCTATGTATGTGCAAAGGTTGAAAAAATAATTACTAAAATATACTTACTACCAATTTAACCCAATGGCGAAAATCCAAAGTTTTACCTGAAAGTTAACCGTTTCTTTAAAAAGGCTGAATTAGCCAAGTTGGATCCAAACAAAAACCAAGTGGAAAACTAAAAAAATTGCAGGTTCAATCGAAAATTAACCGAGGAAAACAGCACCCTGTACCGTGAGCGGATTCTATGTATTTTTTAACTTTAATTTCTTGTACTTCCAAATGACTTTTTCTCTTTTCCACTCGAATGTTGAAATACAAATTAATTCCTTTGTTGTTTTACGCTGTGTTGCTTCTAGTTTCTTCAAAAATATACACAAATATATGCTAGGTTATGTACATACATATGCAGATACATATGTATACGTTTTGAAGATGGCGCTCAGTCAATATAATTACCGCGGAGTGCCTTGCTGATGTGGTGTTCTTCAAGTGTTATTACTTCATTTATTTTTTTCTTCTTTTTATAACCCATCCAACTTAATGTCTTAAAATAATTACGGACGAATGCATATAGCGTTCGTGTGCGTTACGGCTTTTATGGTGTTTGGCTCATTGGTGAACTGTGTTTGAAGGTGATCGCGCAAGTGTAACCATTTGCTGCTTAGAAACATATGCTTGTGTGCCTTTTAAACCCAACGCACAATTTAGTTGGGTGCTAACTTTATGTTTCAATAGAACCACAAAACTGTGATACTGAACAAAAGGGTGTCTTTATGAGAAATTCAGCATCCATTGGTGCTTCTTGAACCTAGTTAAAATTAAATTTGTTAAATTTGAGCAATTGCAACATTCGTCCCAATATTGGGTAGATACTATTCCAACGCTAAATGTCCTAAAAGTAGACTAACAAATAATTTTCCCTTTATTTCTCTACAATAAAACTTCTATAACTCTAAACAAACACCCTCTGCATATAGGTGTATGTAGTTAACGCGCGCGAAATTTATATGCATTCACCAATACATTCGCACCCTCACGATCACTTTTCACTTGCCGTTAGCAGTCGCAGATCATACCCGCTCCAGACAGTGAATTGAGGAAAGCAAAGCAAAAGGCAAACAAAGCGCTATTGCCAAGTGTGCGCCTGCAACAAACGGCAAGCGTTTCCCTGCAAATTCATCATTCAATTGCTGTAGACGGTCAGCAAAAAAAAAAAACAAAAACGAAATAAAAAACATAAATTGAAAGTGAAAACTATTGTGTTTGTGCTTGTATTTGTATTTGTTGTTGTTGTTCAACACCTTGCGTCCGGCTGCAAGTGCATCTATCATCTGTACGAATCAACTGGTGCAAATATGATGCTTTTATCCGCCTTGAAGTTGGGTACGTTACTAGGTATTGTATAAAATGTGTGTTGATTGCGATCTAATTTGTTGTATTTGATTTCATTTCCATTTTCCTCATGTAGCGTTAGTAATTAAGCGAAGCGTATGTGTGCAAAATATGAGAAAGTTGAAAGCAAGTAGTCGTTGTGATATTGTGAATGCATCTGTATCCAGTGTCTTTCTGAGATTTCATTTTGTCGTCGTTCGGTGCTGTTTCAGCAGAAGCAGCTGTTTTAGGAATGTTGTTGCATCGTCTATTATGGCAAGTTGTTTTCTAGCGATGTGGACGTGCATAAGTAAAATGTTTTATATTTTATTTGCAATGTACCGTTATCGTTTACTTACGAGCATTTATGCAATGTAATCAGTAGAAGTTTTGTACAAAATCCACAACAATATTTATTGCATTCACCGGTTTTGTTATTTAATTTTTTTAAATATCCTAAAACTAATTTGTTTGAACGAAATCAATTCGGTTGATTCCAGCCACCGCACCCGGTTGTCGTGAGAACTTGAAAACATTTATTTTGTTATTTCATTTTTTTTTTTGGGTTTATATGTAGATCTCGCTTAAAACATTCAAATTAATTAATCTACTTTTTTCCCACCAAACAACACGTTCTGCTGCTGACGTTCTCAAATGGAACGATATTAAAGTTGAAGGCATAGATGCAAAAAAAAAAAAATAATGAAATAAAAATTAATGCAAATAAAGACAGGTTTTGACGTCAAAACAATACAATATTTGAATAACTGTAGCTTTCAGCTGAGGGCTTGTAGGTGGCGGTGGCTTGGAAATATTAATATTTCATAATGTTGATCATGATATTATCAGTTATGATATGTTCGCTACAATAATAGTGAGGGAATTCAATAACCTGACAAAGTTAAGCCTTGGTTCGAAACCATAATTTTTAGTTTGTCCATGACTTATGCAACTTTCTTCGCCAATTGGTGGCGACCTCCAACTGACGTGCGTTAAACCGACAACCGACATAAGTCGACAAAATGCCAAAATCCCACACTCCTACAATGAGCGCAAAGCAAAAGACATTATGTACGAGTGTACCGTTTTGGCAACACAGTTGCGCAATATTTTGATGGCTCACAAACTCCTACACCGGACGGCATTTGCTGTCGCTTTGTGTGGCCAATGTATGTAGCTAAGGCCACGCGTACATTTCGATGATACATTTTCAAAAGCACAAATTTATCCACATATGTAGTATATTGTATGATATTAGCAGTATGAGCATTTTCATTATCAAATAATTTCCAATTAACAACTCTAGACACGAGTTTAATATTTTATTCCATTTTCTTTTATAGGTACAGGAGGTTCTCCTGCCCAGAACACTACTCGTAGCAGTAGTCCGAATAACTCAACCTCAACCAGTCAATTTAATCTGCATCACAATAGTTCCGGCAGTTTGGGGAGCTCGACACCTACATCTGCACCGTTACAAGTAAGATCACTTTTTCGCAAATTGTTTCCATTTTACTATTCACAATTTGTTATTGTTCTTCTCGTGTTTAGACTTCGGTTACGACCTTTAAGCAATCACCAAATATTTTAAATAGCGGCGCTACATCGTTGGACAACACAATGCCGGGGGGTATTCCAACGCCGGGTACTCCAAATTCTAAGTCCAAGGTAAGCACAAGTACTTGCAATTAGTATTCTATATATCCCACTATGTACGTTTGTTTGCATTCCCAGGATAATTCACACTTCGTCAAAGTTGTGGTGGCTCTTTACCCATTCAAAGCAATCGAAGGCGGTGATCTATCACTCGAGAAGGTATTGTCGCGTCTTTATTTATTTATGAACAGAATGCATGGCATGCTATTATTTATGCGCTTGTATATTTCTTCATTAGAATGCTGAATATGAAGTGATTGATGATTCCCAAGAGCACTGGTGGAAGGTTAAGGACGCCTTGGGCAATGTGGGTTACATACCGAGTAATTACGTTAAGCCAAAAGCTCTACTGGGCTTAGAGCGTTATGAGTGGTATGTTGGGGATATGTCTCGCCAACGCGCTGAATCTCTTTTGAAACAGGGTGACAAAGAAGGTTGTTTTGTTGTGCGGAAATCATCGACAAAAGGTTTATACACGCTGTCCTTACATACCAAAGTGTGAGTGTTACATACCCATACATACAATACTCGTATATTCGAGACAACAATCAAATAATAATAATGTTTTCAAACCGTTATTCTTTGTATATCCAACAATAGACCACAATCTCATGTGAAACATTATCACATCAAGCAAAATGCGAGAGGCGAGTACTATTTGAGTGAGAAGCATTGCTGCGAGACCATACCCGACCTTATAAACTACCATCGACACAACTCCGGAGGATTAGCGTGCCGTTTGAAATCATCGCCTTGTGATAGACCAGTTCCACCAACCGCAGGATTGTCCCACGGTAAGTCGAGGAATCAGTATTTAATTGTTGTACTCGCTTCAAGCACGCCTATAAATCCCATACAGATAAATGGGAAATTCACCCAATGGAGTTGATGCTGATGGAGGAGCTTGGCTCGGGGCAATTCGGTGTGGTACGACGGGGAAAATGGCGTGGATCCATAGACACCGCTGTTAAAATGATGAAGGAGGGCACTATGTCCGAGGACGATTTTATTGAGGAAGCCAAAGTGATGACCAAATTGCAACATCCTAACCTTGTGCAATTGTATGGAGTTTGCTCGAAGCATCGTCCGATTTACATTGTCACCGAATATATGAAACATGGCTCGTTGTTGAACTACTTGCGTCGGCATGAGACCACACTCATCGGGAACATGGGCTTGTTGTTGGATATGTGTATACAGGTATGTGTCACCGATTAACTTCTCGCCACTTTGCAATTTGCAAATTTATTTATTGTATGCATTCCCCCGTCTTTATTATTGCGCTACAGGTCAGCAAAGGCATGGCCTACTTGGAACGTCACAACTACATCCATCGTGATTTGGCCGCACGTAATTGTCTCGTTGGTTCTGAAAATGTGGTAAAAGTGGCAGATTTCGGTTTGGCTCGCTACGTCTTGGACGACCAATACACAAGCTCAGGTGGCACCAAGTTTCCTATTAAATGGGCACCGCCGGAGGTGTTGAACTATACGCGTTTCTCTTCCAAAAGTGATGTCTGGGCATACGGTACTGATATATATATTCTAAGTGAACAATTCAGTTTCATTAAAACCCCTTTTTCGAATTTATCGTTTAGGAGTACTTATGTGGGAAGTGTTCACCTGTGGAAAAATGCCTTATGGCCGTCTTAAGAATACCGAAGTGGTGGAGCGTGTCCAACGTGGTATTATATTAGAAAAACCAAAGTCATGTGCAAAGGAAATATACGAGGTGAATACTTGTGACACACACATTCTTCTTACCAATATTAGAAGAAATGCAATTACTAAAATGCATGTTCTTGATATTTATTTTCACAGGTTATGAAGAAATGCTGGTCTCATGGTCCGGAAGAGCGCCCATCCTTCCGTCTGCTTAAGGAGCAACTGGCACTCGTCGCTCAAACGCTAACTGACTAAGCTTCAGCTGAGTTTCTCGATGCGGCAGCAGTGATTGTCGAATTATGTACTGAGTTAATTTATATAGATATTAGCAAAGTAATCGATGAGTGAAATGATAGAAAGGAGAGTAGAGTTTGCCAAAAGCTTATTCTTTAGAAACAAGTAAATGCTAAGTAAAGTAATCCAACTGCTAACATGAATTCGTAATATCATTCAACTTTACAAGTAGTCAATACTTTTGTCGGAACTAAACAAAAATACACGTAAATAAGTAGGAATAAATCTAAAACAAGTCAAATAAAATATAAAAAATATATAAAAAAAAAGAAACAATTTCATATTAAGAATCACGCTTTTCGCAAACGTGCGATACGCGAACGTATTCAAAAAGTTGTCAAGCTGACATCAATACATACATATACATATATGTACACACACACGTATATGAAAGCATCCTAAAATGTTTGTAATTTTTTCAACTAGCCAGCCACGTTAATTAAGAAATGAACAATTGAAAGAGAGATTTTTGAACTATTTTTAGTATGAAATAACGGTTTAGTATGCTTTTTTATTGTGCTTTTTACTTTTATATATACAAAAATGTACGTACGCATACAAAAACTAAAAAAATTAGATATAAACAATTCGAATATTGAAACTGATTAAATATAATGCCTATGGATATCTTAAATGTAAGTCAAGACGCCATGTATATTGTGAGAATTAAGTTCACGTTAAAGAATTTATGTATTATTTCATTTTTCCCCGTACGATTATATAATTACGGCGAGCAGAATAAGAGTAAAAAACAATTTAAAAAAAAACCGCAAAAGCGCATATACAAAAAAGCACAAGAATGATTTTTATAAAATACAAGTATATGCCTTTGGCGAAATATGACCTGTGCGCCAGCCAGGCAAACACTCACCGCTCAATTATTTGTTTTTTGGTTTACTATATAATTTCCATACACATACATACATGGATAAAATAAAAACATAAACATAAACACATATACATATTTTTAAACCGCATTGAGTGCGCATACTAGTAATTATGGATTAATATAAATTCTTTTGTGATTTACTTTTAATATTTCCGGATAAAAGTGAAACTTGAATGCACACTATTTGACTATACACGTATAGCGAACGCCCGTATTATACACTTACATACATTTATACATATGCATATGTATATGTGTGTATATAGAAAATTTTATATCTATACAGCTGTGCACTTTGCGATAATTCAAGTTTTGTTTGATAATTTTGTGAAACTATAATTTACATTACACTTTTGATGTATAATTACATACATATCTCCTTATTCATATACAAACATACATACACACATACAAGCATGTGTATTTATGTGCAATGCATTTGTATGACACGCAATATCTAAGCATTGGTTTTTTTTTATGATTCGTATTATCAATGTTTTAGTTGTATTTAAATTATTTTGTAAGATGTAATGAAAAAATAACGAATAAAAACATACATACGCGTTTTTATCAGCACATTTTTTTTAATTCAATCACAATGCCAAAGCAAAAGAAATATCTCTATACATGAAAACTAAACTCAACCATAAAGGGCTAAATTTATACGCCGAAAGAGTATAGCGGTGATTATAAGAGTAGACAATGGGAATATAAGTTATAAGCCTGCTTTGTTTTTTTTTTTTACTTCAAGAGTGGATGGACACCATGAACCTTCTTAAATATTATGAAAAAACGAAAAGGGGAAACGATTTTAGAAAAATCCTCTATCTTAGTTGTGTAAAAAAATATAAAACTAATCAAAAAACTAAAACTAATGTAAACCTCACAACATAAGAACTGCTCAACGATTGTGACTTACTTCGATTATCCCTGGCTCAATGTGCGGTATATCACTGCCTAAACATACAAGCAAATACAACTCTACCTATCATATAAATTAAAGAAATTCCGAAAATAAATATAGATAGATTAGACTCTCTGAACACGGGCATTATTTTGAAGAGATTTCCAGTAGACTCTATGACTACTGGGAAGATTTCCCGTAACCGCAAGGAATGACGACGGGACAAAGTTGAGTATGTTGAGAGATGCAAGGAAATACAAAAGTTGAAGTTGTGTCATTCTTCAAAGCGGTTGTGAAATGTTTCAACTAAAATCATATCACAGCCAGCTTTGAGGAGCGATACGATGTCGTCAACAGCACCAATCGATGAAGACTCAGTGTGATTTATTGACTCGTTCCAAGTGTTCAGTTCAGTAATTGAGTAGCGCAAATATAAATTTCATCAATTAATTAATGTTCAATTTAAACTAAGCTCAAATAGCGTTTTCAAAACGCTTGCAGAGCAGTAAACATTTTGATATGTGGGTGGAAATTTCGATAGGAGCAATAAAAGCAAAAACAAAATGTGTATGTATGACATAGCTGGACGTTTAAAATTAAAGTAAAAATGTACAATTTTGGTTTCAGTAAGTATCTCTTCAACATCAGTGGGGTACACAGTTGCACAAAGTGTGGGCACAAAATTCAACAACGTCACTTTTCGAATGGTTTGTATATGAGTACATGTAGGCAATTTATTTGCTAGAATTTCATTTCAATTTATTTAGAACGTACACGCATAGACTGCCGTTTAAGCGAGAAATTGTGTGGGCTAAGGTTGTCGCGTTCAACTGTAAGAGCTAACGCAAAAAATTCGCCTTAAAATTACATATTTAAATAAAAACACCTACAAATTAAAGAGAAAAGCGCAAAGAAAATCTAATCGGAACTTTTTCAATTTAAGCTAGACTTGAAAACATGCATGTATTTTTCATACAGTTTAAACAAGACTATCATATCTTTATAGGCACAAATAAATCGTTATATAATAAATACAACCAATTTGAGCGCTTACCTCTATGCCAAATGAATGAAAAAAGCTCTTCGACCCACAAAACCCAATTATATGGTTTACGCCGGTTTTCTCAAAAGCTCTCAAAGCCCCTTTTGGTTTGAATTGTAACGGACCGCTGTTGATGTAAAAATTCGAAAGTGCGTTTTTTGAATATTTTACTCCATTTTTCTCAATGTGCGCGCACTGTTTCCAGAAATGTTCATATATTTTTGCTTTGACGAGAGTTCAATTAAGAAAATCGTTCAGGTGCTGCGTGTTTATGCGCTCGTTTGACATGTTGGATTTCGTTAAATTGCACATGAATATGTACACAAAAGCTCGTTTAATTGAATTAAATTGACGATCGACGCCGCCAGGTCGAAATATTGCGTTCTAAAAACTGACTAAAATGACAATGTCACAAGGTGAGTCCCGTGCTTTTACCCAAATACACGTCTGCAGCTGGAATCTCGATTTGCATTGGTCAACGTTTCGAAAAATGTAATGGGATTGATGAATTAACGGAAAAAAGTTTTGAAGTCGTATTAAGTATTTTTATACCAATGTGGTAAGACCCGAACAAATTTAAGGATACTATCTTGGCGCTAGTATTAGGTTTTTACTTCAAAGAGACAATTATTGAAGTCTTCAAGAGATTTTGAAACATAATGAGAGCGCTGACCAAAAAGCAGGTGCAAAGTACGAAGACTTTTAATGAGTTCCGTTTATATTAAAATTTGCAATTTAAATACATATATAGAAATAAAAAAAAAAATTAAATGAATTGTGTTTTCAAATGCTTAAATACTTAATCAATAATATTCAATTCAACCAGCCTATTGTTCAGGCAAATTTAACAAATAAACACGCACATACTCACTCACCCGTTGAGTGAATAACTTCACTTTATTTAGATTTGACACAACACCTTAACGATTGCGGGAGCTTTTTGTAAGCTCTCGAGCGCCAAACCTACCATACTAACTTCAAGCTTGCTCTTCCAAATTAGACGAAAACTAGCAGCGCTAGCATTAAACGTGTCAGTTGTAGCTCAACCGCCAATCCGAACAGTTTGCCGAAAATCGCATAATCGCTCCATTGCACCTCTACGAGTACTCAATAAGCAATCAATTAATCTTCCAAGCTACGGCGAAAAGTAATAACACTTGTGTATAAACAACAAAAAAGAACAACGCATGTAAAAAAAAACAAACTAACTAAAAGTCTGCGAATCTTAGAAACATAATTAGTAACAAGTGAAACACGAAATCGAGAAATAACACACATTTTCCTACTTCTTAAACTGTTAACTGTGGTATTTGTAAGTAAACGCCGCAAGGAGTGTAAGCGCGTTTTCCGAGTGAGCATAGCTATTTCCCCGAGCATAGAAGGTCCGCTTGAGGAAATATTGCTAACCACCGAATAGACGTCTCGCGGAGAGGCAAGCAAGGTAAACAAAAAAAAATATAATTACAAAAACAACAAATAAAAAAACAAAATAAAAGGCAGCGCCGTAGACGGAAAGTGGGCGGCTTTTTGACATTGCCACTGTGGGCTGCCAGTGTTTGAGGCGCTTGCGGTGTCGAGGGTGCACCATTTGGTGCACTTCAATGCAATCACATGCAACATATGTACATGCAAATGCGGTGTACGTATCTGTGTGTGTATGCGCTAGTTTCGTGTGTGTGTGTGTGTATGTTTTAATGTTGTTGCATTGTTGTTTCAGTTCATTGACTGATTGCCGCAAACTGCAATGGGATCGCTATGGGATGGGCGGCATCGCTGCTGGTGTTATTGTTTTTTGTTTTTTCATTCAAAATGTTTTCGAAAACGTTCCGATTTACAGATTGTTCCATATAAATGGATGTACATATGTATGTGTGCGCTTGCGGCAGGGAATATTTAATGAATGCTGCGGAAATAGCCAAATAAGTAAATTTCTCATTATAATTTTCACATTTTGCGAACATTATTAAGGTTGAGGGGATCTGAACTACGAATGAAAATAATCGGATAGTGATCGGCTATTGCCATTTAAGACAACATCTTCTCCATAAACATTTAATTAATAGTTTAGATTTTGTAGATATTTGAATAAATTAATTGTTTTGGGATTGATTGAATGTAAATTATTTATATATAAACATATGTAAATATACAGATATGTATATGCTCTGGGTTAGTATGTGCAAATCTTGTCTAATCTCAACTATGATTTAGATATTCTAACGATCTTTTGTAAGTATGTATGTATGTATATGATTATTCCTATCTTTTCTTTGTACATACATAAATATAATGATATATTATGTCATATGCAATTTGTATTCGCTTATGGTTTAATTACATAAGTATACACATTCACTTGTAAAAGTTGATATTGCGGTTTAGAAACGTTTTATAAATATAGAATAAATGTATACATATGTACGTACATACATAGTTGAGTAGGTGAGGTTATACCCTCCAAGCGATAATAACAATCAAAGCAAATCAGCCTCTTGAAACATACAGAATTACTATGTAAAAACATTGTGCATATAAATATTTGCGTACAAGTATTGAAAGCAAAACAGATGTATGACATCAGCATAAGAAACCGGTCTTTAGATTTCACAGCTAATCTCATTTACCATTTCCCGCTTATGAACTCACGACATCATGAAAAAGAGCCAATCTTTCAAACGAACCGGAATAGGTGGTTGAGGTGCCGAATTGTAGCACTTTAATTGAGACAAGCGAACGGTGTTCATTTCCGAATAAGTACATACACACTTATGTGCGTGTGTGTGTGTGTTTGTAAAATGCAATTTCCGCACCACCAACGCGATCAGTGATCAGTGATCGGCAAGCGTACATATTAGCCAGCTAAGCCAAGTAAGCTCATTTCGTAAAGCGGCCAAACGGCCACAAAGTCACCTCACAAAGTGTCCGCGAATTTACATTTACATATGTATATGCCACAGTATATATGTACGTGAGTTTGCATTATCGATCAGTTGAACCAGATCTGTTTTTTGGCAAGCAACCAAATGTTGGGCCAATATGTCAACGACACTTTTCAGCGTTTTCTTCCGTGAAAGCGCGTTAAGCAACGCTTGTGAAAGTTTACAACAAAAATCTGATTGTATATAATAACAGTAACTTGTGTTATGCATATGGAAAATAGTATATCAAGCGGCTAATTTGCGTTTGAAAACTTGTTACTTTAAAATTGACGTCATTTGTTTTATATCCACTCACTATTTACATATGTATATACCTAATGCTCTTTGGTATTTAATTTTGTATTTTATTGTGCTATTGCTCTTTTGCTCTCCCCGTGCCATTCGTAAAAAAAAACTCCAGTCTTTTGACTTCGATTTAAATATGTGTATTACCTCATCTCGCTGAGAGAAAAAAATCAAATTAAATTCCCATTATAAAATATGAAATCATGCTAGCAATATTAAGACTGATTTATACGCAAGCATACATACATATATATGCACATAGATTCTCATAATGGCCTCAGATTGGCGGTGAAATGTTTCTAAATTTGAAGAAATGTAAACTTTGTTTCATAACCATTTATAGATTATTATATGACCCAACGTTACATTAACAACCACGAAAATTTATCGGGTCAAAATAATTGTTTGTCATCTATCACTTGTGAATGAGTATAGTCGTATATAAATATTGGATTTTTGAATGCTTGCAGCATTATCCATATTTGCACACGAGTATAGTATTTCAATAGAAAACTTTCTTCAACAAAATTAGAATTTTCATCCTCCGCATTTTATACAGTTTGTCTGGCATTTTAATTTAATTTTTTAACAGCGCATTTCATTGAATCTTAAACAGAATACACCTATGTCTGTATGTCATTTCCATATATAGCTAAGAATAAACGGCCGTAGACATGTCTGTATTTATTTGCATGTATGTATGTGTGTTCAAGCTATTGAATCAGCTACATAATGTAACGCAATATCTGATGACACAAAAACATGTCTCAAACAGTCAGTCATTCAGTTGTGTGGGCGACAATGATGTATAGTTTTTCAATGCGAGTTCACCGTGATCGTTCTTCTAATCAAGACACACATACGAGTATATGCGTTTAGAAATATGGATTCAATATTGTATAAAAATATCACTAATGAATCAAGTTTATACTTGAGGTTTCTTTACTATTTTACTAAAAGTGTTTACAGTCCCATATACTCGTATAAGCAACTGGGCCACTTGGCGTATGAGCAACATTTCACTGTTTGGAGCTTCACAACTCTCTTGTGTGTGTGTGGACATAAAGCATCTCTGGCTTCAAGGCATATTATGCTATTGTACTTTTTTGAAAAAATTATTTTATTTTTAACGATCGAAGAGTTATTTTGGACACTTGAATAGAGTATTCAGAACTAACTACATATGTACCTTTGCTATATACATATTTTTCTATGAAGTTGCGGCCTCAGACCGATACATATACTCCTATAAAGTGTAAGCAAAACTAATTTACGCAATGCTTAATTTCCGTCTATATTATGATTGTAATTATTATTTTTTCCATCAATTTCGAATGATTGCATGACAAATTAACACGAAGGTTTCTGAAATGTTGTTGCTACCCTTGAAAAGTCCGATATAATAGTCGACAAATCATAGGAAATTACCGCAGATGGTTTTTTATTCGGAACTCAATGAGGTCTGTAGAGATATTTCGATTTGGTCGTCTTATAACAAACCTACCTCAATCGCTATGCCACCCCTCATCGGCCAAACACGTCGCCACTAACAACCGAACTCCAAAATATACCAAAATAATGTTAAGGTAAATCAAAATGAGGGCAACCAATCAAAAATACGTTTACCATCACCACAACACCATGCAAACAGACACAATTGTTTAGTGATATACGTACATATTAGGACTCTTAAAATTATTCGATTGACCTGAAAACCGATTATTCGAATATCCGGTTTGTAACCGCTCGTACGAATATTAACCGGTTAGTACTATTTGATTAGTCGCAATGTTACGACTATTCGAATAGTCGTTCTACTGCGGTTATTCGAATAATTATACTGTCACTATTCGAAGAAATGAAAATTGTTTGAAATCCAAACCTTTGAGTTTTGTTTATTTTTACTTGTGAAAATGTCAATTGTGCGCATTTTTCCTGTGTTTCACATTTTTCAACAAAAATAGAAATTTAATGAACTTACACTATTCGAATAGTCGACAACGAACGGTTAACCGGATAGTCGGAAATGAGCGGTTAATCGAATAGTCGATGACTGACGACTATCCGAATAGTGCAAACCGAATATTATTATTCGAATAATGCCCTATTCGGTTAATTCGGTTAGTCGATTAGTCGTATACCAAGAGCTCTAGTACATATGTATATGTATGTATGTATGTGTGTCTGTAAACATTATCCATTGTGACCGAAAATTTCGAAATATAGGTGCTTTGTTTTGTTCCGCTTCACTACGCCATTAAAATAATGGTTGTCCTAGAAAATGTGACGTTCTTCATGACATTCCTTTGCATGTGTGCATTTGTGTTTCTGTAGACACAATCGATGCATGCTAGCTAAAAGCTAGTCAGTCAGCTGTTGTTAGAGTCTGAATGCATGATACCATGTAGGCATATTTATACTAGCATTGGTCTACATATACATATGTATGTTAGGATTTTGTATATATGAGAGAGAGAGACATGTATTCAATAAATGAAATATAAAATATGAGATATGAGATATTCCCCACATATAGTAAATGATAGTCTTATAGTATTATCTAGTTTGCTTCTCTTTTCACTAAAACTTCTACTTTTTATTGCAAAAACAAACAAAAAAATTGTGTTAAGTATCGTATTTTGTGAATAATTATTTTGAATGAAAACAGTTGCCTGAGAACCTGCTCTGATAAACACAATTCTAATGTGTCAAAGTCGTTTTTTTATGTGCCTTATTTCTCTACACATTTCAATTAATCTGTAAAAACAACAAAACACGTAATTCTCTTGCAAATATTGCTTAAATAATAGATCTCAATACGAGCAAAATGGTGACTGTGGTAAATTGAAAATTCCCCTGGATCATATAAACGCGCGACTGTTTACATACATATATACATATAAATGTATTTATGGTTATTTCTTCCCATAGAGCAAGGCAGCAAAGACGAAAAAGATACGCGGACCCTGTGAACCAGTAAATAAGAAACGACTGCTGACCATGGGCACCGGCATCGAACAAAGACCTTGGACACCGACTGTGCGTCGCGGTAAAATTGCCGCGGAGACTTCTAGTCCGGGACCAGCGTGTGTGCAACTACCAACGTTAGTCGGTACGATTTAGTTTCAAATTCCAATCAAGCATAAGAAAACTTGCGAAAACTTTATGAGTGGTTGTATAATATACCGTTTAAAATTCACGCTAGGCAAGAAAGTACCCGACTCGAAGAAACCAGGCGCTCCAGCATTTACCTTTGGGCAGAAACATCGCAGTAACTTCGATTCAATTGGACCTGGGCCAGCGCAATACGATGTCTCCGGTTTAGGTATGAAAGGAAAGGCCACGCCACCAGCAGCGAGTTTGCGTAGTCGCCCCAAAGACAAAACACTATTCAGAACGCCCGCTCCCGGCGAATACGATGTGGATCGATCTGCAAAGGCCGTCGTCGACGCCACACCCAAGTATTCGTTCGGCCAAAAGCCGCCAAATGAGAAGCCAAACCTAACTCCTGGTAAGTTAATTTGGTGCCTTGAAAAGTTAAGCCATTGCTATAGGTCTTCATCAGATAATCATCAAATCTATTAACTATTTGTTTATGGATGGATGGATGGGCATTCCGCACTTTTGTTTGACTTATGATATCTAATGCCGGTCCAATTTCTAATACACACCTACCTTAAAGCTTTCGATCACGTATTTGGTACTAAGGTCATTCATTGTTCATTATTAACACACATCCAATGCATGTGCCCCATTCATAACTTTTAAATGTTTCAGTTCTATGTCGATGAGTTTTTCATTCAAACAAATCAAATAATTGGAATTTTAGATGACGCCCAACCATGCTTTAACACCGAATCAATAATGTGTGTGCTTCTGTTCATTAACGTATGAAAGCCCCGTATGAGCTTACATACCTGCGCACCATATGTCATATGATAGTGATAAGAAATCAAAAAGTCTAACCAGATCGGAGGTAAATTATTAATCGCTTTTGAATTCTTCGTAGTGTAGTGAGTTGGTTTGTTAACTTGCGAGTATTGAACAGAAAGCTTCATGTAAATTTGAAATATTTGACCACCTCTATTTAAATCATACACTGAATCATTTCACACCTCTGACACCTAAATACATACATACATACGTAGTAGTATGAAAGAACATAGTTTCACATAGTATCGATTATATTATATTCTAGGCTTATGTAGACAATAGATATGCAAAAGTAGATCTATTTCATTTTCTTATTATTTATGCAATGAAGAGTTAGTTGTTGTGATATTTAAAGCTTTCTAAGAGCAAATAGTCATGATTTAACAACCGGTCTCTAATATCTTCAATTTTCCAATTGCCTTAATTATTAAAAAAATACCAGGATTAGAGAGTAAAGGATCGAGTTTTACTACAAGAACATTCGGAAGTTATTTCCCGTTTCTTTTGAGCGCTGACTCAGACAAACACAGTAAGAGAAGAGGTATCATCTAAGATATTTTGGAGAAAATATCATTTTATTTAATTTATTACATTATTTATTATATTCTAATACTCACAACCATTTCATATTTCATAAAACTAGAATAGAAAAGTGACAGCTTAGTGATTATAAATAATTGATACCTTGAATACCGCAAATACTCTCCGTGAGCATATGTATGAGTACTCTTTTGTAATTAATCTTTCTTATGTATTTGATCTTTCCTTAAATGATACATACATGTATGTATATATCGTTGTATGTATGTATGTATGAACGGTGTATGCTTTGTAGTATGTGCATGCCGTTGAATGATTGTATGCTTTTGGCATGTCTCTCCAAGCAAATTTCTTTAACTCAATAACCCAAAATGAAAGGATTCACATTCGTCCAGCGCTCAAGACCTCTTTTAATTCCACATTTTTATTTCTCTTCCAATAATGGTAAATAACCAAAATTATTTAATGGAATGCTGGTAATAAATAGCGCCAAATAGCTATCGCCCAGAGGTATCATTTATTAAAAAGAAAGCACCGAGCTACACTTTTGGTAGAAGAACAAAGCTCAGCTTCGAAAAGGCGACTCCAGGTAATGCGTTATACGGTAGATACTAGTCAATACATACATTTAGTACACAGAAAAAGATTATTAGATTGCAACTTATAGTATAATATATACATACATACATACACATTTGAATGCTCATGTAAATGATGAGAAAGTAATCACGGCTTTGCCATTTGCATCGTAAAGTAATTAACATTAATATGAGCTTATACTAAAATGTCGTTTGACCGTGCTTAACTGAAGTCAATATTTTTGTATAAACATACATACGTACATATGTATGTTCCAAGCCCCCATCATGCTACATAACTCAACAAATGTACCAACAATTATTTTTTATTCAAATAGCACCCGGTGACTACCAAACGGAAAAAATTCGTTTAGATCACAGTCCTGCCTTTTCAATCGCGGGCAGACATGACATTCATAAATTCAACGACTCTCCTGCACCAGGAACATATTGCCCCGAAAACGTTCGTTTAGGCAATACTCCGGCTTATACCATAAGCGGAAGAAATGCTAAGATTTCAGTTAATGAAACCCCTGGCCCAGGAAATTATTGTCCTGAGAAGGTCAGACTCGATTATACCCCTGCGTATTCTATGGGTGGTCGTCACAACCTTCAAAAAACCATCGACACACCGGCACCAGGAGCTTATTGCCCTGAAAAAGTTCGTCTTGACAATACCCCATCATACACAATGGCTGGAAAACACGATCCAAAACTCAATAACGACACACCCGCACCTGGAGATTACTGTCCGGAGAAGGTGAGACTCGATCATACTCCTTCGTATTCAATGGGAGGTCGTCACAACCTTCAAAAACCCAGTGAAACACCGGCACCAGGAGCTTATTGTCCTGAGAAAGTTCGTCTTGACAATACCCCATCATACACAATGGCGGGAAAACACGATCCAAAACTCAATAACGATACACCCGCTCCTGGAGATTACTGTCCGGAGAAGGTCAGACTCGATCATACTCCTGCGTATTCAATGGGTGGTCGCCACAACCTTCAAAAACCCAGTGATACACCTGCACCAGGAGCTTATTGCCCTGAGAAAGTTCGTCTTGACAATACCCCATCATACACAATGGCGGGAAAACACGATCCCAAACAGAATAACGATACACCCGCTCCTGGAGATTACTATCCGGAGAAGGTCAGACTCGATCATACTCCTGCGTATTCAATGGGTGGTCGCCACAACCTTCAAAAACCCAGTGACACACCGGCACCAGGAGCTTATTGCCCTGAGAAAGTTCGTCTTGACAATACCCCATCATACACAATAGCGGGAAAACACGATCCAAAACTCACTAACGATACACCCGCTCCTGGAGATTACTGTCCGGAGAAGGTCAGACTCGATCATACACCTGCGTATTCAATGGGTGGTCGCCACAACCTTCAAAAACCCAGTGATACACCTGCACCAGGAGCTTATTGCCCTGAGAAAGTTCGTCTTGACAATACCCCATCATACACAATGGCGGGAAAACACGATCCAAAACTGAATAACGATACACCCGCTCCTGGAGATTACTGTCCGGAGAAGGTCAGACTCGATCATACTCCTGCGTATTCAATGGGTGGTCGCCACAACCTTCAAAAACCCAGTGACACACCGGCACCAGGAGCTTATTGCCCTGAGAAAGTTCGTCTTGACAATACCCCATCATACACAATGGCGGGAAAACACGATCCAAAACCCAATAATGACACACCCGCACCTGGAGATTACTGTCCGGAGAAGGTCAGACTCGATCATACTCCTGCGTATTCAATGGGTGGTCGTCACAACCTTCAAAAACCCAGTGACACACCGGCACCAGGAGCTTATTGCCCTGAGAAAGTTCGTCTTGACAATACCCCATCATACACAATGGCGGGAAAACACGATCCAAAACTGAATAACGATACACCCGCTCCTGGAGATTACTGTCCGGAAAAGGTCAGACTCGATCATACTCCTGCGTATTCAATGGGTGGTCGTCACAACCTTCAAAAACCCAGTGACACACCGGCACCAGGAGCTTATTGCCCTGAGAAAGTTCGTCTTGACAATACCCCATCATACACAATGGCGGGAAAACACGATCCCAAACAGAATAACGATACACCCGCTCCTGGAGATTACTGTCCGGAGAAGGTCAGACTCGATCATACTCCTGCGTATTCAATGGGTGGTCGCCACAACCTTCAAAAACCCAGTGACACACCGGCACCAGGAGCTTATTGCCCTGAGAAAGTTCGTCTTGACAATACCCCATCATACACAATGGCGGGAAAACACGATCCAAAACTGAATAACGATACACCCGCTCCTGGAGATTACTGTCCGGAGAAGGTCAGACTCGATCATACTCCTGCGTATTCAATGGGTGGTCGCCACAACCTTCAAAAACCCAGTGACACACCGGCGCCAGGGGCTTATTGCCCTGAAAAAGTTCGTCTTGACAATACCCCATCATACACAATGGCGGGAAAACACGATCCCAAACAGAATAACGATACACCCGCTCCTGGAGATTACTGTCCGGAGAAGGTCAGACTCGATCATACTCCTGCGTATTCAATGGGTGGTCGTCACAACCTTCAAAAACCCAGTGACACACCGGCACCAGGAGCTTATTGCCCTGAGAAAGTTCGTCTTGACAATACCCCATCATACACAATGGCGGGAAAACACGATCCAAAACTCAATAATGACACACCCGCACCTGGAGATTACTGTTCGGAGAAGGTCAGACTCGATCATACTCCTGCGTATTCAATGGGTGGTCGTCACAACCTTCAAAAACCCAGTGACACACCGGCACCAGGAGCTTATTGCCCTGAGAAAGTTCGTCTTGACAATACCCCATCATACACAATGGCGGGAAAACACGATCCAAAACTGAATAACGATACACCCGCTCCTGGAGATTACTGTCCGGAAAAGGTCAGACTCGATCATACTCCTGCGTATTCAATGGGTGGTCGTCACAACCTTCAAAAACCCAGTGACACACCGGCACCAGGAGCTTATTGCCCTGAGAAAGTTCGTCTTGACAATACCCCATCATACACAATGGCGGGAAAACACGATCCCAAACAGAATAACGATACACCCGCTCCTGGAGATTACTGTCCGGAGAAGGTCAGACTCGATCATACTCCTGCGTATTCAATGGGTGGTCGCCACAACCTTCAAAAACCCAGTGACACACCGGCGCCAGGGGCTTATTGCCCTGAAAAAGTTCGTCTTGACAATACCCCATCATACACAATGGCGGGAAAACACGATCCAAAACTCAATAATGACACACCCGCACCTGGAGATTACTGTCCGGAGAAGGTCAGACTCGATCATACTCCTGCGTATTCAATGGGTGGTCGCCACAACCTTCAAAAACCCAGTGACACACCGGCGCCAGGGGCTTATTGCCCTGAAAAAGTTCGTCTTGACAATACCCCATCATACACAATGGCGGGAAAACACGATCCCAAACAGAATAACGATACACCCGCTCCTGGAGATTACTGTCCGGAGAAGGTCAGACTCGATCATACTCCTGCGTATTCAATGGGTGGTCGCCACAACCTTCAAAAACCCAGTGACACACCGGCGCCAGGGGCTTATTGCCCTGAAAAAGTTCGTCTTGACAATACCCCATCATACACAATGGCGGGAAAACACGATCCCAAACAGAATAACGATACACCCGCTCCTGGAGATTACTGTCCGGAGAAGGTCAGACTCGATCATACTCCTGCGTATTCAATGGGTGGTCGCCACAACCTTCAAAAACCCAGTGACACACCGGCACCAGGAGCTTATTGCCCTGAGAAAGTTCGTCTTGACAATACCCCATCATACACAATGGCGGGAAAACACGATCCAAAACTCAATAATGACACACCCGCACCTGGAGATTACTGTCCGGAGAAGGTCAGACTCGATCATACTCCTGCGTATTCAATGGGTGGTCGCCACAACCTTCAAAAACCCAGTGACACACCGGCACCAGGAGCTTATTGCCCTGAGAAAGTTCGTCTTGACAATACCCCATCGTATACAATGGCGGGAAAGCATAATCCCAAAGTTAGTAACGATACGCCCGCTCCTGGTGATTATGCACCAGAAGCAGTGAAGCTTGACCACGCACCTGCATTTACCATTGTTGGGCGAAGGGATGTGCAGAAGGTTAGCGATACACCGGCGCCGGGTGAATATTATCCCGAAAAGGTCCGTCTAGACCATACTCCAGCTTTCACCATAAACAGCCGAAAATTCGTCAAACACATAGAATACACACCATCGCCATGTGATTATAAACCGGAAGAATGTAACCTTGACCAGTCCCCAGCTTACTCCTTTGGCATAAAAACAAATCCTCACGTTAGAAATGAATCTCCAGCACCAGGGCAATATGAATTCGAGAAGATTAACCTGGATCGAGGTCCCGCGTACACATTTGGCTTAAAAGTGACTCACGAATCAATCAGTGAAACCCCAGGTAAGACCGCTATATGTGTCGACAACTTCTTATTGCATATTATATCTACACATATGGTATATATATACATATTGCACACATAGAGCTTTTAAGAAAAATCAAATAAACTATATGCACTAGTATTTGCATTTACGACTGCACGCTTTATTGAAATCTAAAGTCATGTCCGAAGATTTCACAAGCCATAGCTTTATAATGTGCAACGTAGATTAATTACTTTACATTAGTATTTGTACATCTGTAAGTAATGATATTACGTCTCCGCAGCACCCACTGCATACGAACCCGAAAAACACACTCCCGATCACGCACCTTCCTTTAGTTTTGGTTTAAAGCCCAAGGACAAACTTGCCACGGAGGCGCCAGGTACGTTTTTAACACATTTGTTATTTTAATTTTTGTTGTTTTGCAAAGATCAATTGACCCATGGGTTGTGGATAAGCATACATAGATCACTTTATATATATCCGAAGTGAAGCATATACAATATTGAAATTTTAGTCAGATTTAGTTTGGTGAAAATCATTGAACCAACTCCAGTATTTTGGGTAACTAAGAAAGGTAGATAATCACTGTCTTTTCGAAAGCCGAAGAGGCTTCCGGGTTATACTAGTAATAAAGTACGAGATGTGTTAAAAAAATAACGGGAATTTTATAATTTTCAATTTACCAAAAGCCCACCCTCTATTTTCGGCCAAAAATAAAGAGACACTTAAAGGGCCGTAGTTTTACAAGTAAACGAAACATCGCTAAAGGTCCCAAAAATCGAGTTTGAGAAGTGTTTCGACTGGCTGGCATAAGTGCATACATATCGAAAGGTGCCAATTTTGAAGCCGACAACATAAAGTTAGACGAATGAATATTTAAATTTTATTTCTCAAAAAAAAAAATTACCGTTATTTTTTTGAAGACACCTCGTAGTGCAGATCGATTTTATTGCAGGGTATCTTCAGATCTTTGAACTTCATTACTATACTACTCTTCTATCGCGTGTCTATTTCTATAAGCCACATCTGAGGTGTGAAACATTTACTTAATTTATATATTTTTTCGAGTATTATTCTGATGCTCGCTTACTAGGTTAAGGGGCCTTATAATTATTTACACCAATCGTATATGTATGAATGTGTATGTGAGTTTTTATTTGTATTTTCATCTTTGTGATTCTCAAAGCACCCGGTCACTATCGCCCCGAAAACTGTAAATTAGACAATTCGCCAGCTTTCACATTCGGTCTCAAAGTGGCGCCCATGCCAGGTAAGTCCTATGGATGTAGAAATCTCCACTCCATAAATACATGTATATATACGTAGATATGCATCGACGTATGTATTCAATTGTAAATACTCTGCTTTTATGTGCTTTTTTCTTATTTTTCCTATTATTTCGTTTTTTCCTTGCTTTGTATGTACCTTTGTATTCATAAAAAATGATATTTCACATGCATGTCCTGTGCTTATCGCATATTCAGCTCTGCCAAAGGGTGCTTATGTAGAAGATCGCATTTTGCAAAGACGTGAACGGCGCTTAGCCAGTCCAGGTAAGTGCACACAAGTCCAAAATTAATCCGTTATCTACATACATACATATTGAATGTATAAAAAGAAGATGTTCCAGGAGTGCTCGATTTGATTTATAAAGATCTAAATTTGACATTCTAGACAGTTATTTGCCATTTCAGTAATCAATGAAGTTTCAAACTTTGTCTACTTATCACTTTAGTACCGCTGGATAATTCCTACTTTAAAGCAGTTATGAAATTACGAAAATAAAAACAAATATTTTATCGGTTTCTTTATCAAGTCGGCCACCATTGGAACCTCTCTGCTATTTGTAGAGTTTATAATGCATTCAAAAACACTTTTGTTCGCACAAATACACATTTTGGAAGTAGCTTCTTCACACTATAACTATAATTCCGAACACATACACGAGTGCTTATGTATATATTTCACACATTCTCACTGTAGTACGCACCAATCAAAACCAGAATCAGCAAAACGGCGAAGTGGCACAGACCACCGATTGTTGTTCTAATGATGTTGAGCGCACATCGAGCACAATCACCAGCACAACAACACGAAGAGTTGGCGAGCAAAATGTACTTGAAAACGGGCACGCAGGCCGCAGCAGCACCAGAACAACCGTCACGCAGCACATTACCAGCGGCACCCTGAGCAACGGCACCGATCCCAAAGCCAACGCCAGCGCCAAAGCTAAAGCCACCAAAACCTCATCCACTGTGACTTACACGGTTGTCGATGGTGGATTGGACAACGGTAGGGCAATGCACAGTGCGCACGGTATAGCTGACGGCAGCGCGGTCAAATCAGGCGGTACTATCACCAAAACGGTGATACAGCCGGACGGCACGTCTGTTACAACAACCACATCCTCGAAAACTTCGTCTGTCAAATATGTTGTTGAGGCGAACGCCACTCACGAAAAAATCATAAGGTAATATGAGTAAGATTGTGCGTATGTATGTATTGTATATACAAACAAACAATTTGGACAATAAGAAAAATCATCTCACATAAAATTTGTTTTTGCTTTACCAGCGCGTCGACTTACCCATCCATCCATTTCGCCAAACTTACGTGTATAATTAACTTGATCATCCCCAATTGTTTAGACGCAGTTTAAAACGTTACTCAACAAATATTATTTCTCCAACAGCTCCTAATGTCTATAAAATACCCACCGTCTTGGGTGTCAGCAAGGAAGGTCCGATACGTTCAGCGCCGGCCTTCACCATGGCCGGTAGACAGAAGCCGCGATTAATACCATCATTGTTGCTGCCCGGTCCCGGTGCCTACGATGGTGAATACTCGGTTATGAAATATAAGCCACCCATGTACACAATGCGCGGCAAATTCAAGTACCCGAGTGATGAGCACAATAAGCCAGGACCGGGCGCACACTGTCCCGAGAAGGTACTTAACACCCATGTTATTTCCACTTAAAAAACCCTCATATACATATAATCCCACACAAAATCTCACACTCGTACTTGGCACATGCGCAATTCTAACAATTTTAATTTCTCTTTAATGGACAATAGTATCAGTTGTACAGAACAAGTCCAGCACCGTCATTTTCCATTCATCATAGCCCATTTTTGGGCCAGAGAAGAGCTTATATCATACCGCATCTCAATCGCGTTTGCCTAGTTCCATAGGCCGCGTTGAGCAAACATTGAACATGTCTCTCTATTTAGCCATGGAACTATTGAGATCTATTATTTTGCAATGCGACCGATTTCATACTCATTTTCACTTTAATTGGAGAATCGAAAGAAAATTTTTAAGCAAGTCACATTTAAGTTCTGCAAGTATTTTAACGAATATTTATTTATCTCCAATGCATTGCTCTAATAATATATGTATGTATATTTGCGATTGTGTGTTTACATTCAAGTTTATTCATTTCAGGTTAATCTGTCACACGTTCCAGCCTACAGCTTCGGCATAAAACACTCGCCCTACATTGGACAGCTGCATGAAAAATGCGATTACGGTTTCTCCGGAATATGTTGAAGACGCCTTCATATTGCTGATTATCGAAACTCCAAGACGGTTTAGTTAAGTTAAAACTCCAATACGTTCAATACTATACATGTATACATATATATGTACATATGTAAACTAACAAGGGACCTACATGCGTTGATCTAAGAATGATCTGACTAATTTTTACTAAACTGGAATTGTGCGAGCATTGTAAATCGTTAATAATATTTTGTAAAAACATAATTTTATGAATAAATTCGATTAAATCCATATATATACATATAGTACATATAGTAAGATTCTAATACGGAAATTCACTTGCAAATAAATAAGTTTAAAAAGTAAAAAAAAAAAAGTGTTTGTCTTTTCTATCCATTGTTGTAGCTTTTATGGGTGATGCACCGATATTTAGTTTTATTAACAGAACAAATTATTATGACTCACCTACCAATGGCGTCACTGGATTTTTCTATTCTATAATATATTCTCAACGACGTCAACTGTTAAAGTTTCATCCAAATAGGTCGTATGGTTTGGCAGTTCGTCGGGGCAGGCTTGCCCAGTTATTCGCCTCTAGGAAAGGCGCAGACCAGAGATAAAGCGCAGACCGCAGGAAATCGAAGATAAGGAACATAATTTGTTCACCCAGAATTTTATATTTCTACTGTTTCTTTAAGATTATTTTCCTCGCACGTTTTTAAATTGTTTGACGTCACAGGCGGAAAAGAAAACACAAAAATGGTAAATGTAAATCTTTATCGTAATCTGTTCCTCTAATATTCTTGAGGTGCATTTTAACAACTTTGAAACACAGGTTAACGGTACAACAAGGTGTACTACGTTCCATTTCTGCAACTAGGTGGCTACACTTTTAAGTGGTCACGGCGAAATCGGCTGAGTGATTGTTGCCAACTATGAATGTATCGCATTCTTTTAACACAAATATACATGAAATCAATTTTATAACCAAATGTTGAGAATACTAAAAATTCGCCATCAAACTTGTTTTGAGCTATATTCTTATGATAAACACTTATATAGCACATGTAATGTATATATTCATTCGCATTTATTTTTTGGAAATTTGGAAGGAAAAATTTTATTTTGTATTTAGTATCTTTCGAAATTCGAGAGTTGGCAACACTTCATGAGCTCATGAATTCGCCTTGGCAGAGTTGCTGTTGTTGCAGTTTTAAGCGAACGTTAGATGAGATGTGATGTTTTTATGTGAGATATTTCTGAATAGCAATCGAGGAAGTACGAAGGTGAAACCAGACGTCAGAGATAAAGAGATGTACAACTCTCATATCACTGGAAGTGAGAGCGCAATTGTAAACGTCAAAACCACCTAAACTTTGACAGTTTGTCGAGATGAGGAGGTTTTGACGTTTCGCAATTGGGAAACTGGAAAGGCCAGATTGAAATGTTGCCAAAAAAATAATGCGATGGAGACATTTTTAGCCGCCTGGCAAGATCACTAATAAGAACTTAAAACAATAAATATCAATGAAAACGCGTAATTTAAAAGTGGTTTAAGAATATTTTTGTGAATTGCAGCATCGAGAAACTAATTTTTCATGGAAAATTATAAAAGAAATTGATTTATTTTCAGTTGACACTTAATAATTGACCATATTTATTACTGAAACTTCGAAAGCCGGCTATTTTAATATACCATTTTATCGCTAAATGAAATTGAAATAAGTTATTTTATATTAAACATTCAGTATATAATAATTTTTAACCATAATAAATGTTGGGTATTTTAATTTAAATGCCCAAAAATTAGTAATTTGTCTGATCTGGTAATAATGCAAAATGTTATAAAAAATGCAAATTTTGAGGTGCTCTCACACTGGAATAAGTTGGACATCCCTTTATCCCTGCCAGACGTGGTAAAATAAAAGTCTCAAGTGCGTAAAATTAAAGCACATTCATAAATAATTTTGCGGGCAGAGAAGACGTATACTTATTTTAATAATTATTCTGTAATTAGTTAAATAATAAGTGGTTTTCGTGGTTTACGAGTTGTACATGGAATTTGCAAATATTTATACGCAGTGCAAAAATAAGTACAAATAATGTATATATGCATTTAAACACGAATTAAAAGAGAAACGATCGTACAAAGATAACATATATAAATGTTCGTTCCCGCAAATACATATGTATATCTGTAAATACTTGGTATAGTGTGAGAGATAACATCGAATGAAATACTAACAATTACTAAAGATCTAATAAATATTGTGTTAATTTTGTGTTTTAACCCAAAATATTTATATCTCGGTGACATAAGTGAAATTGAAACAAGTAAAAAACAAAAAAAAAAATTAATTACTTAAAAAATCATTATTATAAACAATAAAAAGTTCAAATAGAAATAAATAAGCTAATTTCGGTGAAACCAACTTTATTACGGGAAAAACCAGATACGCATTGCAAAATGTCGAAGCCAAACCCAACAGTGAAGTGTTCAGCTAGTGATAACAAACATACAATTTTTACAGACGGAAGTGGTACTAGTGCTTCGTCCGTTTTAGCAGCGAACATAGACAATAAAAACATTCAGGGAAAAACAGAATTATCAGAAAACTTTGATATTGAGGATCCGTCACAAGGAGCAGATTCAGGATTTTTGTCCGGTCCTCAAAGCTCTTTCTGTGATGAGCAAGAGGATATAACATATAGCTCCGGTGGAAACAATGCAAATAACTTTAACAAAACAAAACCAAATATTGTTGCAACAGAACGTCACACCAAGAACATTCCGGGAATTTCCCAACCCCACGATAAAAAACAAGAAAGTATTTTTGTTGTTGATTCGGGTTGCATAGAGGAAGAAGAAGAATACGAAGAGTTCAACGATTCTGAAGCCAAATCCGACCGCCACTTAATTCCCACACAACAAACACTGCATAGTAAACCACGCTCTGCAACTGCTGCAACCCAGTCGAATTTAAGTGAAGAAATGAAACTCAAACACGATGTCGATAGCCATATATCAGAAAGATTCTGCAATCTGAGTTTACAAAGTGGAACGGCAAATAATTTGAATGCGTCCGGTAGAGTTCCAGCAGTGGCCCAACTGCCCGTTTGGGAACAATTTTTTCAACAAAATGATGATGGAGACACGTAAGTGTTTTTTAGATTATAAAAGAATTATTCCTACATTTCCATTTAACTGAAATGCTTAGTAAAATACGCAATGTATTGTTATTATCTTTGCAGTTACCTCCATTTGGCTAGCATATCGGGGCAAGATAATGTGGCAGCTGCTCTCATCAGTCTCGCTGTACACCCATGTATTTTGAATATCAAAAATGATTATGGCCAAACCCCGTTGCACCTGGCAGCGCTCTCTAGACATCCAACCATACTGCGCATGTTATTACTTGCTGGAGCCGATGTACGTACTTACAATCTTACAGAATATATAAATATTATAAATTATGTATTGAGGACATATAAAATATAAATAAATTGAATCCCCTCAATAATAAACTTTAATTTCTAATATTTTCTAGCCAAATATACGAGACTGCCGGGGAAACACAGCTCTACACCTTGCCTGTAAATCCGGGTATGAGCAAAGTGTGAGTGCTTTAACAACACCATTTAGTGAAATAGAGATCAATGCTGCACACCAACAATTTGGATACACCCAGACTAAACTCATAAATAATTTAGAAATGAGAAACTATGAAGGTAAGTACAATGTACAATCACATTTATCCACATATTCATTTTATTTTGTAGCTAAATTAAAATTATCCACATCGATCCTTCATTTGAAACATTTTTCTCTCATATTTTTCCTTTGCTATTTATATAATATTTTTGTTGCCAATTTTAAATTATTCAGACTACTCATTAAAACATGTCCCGCCTTTCGGCTAGCCTATGATACAGACGCTGAGAAATGTCCGATTTTTTTTATTATTTATAGACACTGTGTATATATGTAGTATATAGATTCGGTTGAATATATTGTTGCGCAAAATAGATGTAGGTTTGCACGTATGCAAACATACATACATACATACATACATTGACATCAAGTATACTCTTAAAGAAGGAAAAATCTGTCATTTTGCTACAACATATGTATGTACGTACCTACGTATTTATATCAAGAATACACACATATAACACTTGTAGACTTTTCTACATCAAATGAATGCCTGTGACATCAACAAATCATGTGACTACAAAGACGGCATAAACGTTTTTTGCTTCGCAAAGATTATTATAGTTCATAATACAACACAATATAGTACATATATGTTCGTTTGTTGTATATTTAGAACAATTTCTCCAAAGTTTAAACCGAATGCGGGGCGTTACAATTGAATTTACGTATACACAAATGCACAACAAGGGCGATGAAGCAAACATTCATGGCTGTGGCTATGCAGGTATTTTGCTGAAGCACTGTAGTCATCGCCTGTTCGATCTTACTAAATATAATTTTCGGGGTTTTCCCCAACAACAACACAAACGACAACAATACGATCGACACGAAAATCGACACAAAACATTTCTGCAAAAAGCAGAGCAAACAAGTATATGCACATACATACAGATATACATATGTATATGTACACACACACACACACATCTAGATAAATGCATTTGTTCAAAATACCGAATAAATTTAGGGTTAACATTCTTGGGAAATTACACTTGTACATAAGTGAAAATATTTACTTATAATTTACTCCAAATAAATGTACACAAGTAGACGTAAAAGCCCAAGTGAAAAGTATATTTCCCAGAAGAAATACTTTCTGAATAATTAAAAAAAAAAATGTGATGAATATTATGACACGCAAATATAAAAACGTACACATGTACGAATAACGATGAATATGCTACGTAACTACCCAACGGGTTGTCCCGCGATCAAAGTATTTGGATTTAACATTCTTCCGTTATTTTCATTCTTTCGCTACACTTGATCTTTCGCAATGGAAAACAAGCAAAAGTCATGATTTACTTTAATTTCCCCCTAATGACTTTTCTGCGAAAAAAGCTAAGAGATGTTTGCAGCGACATTTTTGTTGTATTGCTGTACAGATCTTACATTGAAAACGAAGTAATTTCAAGTTCGGTTTGGTTTATCCACATCACGATGTGCAAAGAAAAAACCCAATTTAAAACGCTTGATATATGCGTGGTTGCGATGCCACTGACTTGTATTCACATATGGTTGGTTGGTGGTTATCTATTTGCCATTCAGTCGGTTTTGTGAGAATGTGTTGTATTTGAATTGGGCTGGCATGAACGGGTTTTAACAAATTTGTACCAAGCGCACAAAGCGTTTGGTTATTGACATTTTCATGTATTTGGTCATGTAATTAAGCGACCTTTAGAGGCCTTTTAATATAAATTTTAATGAAATATTTACACTATACTGAAAGCATCTTTAACCTATAATCATTATTAAAACTAACTTCATACATTTAAACATATAACATACATACATGAAAAATGTAAAACGTCTGCTGGGTCTAACGATCGTTGGTCATTGGCCAAAAATTTTGTATATAATTTCATTTAGGCTTTTTGGTGTGCTCGCCAACGCGGTTTCGACTCGTCATCACCTCCACTTTGTGCATAAATACATATGGTTGGGGTTTTCTGTTATTTCACTTTACGCAAGTGTGTATGTTTGTAATAGTTTTCTCCACTATCGTCACAAACGTTGCATTGTTGAGTGTCAAACCTTATTTTTTTGCGTTTTCATTCGTTGTAAATAGACGGTAAAACCATGTCTTATTTGCAATCGCTGAGCAAGCAAACGCTGCGCCTCCCAACACAACGACAGTATGCTTTGTACTTTGGACATTCCCCAATGGTGCCTCAAATCATTTAATTTTATTTGTTTTTCAGTTCGTACGTAACCGTATCGTAAATTTACAACGTTACAGTAATTGGAAATGGCAAGCGAAAAACCCTAAATTGTTGGGTTAATTAATAAAAACAAACCGTAAAACGATTCACCCGCTCACAGGTGGAAATTACGCCGAACAAAAATATTTGCGTAACCACAAATGGAGATACATTGAACTTTTGATTGATGTGTCGATCTTCATGAGTCTGTGTGGGGGGTGTGGAGGCACAGACAACTCAGATTATCGGATATAAGGTCAGACATGGCATTTCCCGTTGTTTGTTTCAATTTAACACGAATAAATCGTTTTGAGATTTTGTATGAGTAATAATTACTATATGGAAATTATAGAATACAAATTCCATATGTATATGTACATTTATACATAATTTGTATGGGGTCTTAATCTGGGAGCATAAGTGAATAACAACTACGGCAGTTCTCTCTTATTATGCGTTTCTTGATACAGTTCTGAACGAGACGTTAGGTTTTAAATTCGTCCTGTTGCGACCGTTTTGTTTCCGCTGTTCTTATCATTATCCACATGAGGTGTGGACAACAAAGCGCATGAAAATGATAAAATTTTCGCCTTTGCCCTCATTGTCATTATTGCTGATTTGGTTTTTAGCTTTGGTTAATTTTACCGCTTTCACGAATAAGCTCACATTTCTATATACAAAAGTCGATTTTATGTGTGCCACATTATGGGAATTTGTCGGGTTTTTCTGAACACATTTATACGAGGCCGTTAAGCAAATACACGTTTGTTCAGCGTCATCATTCAATTGTCATGATTCAATGCTATCAGTAATGCACTTGCTGCTATTTATAACATTTCACATTTCTCTCACATTTGCTTCTTTGATGATAGTGTTTTAGCATTTATGTATGTACATATATGTGGTTTCAATCCGATGTAACTATTATTTTCTTTGTCTTTCTTTTAGGCGAATATTGTGTTCATTTAGCTGCCGAAATTGGTAATCTTCAAATGCTAAGATCTTTGGTGCAATCTGGTGCGGATATCAATGCTGGGGTAAGGTTTTGATGAAAAATTTATTCATAATGGAACTGAAAATCTAATTTACGTATTTAAATGTTTGCAGGAAGGAAAAGGTGGCTACACACCGCTACATATTGCCGTTGAAAAGGGTAATGAGGAGCTATTGAACTTCCTATTGAATAATTGCAAGCCGAAGCTGAACGTGGAAGCAACCACTTTCGGACGACTAACTGCCTATCAATTGGCATCCATTTCGGAGAGGTCACAAATGCAACGTATCTTAGAAAAGCATGGCGCAGAACAACTACCTTCGCCAGATAATGACTACGAAAGCAGTGACGACGAATCAGAATAAATTGGCGTATCTATTCCTTCGAGAGCTCTATGTTTTAATAGAGCAACTGAAATCAATATGATGACCCAATGTTACCCCCTACATATAAATTTATACAATCTCACCTACATATGTACATATAAACATTGATACATTCATTGAAATAATTTTAGTGAAAGAAAACTCATTTTAACTTGTATAATGCAGATATTTCCTAGTCGTATAAGATATTGTTTGTTAATGCAATGGATCATCCCTTCTGATAAGGCATGTTAACGCTCCAAGCTATTCATTTGATGTGTTTGTCAGTTAGTTAATGTTCATGTTTAATCTTATTTTGTAATTTGTGTTCGATGCAATGTACCTTCGTTAATTAGAGTCTACAGAAAATTAAACCTAATAGTCCGTAGTGCTATAAATTTACTACAGAAATGAGTTATCACGATTCCCTTAGCATATATATGCATATAATAAATATGTTTAATTTCTCTTACATTTTATATGTCGTATGTTTACCGATGTAATAATCTGACTGACATTATATTATATTAAATTGAACTACAAAAGAAATATATGTATTAAAAACTAATTTCTATGTTATTTGAAATATTATTATTTAAATGGAGACTACCGACGTTCCAGAAATCGAGAGTAAGTAGTAAGTAACCCGAAATAAATTAAATTTAACAAACCAAAATGAGGACTTTGCGATGTTTAAATCAATCTTCTATCTATAGGTCGGACTGGTTTCGAACAAAAGCTTAATATTAATATTGAAAGCTCATATTCAATAATAAACCACTTCTAACACAAACGTGGGTATACTCATTGAAATAGCAGGACCAAGATTTGAATCTCGATCAGATACCCATAAAAATAAGTGTTTTTGTAATATCGCAGGCAATGACAATAAAGTTAATTTCCGTAATCAAAAATATCCATTCGAGGTTACCTTCAAACTCCATCCTGTAATCAAAAATAAAAAAATTCATTCGAGGTCACCTTCAAACTCCATCCTACAGATGGTCGAAACTCAGCCAAACATCTAACTGAGAACTGTGATATAACAATTATATACATTTCAGCAGGTTTTGAATAGATGCTCTAATAACTTGATATAGTAAAAAACTATAGTTCTCATGAATAATATATTGCAATATATTTTAAAGCCATTTTTTAATTTCCTCATCAAATAATTATTTATTTGTGGATTTATGTACTTACCAATAAAATTATACCAACCAAAACAAAAAACAATTTTATAAAGAACTGCTAATATATGTAGACAAAAATTGTTTTTAAAGCCAAATACATATGTACGTAAAACTAAACTTTATAATCCCGTGTTCAAATACATACAATTTTACTCCAAATATCAATATTAATTTATAGTAACTGTCAGATATAAAAATACATCTGGCAACACTGTTTGAAAATGTACTAGATCGAAATCAAAATGGCGACCAAGCAACAGGCAATGTTGTCATTTTTGTCAGTTTTAACGAGAAAGTGAAGTAATCAACACATATTACGTGAGAAAGGTTAGCAGCAAGTGTTATAAACTAAATAATTGTTATTTAAACGCAAGCATTACGTACTAATATATATATATATATATATATATATATGTATTGAGAGTGTATATCTATTTAAACAAAGAATAATAAACTAAAGAGAACAAATAAGTGATTTTAATGCTATGCTAAATAAGCAAAAATAAGAAAAACTGCCGTTGATTGAAAATATTAAGCATATTTAATAAACAACGAATTGAATAAGTTAAAAAAAGGTTCGTGTGATGAATTCGAAATTTATTTGATTATGCAGTGAATATATGTGGAAAAGTCTTTCGCATATTAAACACAAACCTCGAAATACTGTGATGAAAAATAAGTGAAATACGCATCCACATATCTATATAAACAAAAAATTTAATATTTTATTCTGAAACTATAGAGTTGATTCTATTTAACCCAGAAGTGGAAGTTATTATGTATTACATACCTTTCTTAAAGTCTTAAAATCTCATTATTTTAAAAGTTTAACGTGCGACTGTAAAATTGTGCTTCATTTAGACTGTGTCGAATTCGGCATGGAAACACTATTATACAATTTCTGAAGAAAATTTTAGAGAACATTAAGTCCCGTATTCGATAGATAAATTGTTTATATATTCCCTTATATAAACAAACTTAAAAAAATGGATTATTAGTGAACATACATTTTTTGTTTACAGAAATTACTGTGAAATCATTATAACTTCCATTGTGGTTAACTTATTTAAGTTAAATGGAATTATTAGTGTGTAATGTGATTATATGTGTTTTTAATATTTGATATTTAATAGAGCTCATTCAAATTATTATACATTAAAGTTTAATTTCTATAATTTTAGAATTCTTCCATGGTCAAACGCAATGAATTTGCCTGCTATTAAAAGCCATCTATTTGATATAAGCATTTGTGAATAAAAAAAATATTTTACAAAAGTGTAAATAATCGTAAAAAGATTTTCGTTGAATTGCATATTATCAATTATATTAATACAAATCTACAAAATGTCAAATAAAAATACTGCGGAAATTAAAAGTGTAGAAAATGGAAGTAAAAACACCGATCAAGAAAGTTTTCAAAAGCAACAGTTTTTGGAAAATGTAGATAATGATTTGACCCACGGAGCAGATTCGGGATTTCTCTCGGGCCCTCAAAATTCATTTTTCGAAGAACATGAAGATCCAAAACATAGTTCTGCGGATAATATTAAAAATGTGCAAAATCCCAGTACCGATAAACACAGAACAGGGAAAACAGATGAAATTTCCGATCATTGCGAAAAGGCTGCAGGAGAATTCTGCATTGTTGATTCGGGCTGCATAGAGGAAGAAGAATGTGAGCCCAACGATTTACATGCCGACACTGAGCATCAAGCCATTGCATCGCACAGCACACGATCGCTGCCACCAATAATAGACTCTGCAAATCCAACCAGTGCATCTAAAGTTACAAGTTCGCAAGATAATAAAATGAAGGCAAAGCAAGATGTTGATGCCAGTATTTCTGAACGCTTTTGTAACCTTAGTTTACAACAGGGTACAATAAATGATTTGGGTGCTTCCAGCAAAGATTCTACAGTGGAACCTGAACCATCAACAACAGCTAAAACATCGGCTGAACCCAACCAATTGCCGGCGTGGGAACAATGCTACCGACAAAACGACGAAGGAGATACGTAAGTTCTTAATTATAGTATAAACCAGCTTTCCATTCCCATAAAGACTCGATTTTTTTATTGTTAAGCTTAATTTGGTAGTGTTATACATTTGTGACGAATTTATTTAGTCATTAGTAGGTCTGTACTAAGTAAATCCATGCTTTTATGTGCAAAATAAGTGGCTTTTAGCATTTTTGTAATAGTTGTGGAATTTAGAATAAATCTTTAATCTATTTTTTACTTTCCAATTATTTTTTAATCAGCTATCTTCATTTGGCATGTATATCGGGATACGACAATGTGGTAGCCGCCCTTATCCGCCTCGCTATACATCCTGATCTATTGAGTATAAAAAACGATTGCGGACAAACACCTTTACATCTAGCTGCTCTTACAAAACAAAGAAAAATCCTGCGCATGCTATTACTTGCTGGCGCCGAGGTATGTTTGTTGATCGTCGAATTATAATATATTATTATATTATTTATCAATTGAATGCTTAAAAGTTACTGTATTATTATTATACAAATCGATTAAACATGTCGTCTTTACGGCTTAGTTAATATGGACTCTATTTATGATTTGCAGCCAACCACACGCGACCGCCACGGGAACACAGCTCTACACATTGCTTGTATGTCTGGTGATGAACAATGTGTGAATGCCTTAACAATGCCATTTAGTGGTTCGGAGATCAATGAAGCTCATCGTCAGTTTGGCTACAGATCCAATGATGAGCAGTATTCTTCCCTTAGGTATGCATCATTACCTTCTGACTTGGAAATTCGTAATTACAATGGTAAGTGTTCGACAATTATGAGTTAACTACGATTGCTCCAGATAAATCATTATCTTAGTTTAATAAAGTATACATTTACATTGAACTAAAAAATATATATGTATATGTTCATATGAAAGGCAAATTATTTTAAAAATATTTGCTAAGATACAAAGAAAACTTTCCAAAAATATAAAATTTTGGCTACCGTTGCTGTTTCTCGGCTAGACATGTGCGAAGACGTTCAATAGGAAATTCTCAACAAGCATACATATTTTTATTTATAGACGTAATATTTCGCAGCGCGTTGATATACCCCTGTTATTGTGTGTATGTGTATACTATGTGTTATAAAATTAAACAGACGTGGAAGCTACCGCCTTGAACAAAATTTACGTAAACATACATAATTTCATTCACTTACAAATTTAATGAATATATATGCAAACATATATAGAAAATATACTTACATAAACATGTACATACATACATTTAATGAATACAAATTTCTTAATCTTAGATTCAGTAGAATACATACATACATAGACAGAAATAATAAATACATTTTCATTTCCATTGCCGCATTTTAGTATTTTGTAGAATTGTTGGCACATGCCAAATGTACTGACGTCAATAAAAATTTGTGCCGAAGGAAAATTTGTGCACCCACCAATCGTAAAGTTCTTGTAAAGGTTGTAAATAATAGTGCCAACTGCGATATGGGAAACCAAAATAAACAAGGTGTTACAATGGTAGGAGAAATGAGGTATCAGCCTGTTTTTGGTAAACCTGTTACATTATATACATCTATCACAAGTATGCATGTATGTTTGGCTGCATAAATAATGCCGTTAATGTATTGATCGATTAAGTGGTGCTATAAATAGTACAACCCTCCAGTGAGGATATCAGATACATATGTATGTATGTATGTATTCTTATATTTTGGTATGAAGAACCGACTCGTACACACCATTATGTCTCTATCGAATATTTGTATGAGCAAATGTATCTAGTTCGCATGCCGATTTTGAAAAATAAATAATGTAAAAGGCGAACAAAATAGACAGACTTTAAACACTGCGAACTAAACGAAAGTTGGTTTCTTTTTTATTTATTTATGTTTCTTCGCATTCTTTGCGCAGACGTCGTAATGGCTGACACACAAAAATTCTTCGTATATTTCGAGAAAATACCTCATTCGTAAAATTGTATATGTACATACTTATGTATATAAATATATCGTCTATTCGAAACGTTAAATTTGCATGGTTCTTTCCAAGTAAAAGATTTATACACCAACAGTATATTATATGAATAATACACGTACTTAGACTTTTATAATAAATTGGAGGGAATGAGATTTAGTATTAATGCTGGGATTTCTAATTTCTGAAATCGTACTGAAATGTAAGTGACGTGCTCTTGCTGGTTGCTTTCTGCTTGACGTCTGACTCGCAGTCTATATAATTACGTATTTGTATGCAAGAAGAATGTCAACAGGTGTTCTGGTTTGCATGTTCCATCAGCTGACACGTCTTTTTGCATCCAATTCAGCAGGTCCGTAGCTATGTTTAGCTAAGGATTGTCTTTGGGATAGCATTCCCAAAGCAAATTACCAAATGTTTTACGTTGTTAGCGCAATCATCGTCTTTATGTACAGATAACAATTCCATTTTCTTGAGTGCTTGTTTATGTACATAAATACATTGTTATTTACATACATAAGTAAATGTTGAATATGTAAACATGTTTTCCTATTGGTTAATATTTTGACCACATTGAAACCAAAGCTTATTGCAGCCGTCGTATTTGATACGCTGCTATATATAAAATATTTTTTGGGTTTTCCCCAACAACAATTAACAGCAAAGCAATGGCAGCAATATGATTAGGGCAAAATTCCAAACAAACCGCTTGTGCAGAAGAGCAGCGAAAATGGCAAAGCGAGACTACCAAATAACACTGAAGATGTTTAATTTTCGAAAGCGCTAACGTTAAAAGTAACTCAAGCTTTGAACGTACACGTTTGTATATGCCATGTAAATGAAAACAATGAATATACACTTTACAAACATATTGAAACAGTTAAGCTGAAAATATGAACTATTTTCGCACGAAACCCAGTAAACAGAAATATACGATATAATTTTCGGTCAGACGAAAAATATTCCTAAAAGTGGCCAACAACCATCAGAGATGATGTGTATGAGTAATTATTGCTTAGCTCTAATAGTCGCAGCGGAAATGTTCTGTTTGTATCGAAGTTGTTTTCGTATTTGGTGGCGTAATTTTGGAAAATACCCACCGATAAACGGTTATCTTTTATGCTTTCGCACCTATTCTATCATATTTGTAAACGTTGAAGTGTTTTATAGCATTTAAATAATGCTGTTAAGATTTCATGCGAGTTTCAGCGAATTGTGCGAAAAACTGCATTGATTAGATAAGAAAATGGAATGTCATATTTAGGGCGGTAACATAAAAACATATACATATTTCTATAATCATAATGTACTTAAAAATAGCTAGAGGACTGGTTACATGATGACAATATATGTATGTAAATATCTTTAACGCAAAAACTGTAATAAAACTAGGTTTGTCCGTATTCCTTATGCCAACACCATTTGTTGACCATCTGATTGCCAGACAGTTTTCGAAAACTGTTTTCATCGATTGTGTTTCATACGATTTTGTTGTCAAGAACAGGTTTTACTACATTGATTTATACCAAGCGTGCGAAACAACGATTATGCGGGCTCTAATCATTCATTAATGAGGGACTGAGAAAAATTAACATTGATTATCTGGATACAAATATGTTCTCAGTTTCATTATATCATTTGCACCGTACTCCAAGGAAACACATGACAAATCTTTTCTAGATTTAAACCCAATCTTTGAACTCGTTGAAATAATTCAAAGTCAACTTTTTACTTAATCAGGCTTAGCCGTTTTGTAAGTTAGTGCGCGTGTTACTTTCTCAGTATGCTTTCGACTCATTATCGGTTTCTTCGTCTTGTTTTAGTTCGGTTTATTTGTAGCGCTTTGAGGTTTTTTGTAGCGGTATTTCGTTGAATGTCGTGGTTGGGGTTTTCTGTTATTTCACCTGCTTTACGCAAGCGTTTATGTTTTTATTACAGTTTTCTCTACAATAACTGTCACATAACTGGAGACATTCACCGATTAACCGTGCGAATAGAGCTACTTTGTTAAGTGCCAAACGCTTTGTATTTCCTTCCTTTCGAACAGGCGGAAAACCCAACCCGCTTTTATTTAGTGGCGGTCGTATGAGCTTCAATACTACACACCGCATTAACCACAGACGCATGTGTCTTCATATACATACATACATATATACTTTCATTTCGATGATCATACCCTGCAGCGAAATCAGCTAGTTTACAACTAGTTTGAACCACAAGTTCAACAATAATAGATTTTATTCGGAAATTCTTTTGGCATAATAATATTTTCCCAATAAATTTGTTGTTTCCACTCTTCACTTTTATGACATAATATTGGGCTTGGTGACCAAATGCGTAGAACTCAAAGCTTCTTGTTGTTAACTAATTCTTATCAAGATCATAGCGCGCTTTGGAAAAAGTTAATTGTTTGCTTATGCTTATAATCTACTGAAAAAACCAGCATACACTTACATATGTATGTTTAAATGGAATGTATTGGGGGAATTCACGAAGATCTAAAACTTCGCCGTAACAGCTTACTCACACTCTCAATGCATTATCTTCAATGTGAAATTTGAATTGTTTATTTGTAAGTGCGTCTGTGGTTGGTAATTCACAGACCATTCAGTTTCCCGGAGATTTATTTGCTTGGACTTCGGTTTCCCGACATATCCCATAATTCACTCGAATCTACATCAATTGACCATTGAAATGTTTTTGATGAGTAATGTTTACGACATTATTACAATTTAAATTCTATTACGCAATCATTTCTTTGACGTTTTCTTACGATCACTAGGAATTTATAGGAATTTCCGTAGTGAGAATGTTGGTTGCAGCGCTGTCTTATCGTTGAACAATCAGTTCCGAGCTTATCAATACCTCTAGGTCTAGCCGTTACATTCTTTATGCTTTATTCTTGCGTGTGTGCCAGCTTCAGCTTTTTTAGACCAGGCCCATGCGGTTGCCACATAGCCAGTAAAAAAGGCTCGTAAGCCTCATTCGTATTCCTACTGGGTTGTTATCGTTGTCATATAACGATGATTGTTAGCATTATTGTTTTGTTTTTGGTTGTCAGTTAATTTTAGCTTTTACGAACTTAACCACATTTCTGTATACAAAAGCATTGTTGCTTACTTGTGTACTTTATTATGGGAATTTCTCGGGTTTTTTCTGAACGCACACATATGCGATCCATAAGTGCACAGGCACGTTTGATCGGCCTCATCGTTCGATTGCCATGGTTCACTGGCTATCATGTGCGTACGTATGTTTGTCAATATGTATATATGTACATATGTATATAGTTTTGGTCATTACAGTGTGGGTTAGTGCAAAAAGCAGAGAATTCTCAGTTCCGTCGCATGTACACGAGTATGTTTGTATGTATGTATCTACACAAGAAATACTAGTATTCTAACTTGGAATACCGTTGGTACTTTGTTTGGATTATTTCATCGTCTCGAATGAGAGCTAAAAAACATGAATTGCGTACTTGGCTTTGAGCTAGAAGTTAAGTTTGTTGTTATATCAGCGGTGTAATAAACTGAGCTTACCAAGCTCACGACATTCATTCATAAATTAAGCATGATTCGTTGTGGAGCGGATAGCGTAGCGTAAATATGGAAATGCATACATACATACATACATACATATGTGATAGTTGTTAAATAGTATATAGTAAATATGTATAAAGTTATTAATGAGGAAAATATTGCGTCCTTCATGCAATTTTCATAGATGAATAGGATCATTGTCCATATACTATATTCCCGATAATTTTGTAATAAATGATATCTGATGAAAACGTTATTAAATATTAAACATACATATATCTTGTGTTACTTTCAGGCGAATATTGTGTTCACTTGGCTGCCGAAGCGGGCCATTTACAAATACTTAGAACTTTAGTGCAATCTGGAGCGGATATCAATGCCAGGGTAAGTCTTTTATAAGAAATATACTTCTAATGGAACTGAAAATCTAATTAACTTCTTAAATTCCGCCTTGCAGGAAGGAAAAGGTGGCTACACACCGCTACACATTTCCATTGAGAAGGGCAATGAGGAGTTATTCAACTTCCTTCTGGATGATTGTAAATCGAAATTGAATTTGGAAACAACAACGTTCGGACGGATGACTGCATATCAGTTAACGTGCGTTCTGCAGAGGTCACAAATGCAAAGCAGTTTAGAGAAATATGGTGCAGAGCCGTTATCTCCGCCGGACAGCGAATACGAAAGCAGCGACGATGAATCGGATTTCGAAGAATCTAAGGTGAGATAGAAATTCTAATGAAAGATGCTAGCTTAACGAAGATAGCCGCAGATCTTAAATCCATTCAACCAATTTAAAAATTTTAAATTTTATAAAAAAATATATGTTTTTATTTTCAGAACTATGAAAGATTCGTCGATCCGGGATACTTCGGCAATTACAAAGGAGGCAATGCAATGGCAGTCATGTAAAAACAGTGTACCGCCGACGTGTTTGGCGTGTGCTGTTCGTTTAAGAGAGTACCTAATTACACTCAATGTACTTAAGTTTATTAACAATTTAAGGATACGAATACATAGATGCCGAAAAAACGAAATTAGAAAACTATAAGCATATCTTTACCGTTAAGTAGTTAAAGAATCGGTTTATAAAATCTCGATATTCTTCTAATTAATGTATAAATTAATTTAATTTTCTTCATGTACGTATTTTACAATAACTATGACATGACTGTGGAACTAAGTATTTACTCTATAGTAAAACGTATGGAAAACAACCAATATCTTCGTATAAAGTGCCCCAAAATAATAAAATAATAATATATGTATGTATATGTTGCCAACGCAACAATCGACAAAAGAAAGAGTTTTAATCTATACCACCAAAGCATTCCAATCGATTAGACTATCGAGTTACGAAGATTCATTGATGAGAAGTTGCAAATAGCAAGCATTCTTCTGATTTAATTTAACTTCTGAGTGGCGTGTTCATACCATGAAAAAAATTTCGTGTTGAATGAAAAATTGTTTTGTTTTAGAAATTTGCTTTATTAATGAATAATGACACTTCGATGCTTTGAATCCAAGTTTCCAAACCGCGAAAGCGTCTCGAGCATTTACATAAATATCGATGCATTGGCGTTTATGAATTTTACGTGTATATTGTTGTTCTTAAAAATGTTAAATCAATAAATTAATGATCCTGTGTACTTTCCTAATGTATCTCCCAAGTGCATCCGACCTCTTCAAAGCCAATAAATTTAATGCATTGCATGTGCTGATTTCGTCCAAGTTGGCGCCCATTTCACATACATACACCTACATACAGACATGCATACTGCATAGACAGGTGTATGTATGTATGTGCAAGCAGTTATGTATTTATCCATGTCGGTAAACTGCATAGACGTACGAGTATTTATTCGTATTTATCAAAATAGCGTTTTTTCAGATCTGGCGGATACGTAACATAGATGTAATGCTCATTTTGGCCTATGTCATTTTGCATAAATTCATGAATGGATGATGAAGCGCGTAGCGAATGCTGAGATGCACCACTATTCCGATGATGAGAGGTTAAGGGCCGTGGGTGGGTATTGTAATGGCGTCCGCCTCCCGCAGCCACACCCATGCTCGGCTCGCTGCTGTCCAACGCTGTGGCGCTGGATGTCCCCAGACCTGAGGTGCTCGCGGACTTCGGTGCACCGCCGGAACTGTTCATTGATTTGCCACCTACACTTGTAACCGCTGTTGTAGCAATGGGTCTACTTGTATAGTCGCGTCGGTCTAAAATGTCCTGTTGGTAAACGTGACTCTGCGTCGGTGCGTGCCGATGATGTGGTGTTCCCGCCATGTCGGCTACCGTTGAAGTGCTCTGCGTATGAGATTCGGTCCGGTATCGTCTTGGACTGTGGCGATAATCGTATTGAAGTGGTTCGGGGTATAATTCGTGGACCGGCTGTTGGTAATAATATGGCTGGGCCACGTTCTGACGCATGCCACCGTAAATACCGGTAGACGTCATTGCCTGGTGCTGCTGCTGCTGCTGTTGTTGGTGTGGGTGTTTCATTGAACCCGATTGTTGGTACCGATGGTACATGTAATCGTGTTGACCGGTATTGATTGTCGTCTCCTCGGAACTGGAATAGACAACTTTTGCTTAATCACAAGGCATTCAATAACAGTCGTGTGTTCGACCTCAGTTCAGATTGCGTGTCGTCGCTGAAGTGAGGGCACGCATGAATTACTTACTCAAATAATATCCAAATAATGTAGTAACAAAAGCAAATTCCAGTCGATAATACGAAAATGAGTATTAAGGTCAATCCCCAAGGAAAGGTGCGGGACTCAAGCGGACCGTCCTCCCAATATCGGTCACATGATAGATACCAACAAACCGCTCTATTCATCTCCTCTACAATAAATATTATACATATACATTTAATTTATGTATTGGATTGATGGGTAAATGAGACCTACCTTCCATTTCCTTAAACATCTGATCCGTCATGGTCAATAGCAGGCCAGAGATGCAACTGCGTACCAATAACTCGCATTGTACCTTAAGTTTGTGAAGTTCCTCGGCCTTGCAACTGGATCGTGTTTTCTGTATGTTTCCGTTCTCATTCTTGGGTGAGCTCGTGTTGTCACTTGGACTCGGACTTCCCTCATCTGCGTCATTATGACTATGCTCCTTTGGACCTTTCTTTTTGGCTTTCTGACTTCTGGAATGCGGTGGCGTTTGTGTATTGGTAGCCTTGTTGTGCTCCACATTTGTGGGACTTCCTGTTGAATGTTCACCGTCAGCATGTCCCTTTTTCATATTTTTTATTGGTTCATTGGCAATGATGGTGGTCGTCTTCTTGCTCTTTTCAGCAATAATTACATTTTCGACTATATTTTTTTGGGCAGGAAGTTTGATAGGGATTTCGGATGGGTTACCAATTGCAAGTAGGACCTACATACATATCTACTATACATATGTATGCATTATAACTTACCGGTGTCCTTGAATTTATTCTGACCAATTTTGTCTTGACATAATTGACGAGTTTGTACTTTAGCCGCTCTCGTACCGCCTATAGATGAAGTCCTATGACGTAACAATATAATTAGTGCGACTCATATACATGCATACAAAACAACAAATTGCATTTTACCTTAGAGGTATTAAACTCAAATACGGCGTGTTCGCTTTGGCTAACGCCGAATTCTGTCCCAGTGAATCCCCCCAAACTTCAATATCGGTGACGACATGCTGGTCGCTGGTGGTCAAGCTAGAAGACTCCTCGGTTTGGAACACCTCACAACGCATTATATCACAAAAGTCCGCCAAGCAGACGGCGTCCTCAGCCTAATTAGCGGAATGAGAATTATGTAAACAACAATGTTAGTTAATGTACATATGTACATTTGTATGCATGTATGAGGGCGCTAATTTTATTTTCGAACCTCATTGATGACACTTTTGTGACGCGTCCCAAAGTGTAAGTCCAGAAATCTTTCTTGATAGAAGCTTTTACCACACAAACGACATGTCCACTGAGTTGGTCGGTCTCGTTTTTTGGCATCTTGACATGGAGAAAAAACATCACGTAGCGGATGTAACGGACATTCCAAAGGTAATTTCGCCTAAAAGTAGACAATTTCAAAAAACCTGTAAGTCCATAGACGGCATAATCGATTGGACTTACCGAATACTTATCCAATATGGGTGTCCACTTTGAACTCACTATCTTACGTACTAGGCGACTGCTATCTTTGGAGCAAAACAACTTTATTATATGCGTTTGAGGCCATGGTATAAGAAGTAAAAAATAAATTAAAGTTATCTGCAAAAAAGAGAAATGCGGATTAGTGACAACCAACTAGTTATTCTTCAATTGGTCAAAACTATGGGTTCTTCCATAAAAATTTCCCGAATTAGCTTACAATCTTAATCAAATGAAAGATATGAAGTTCTACTGTTTGTCTGTATTTGACATATATATATGTATATATATGTAAATGGTAATGTAACATCGGTATGTCCGTATGTATGTATGCACATAATGCTGAGCCGGTTGTCAATATAATTTTAGGTCACCGTATGAACTGACGGTTGAAAAAAGAAAAAATCGATAGCCTTGTGGAGGGCGCCACTGCAACAAATAATAAACTAAGTTGTGGAACTTTGGAAGTGTAGAGGAAAAATACAAGTTAGTCGAATATGGTCTTCTATCGTCTAAATTTGCCTATACATATATGTATTGATACTTAGTCACTTACCTCTATATTAAAATATTTGCGCGACATTCATAAGAATCACTTTAAGAAATTTGGCAGAAAATTGTATAAATGGTTCCAACTTCTCATCTAACGGTATACATAAACCAGTCAGCTAAGGATGGTAAAAATTAACAACTTTTCAGTATCAACTGACTTTCAGATGACTTACTTCCCTAATGAACCATTTTATAATTTTAATCGCACTTAAACAAATATATTTAACATTTCCCCGGTTTTATTAACTCACAACGCGATTGCCCCATCTGACAAGCGTTCATGTTCTAACTAATACTGGCTGTTCGAAATTCGATTATCCTGTTCCCTTACAAGTGTATAGGTATCTACATACATATGTATGTAGTCCTTGTCGGTTGCACAGTGTTGCAACACTTTCGAAATTTACCCAACCCGACACTTTATATTTGTAACGTGAGCCACGGTGGACATTTAAATGCATAGCATATAAGAAGTAGAAGTAGTAGAAATTTATTTAGATACAATTTTTGTATCATTTCGTAATTTTTGTAAGGAATACACGAATACTTAGGCTTCTAGTAGACCGCAGAAGAATATTTTGCTACACACACACACACACACACACTTTATACTAGGTTTCGAAATTAATTTCGTGAATCATTGATAGTTGATATATCTAGCCTGTTAAATCTTTTGAAGCTAAATTTAAAGATACTTACCACTCTATATATAATTAAAATAATTTTTTAAACAAAATTTTTATATTTCTTCGCGTGTAGCATCATTTGGTATTTTGTAATAACTTAGAATTTAGTTGTTATTTAAATTGAAAACTATTTAACCCGACGTTAAAAAATAACTTAATGATAAAGTTCAAGATATATGATACAATTTAAATATTTCTAATTCATTTGTCTAAAATAATTTTAGACAAAAAATTCTTTAATTAACTAAAAATTATCCATGAATGACATTTTCAAATTTCACAGCCCGTTGTAAACCCGGTTGATGGACGCCTGATCAAGTATTTTTTTGAGGTCTGAAAGTAGAAAAATATATTACAGTATTTGTACATATGAAGCGCGTGTTTTACGCCCACTAATTCTGATTTAAATAAGATATTATGGATGAAATACCCACCTTCTTTTTCGGCATCATCTAACTCTTTTTTCGGAAACTCCACATCGAATGTGATGTATAGGTTGCCTTGCAAATTATTATTTTCATAATTTGGCATACCTTCGCCCTTCTTGCGGATGCGTGCACCTGGCCAAGTTATTTTTTCTCGTGTAATGCTTACAGCGTGACCATCCAAATGTGTGATATTCATAGTAAATCCAATAAGCGCATCCTTAATTATAGAGAAATTTTTCATTAAGTATGTAAATATATATACATATGTCAATATAATTGCGAACATACCTGTAAGCTTATTGTAACGTTGGTGTATAAATCATCCCCTTTCCTTTGGAAACTCTTATGCGGTGTTTGCATAATTTTAATTATAAGATCACCGGGCTCTCCATCCAAATGGGGCTCACCTTCAGCGACGAATCGTGTTTCTTGTCCATCTACCATACCGGCTTCAACTTCAACCTCTAATGTACGTTCCTCATTGACAAGTTTTACATTTGGACATTCATCACAGACCGTTTGCTGTATCATTTGGAATCTACCGGGACCCAAGTTACGAGTTACCATTTCCTGCCGGCAGTTACACTTACGTGTACCACTAGCCGGTTTTAACACCGGTTTGTTTCTAACAATTTCTACAAAGTTGCCGGAATACAACTCTTCCAAAGTCACATACAAATTCATTACTATATTCGCTCCGCGAGGTGTTTGATGTTCATGTGGGTCCCCATTACCAAAGTGAAAACCGAAATCACCAAAGAAACTGGCGAAAGGGTCAGCCCCATGATCCATCATTCCATCCTTTTTGAGACATTCTTCGCCACATCGATCATATGTTTTTCTTTTGTCCGCATCGGAGAGTACTTCATACGCCGCACCCAAATCTTGAAATTTCTCTGATGCTGAGGGATCATCCTTATTTTTGTCCGGATGCAGTTCTTTTGCAAGTTTCCTGTATGCTTTTTTAATTTCATTTGTTGAAGCCGACTTTCTTACATTAAGAATTTTGTAAAAATCACGACCGGCAAACGCGATACTCAAGAGGCAAAAAGCAACTTGCACCAGCAGGATAATTTCTAGGGTTTTCATTGTTGAAACTTTAACTTTTCAAATTTATGTCGCACTTATTTAATATAGCTATTTATTTTCATAATTTATAAGATACTATTTAAATGCAATCTTCGAAGTTTGCTGGCAAATGTGCGAATAACATCTATACACTCACAATATTTTTGTGTGCGTGTTCGTGGTTGACGCTGATTGGTTACCACTCTGCTGTCAAAAATGTAGGGATGCAACTGGAGCAGATTTTAATATCGTAAATTAAATATTTGACGATAAGATTGTACTATTCACGATAATTGCCAAATTTCATAGATTCCGGAAATTTATGGGATAAAAATAGGAAAACAATGGTAGCAAACGCTAATACCAGAGAAAAACAAGCAAAGTCGGAACATAAAAATTTAACGTCATCGTCTAAGAATTATATGAGAATATTAAACAAAATACATTACGTGGAGACTTTCTGTTAAAGCCAACGAATCAATTTCTTCATTGTGAATGGTTTATTTTTGTTGATATGTGTTTTTGTCAGTTTTACGCGAATTGGACATATTTATTAAGGTTTAAGAAATAATGGTGATCATTGTACAATATATCCTTCTGAATTGTGCAATTATTTGTTTTTAAGAGTGCAGTTTGTGGTAAAAATTAGGATTATTAAAGCTTTTGTCAAGGCATTGTCATAACAATGAAAATTGATAGATAACAAATTGCAAATTTTAGTTGTTTACCTAATAGTGTAAGTATGTGCATAAATAAAAATATATAGATATGTATTTGAAAGTTTCTGATATCGATGTATATATGTATATGTGTATTAATTGCAATACTAAGCTGCTTTAATAGGCAAGTATAGCAATTAATGGCCAAGTTATTATTTGAGGTCAAATGTTTCCAATCCAAAATCCATAAGCAGTGTAAATTTGTGAAAAGCAGTGAATATATTGTGGTATCGCGATTATTTGAACACTCACCTCGGAAATTGCATAGCTTATAATAAGATTAGAGCATTGTAAGTAAGTTAAATTTATTAGTCATAACTGGTTGTTATTCGCTTTGCTATGCATCATCTATATGAAAAATAATATAACAAATTATCTCTTATAACATCTTTTGACTTTGTTCTTTTGTTTTTAACCCCGTTTAACTACTTATTGATTTCGTTGGTAATTATTGAAATTTCACTGCATATACATAGTATGCCATTGGAGTCATTTAAAGTTTTATTGTGCTTATATAAACCGATTATATTCTATGAGAATAAAGATTTTTCTTAAGAACGAATAATCTTTTAATTGAAGCCTCAATTCATTAAGTTCAAGCTGCACGATGTGCATGTACAAATGTGGAGACTTTGAATGATTCAAAATTACCGAACAATGTATTTGTAGTATTACCTCGAATGTATTGTTTTATAAAAATCTATATACCTTATATGTATGAAAAAATATATGCATTTAATGGTCGTAATAGTAATTAGTTAAAAATTATCCATTATATCTTGTAGTCGCATTTATGAATGCCTATTCGAAGCGGCTACTATTGCGCCTCTCATCAAACCGTTTCAAGTTATCTAGAATTGGCGATAATGCCGTATCAGCAGGCCTTTGATTAGCTGCTAAATGTAATTGGATTCGAGGGAGGCACTTATAAAAGAGATTAGTGGTTAAATGCAGTTTAGTTTCCATTTTAATCTGCTTTGAATGTGAATACATAGTCGCAATTGCCAACAGTTAACTGCAAGTTTTTGCAGTATATATTTATATATACATACATACTAAAGTACTACTGTTTTTCTTTAGGTAGGTCGATAAATAAGAAAATATTATACAAAAACTTGTTTTTATAGTTGATTGTGCAGTCGGACTATTACTCAGAATATGAATACTAATACAATAACCAAACTTGTTCTATAAAACTTTCGACTCGTCTAGTTTTCTGACTCGGGATTATCAAGCTGAAATCCGATTTTTCAAAATCCAAAGTGCTTAAGCATTAAAATGATTTTGTGTCATTCCGAAGTGGCGCACAGTTCTGTATTTGTCGACTTTCGGTTCGACCATTTATCGTAACTTGCGGTTAATAGATTGATCATGTCCAAAAGTTCGGACCAAACTTAATTCGGTAGACCGGCACATTCGGCAATCTAACTCAATTTCCTGTAACAACAACACAGAAAGTAGTATAATTCAGAAAGTCAACTGACTTTATGGAATGTCTATATTATATTCATATATTGCACGTCGTATCATTTGTGTTTTTGTAATCACATTGAAACTGTGCGATATGACATGGACATGAATATAAAATATATATAAATAGTTGTTTGTATGTGTGACTACATTCGTTTAAAGTTCATATAATCTGTTATTTATTATAAATGGAATGCCAATTGTGCATGGCTTTGTTTGTGATATCTCAAATGACTTATCGCTCTTAAGTTGCCTCGCATTTGAAAAAATGCATTTCGTTCGCCCATATGTAAATAAATACGACGACATACCAATAATCCTCGACACTATTACATACATATAATAAATAAAATTCGATTGAGTTAATAAAATCTATTTAAAACAATTTGCAACAATAAAACTAAATTTTTGAATCGATTATCACTTGAATATTTTAATCTGCCAATTCGTACATGCAAACATACTCTTATATTTTTTGCTTAAATTGCAATGTACTGTTGATAAGGAAGGAATCTTCGGTTTACTACTGTACTTACCATAATCTTTATATACCACACTTAACCTATTGATTTATGTCGCTGGTATATATGTATGCTTCAAGTTTTATTTATTTAGCACTTGAGGGGACCTTTGGGCACACTTTTAAACCGTTAACTACCATTAGACTTAGTTGAGTTTCTTAAAGTTATACCCATTTCCTAACGAGCCCGTTACTTTTTAGTAGTCAAGAGTTTGGTAAATTTTTATTTGGAATTTATTCTTCAATTTTTGCAGTTAGAGCCCAGCTAAGGAGACACTTTAGATTTGCCTTTTCGCATATCGGAATCGAGTTTGTGGTTAGTTCAAAGATAATAAACAAAAAATAACAAAATGTGCTGTGAAGGTTGTAGCGTGACCCAACGGAAATCATGGGTGTTTGGCTTTGGAACTTTCTTCACCGTTATCGGCATTGCCATGCTTATATTTTGGAAAGGGATCGCGGAACATATTATGCAAAAGGTGCACATAACCTTAACAAATAAAAGTGATTAATATAATTAATGTATTAAAATACTTTCAGAATTTGGTAATTTCAGTTGGTACCGAAGGCTATAACAATTGGGTGGAAGCACCCATTCCCATTTATTTAGAGTTTCATATGTTTAACTGGAGCAATCCTGAAGAGATAAGAAACCCGAACGTCAAACCGCATTTCGTTGAAATGGGACCCTACGTGTTTCTTGAGAAGCACTTGAAGCAAAATATTACGTTCTACGAAAACAATACGGTCTCGTACTTTGAAAAACGAACCTGGTTTTTCGATGAGCAGCGATCTGGCGGCTCTTTGGATGACTTGCTAACAGCGGCTCATGTGATAACAGCGGTAAGTGGAAGGAATGCTAGTTGACGACATGAATTCTGTGAAAATTATTATTATATTCAGACTGTTGCTGATCAGATGAGACATAGGAACAAGTTTATCAAAAAAATAGTTAATTTCATGCTGAACCGTGAGGGCGGTGAGCTGTACACAACGAAAACGGTGCGCGAATGGATCTTTGAAGGTTACAAGGACAAACTTATCGATTTTTTAAACCTTTTCAATACAACAAAAATAAATATACCATACACTCGCTTCGGCTGGCTGGTCGATCGCAATGGTTCAGCCGAATACGATGGCCTATTCACTATACATACTGGTGTCGAGGATATGGCTGATTTGGGTCGCTTGACGCATTGGAACATGAAGAATGAGACTGGCTTTTATGAGGCGCCATGCGGCACCGTTAATGGCACCACCGGCGATCTATTCCCACCGCATTTAAGTTCCGAGCAAGAAATCACCATCTTCGCCACAGATGCGTGCCGTTACATGAATTTGGCACCAAACGGTACTGTCGAAAAATACGGCATAACGGCATACAATTGGGTAGGAACGACCGAGACACTTGACTCCGGTGAAAATTATCCAAACCAGAAATGTTTTTGCGATCCGAAGACCGACGAATGCCCCAAAACGGGAGTTGTGGAGTGTAAAAAATGTCGCGACAACGCACCAATTTATGCATCTTTCCCACACTTCCATTTGGCTGATCACAGCTATTTGGACGCTGTAACGGGGTTAACACCGGATTCGAATAAACATAGCTTCAACTTGGCAATAGAGCCAACCACTGGCATACCTCTACAAGTAAATGGACGTCTGCAAATCAATATGATGATGGAACCAGATAACGACTTCGAGTGAGTTTGTAGCAAATACACGAGTTTATGTAGACGTGTTAATAATTCTATGTTTATTTAGCATCTACCGTGGTGTACCGAAATTCCTGATGCCCATGTTTTGGTTTAATCAAATAGCTGTATTAGATGAAAAACTAGCTAGTAGAACAAAGGTAAGCACCAGCATTAAGTTAAAGTAGACTTACATACCGAAAGCACAATTATGACTGGATACATATTTTTCAGCTTGCAATGAATTTGGGAGATTATGGCATCTACACTGGCATCGTTTTATTATCAATTGGAGTCATCTTCTTTATTGTGGGCATAGTGTTGACATTGACAAAGCGATGGAAGCGCACACCGAACGATGATGAGGACATGCTTACGAATTAGGCATTGTGATCGACTATTTAAAGTATAACTCTAAACCAAAAACTGAGTATGACTCGTTTTATATCTAATCTTTGTACAAAGTCACGTTAACAGTAGCCAAAGTGCCAGCAGCTATTCCGGTTGCAAAAGTCCGTGAATACTTGCATGCTATACTTAGAACTATCTAATTCGCTATTATATTACATCGGCTGCATTGCTATTTCTCTTTATAAGTCTTTAAATTATGTATTTGTAAAACACCGAGTTGTTTGCGGTTATGTGATTTTTTAATATGCAATAAATCTAATATAATATACCGTTTATATGGAACTGAAGAAATACATGCTGGAATTTATATAATCCCGCTTCAAAAGGTATTCTAACTACCTTTACCGTTACTTAATAGCTTATAGTGAAACATATTTGAGTGGTTTTGAGATTCTCCAGACGAATGTATATAATGGTTTCTTTTAATTTTGTAAAGCAACAATGCAGCAGCCTAAAAATTAAAGAAAATAGAATTTATGCGAACAATAAGCAGAGCTTAGTTATTTAGTATGTTCAATATCCGGCCTTATTCAAGTAAAGTAGTGAAAATAATGTATTCTCCAAGTGTATATATTTCATAAATTTTTATTTTTATTTGAAATTTATATATTATAATAAAGTTTACGCTAAACAGTGGGAATGTTTTTAGAACTAATTTAGTATACCTTTTAAACATATTAATTTGGACTTTCGTATACGGTGTTCGGTTAAATGCCAAATAGTTCATTACAATTCTCTCATAATAAACACACATATGTATGTATGTACGTGTGTACAACTCAATACATTCGTGAGTGTTTGCATGTGTATAAATTTATTAATAATAGTTTCATATTTTTTTATAATTATTTAAAATTACTATTGAATATATTCATTTACTTTCGAAAACTTTTAAAATATTATAATAAAATCAGACAAACACAAAAGTTGTATGAAAAAGTATTAAGGTTTAAGGAAAATACGCAATTCGGGATAGCTCAATATAGCTCAATCATTCTGTGACTATATGGCATATTCCGTAGCTTTGTGAAATCCAGTTTGTCAACTAGCAATCACGATTTATTTTGACTGAAATATTGAATTTCGTTCCGAATTGAGTATTGCCCTTGTGCATTGCACAATATATATATGTATATGTATATTCTCTATTATTTGTAAAGGTAAATGTGGCAAAAATGTCACTTTTGTTTCTCATTCACCTTATCACATTTAGCTATAGACTTTTGAGCGAGAAAAGCCTACGTAAATTCATGTGGCCGAAATACAGAAAGATCAATTTCCACATTTACCTTTTCGCAATGTATAACATGTACATATGTATGTACCATCATACATACATACATATGTATGCATATATGTAAGTACATTTAGTTGAATGCATTAATTATATTTATTAATATTTAGACATACTTATGGATGACATACCTTCTAACATGGTATCTCTTCACTTATTAATGTATGTATGTTTGTGTGTTTGAGTACCTACTACATAACGTACGGTGGGGCAAGTCTAGGCAATATTCACTTAAATGCATTTTGCATATTTAAAATCTCAAATATGTATTCACATACATATGCTTGTACATACGTAAATACGCAATACTTAAAGTATTCACTCACTTACACCCTAAGCGCTAAGAAACTAAAAGAGGTTCGATTGCATTACTATTGACTCATTGCTTCTCATGGGTAACCCCTATGCGACTATTCGATCAATCAACAGTCGGCTATTCGATCAATTGAATTCGTTTTGTTCGTTCCGTGTTTTTCGCACTTTGCTTAAGCCTAAACTTCACGCATCGTTGAACTTACATACATATGTACGAGTATCTACTATTATAGTGTAGTCGTTGCTCTCCTTTAGAAGAAAGAAGAAGAAAAAAGTAAAGAATCTCTACTCCCTTGATGCCTTCGAAGCTTTAATGTATAAAACATTAAAAGAATTAAAAAAAAAAATTAAAATAAATTATAAAAAATAAAAATCGATCACAGTTGTTTGGGCGGATTTCGTATAATAGTATGCGAGTGCACAATATCTTTTCTAATATATGTATGTATGTATGTATGTATGTAGACATTTGTGAAATGTAAATATGCACTTTGTAGTGGCTTAGTCACTTCTGTTGATTATAATTTTATGAAAAGTGGAAAAGACAAGAGCAAAAAGCAAAAAACGAAACAAAAATTATACAATTAAACAAAACAGAAGTAATATATGTATGTATATGTAAATACAAATGAAAACTCATGTATGACATGAGTTTCTATTTAATGCGCTATAGCGAAAATAAATATGTTTTAAAGTACATTTTATCTTATTTCGATTTTTTTTTCATTTTTTCATACCCAATTTCTACTTGTATTGTGTGAGTATTTGTGTTACTATGTATTCGTCTTTTGTTTGCTTATTTGCGTTTTATGAATTTCTAAAAGTGACTAGATTGAGGTGTTTTTCTTTTCATTTTATGATTCTAATGAAATGAGGTCAGTTTTGCGCCAAAGAATGGCTCATATCTTTCGGATTTCCGGCAAATTGTTGCCACATAGCAATGAAAGGCGCCTGAGCAGCGTCGGATTGTTTCGTTTTCTGAGTTGAAGTCACATTTTTGTGTGTTTAAAGAAAAACTCCAATTAAAACCCGACGACGAATGGTTTTGGGAATTTGTTGTAACCGTGTAAGTGGAATCGTGACATTGACTAATACGTATCGAGAGAAAACCCTCGCCTGCAAACGTTCCACTGTGAAGGATCATTTGAAGTGTCGATAGGACTTTGCGTAGAGAAACTTTCCATGAGGATAAGTTACTTCGTATGTTCTATGTATAGTCGACGTTGGCGTGATTTACATTTAGGAATAGAAAGTAACACCTGAACAAAAGAAAACGCAAAAGATCTTACGGCTCGTGTGTTTATGCATACCTCTTTTGTTTCAGCTTAGTGATGGACTGGGTGCAACAAGTGTCAAATTGCATTTACATATATTAGCCTAGTGCCACTCGCCGGCGTGTAAGCAAGAGTTGTTTGCGAGTAGTGGTCGTTCACTCTTCCATACTTAATTACCCTACTTTTATGCAGCTAAGGTTTTCTATTTTCCCTTTTACCATTCATAGTCGTTAATGTTTCTTTTTTTAATAAATTTGGCTCTGCCGCCTCTTCTGGTTTCAAATTTGAGAATTGTAGCTTTTGTGGTGTTTCATGATTGCTGGATCCATGACATAGTTGTTTGCTTCGGCCATTTGCATGGGTAGAGGTGGAAGTTTGTCATTGGGATGGCGATGGCTTCCAACTGTCTTTCGTCCTTTTGCGGAGACCAGTTGCAGCGTCGATGAGGTCATGCTCTTCGTGTTAGTGTTGGTCGGGAGCGTAGCATTTGGCACCGTTGTGTTTGTTGATGTCCCGGCCGAGACCACGGCTGTTGACGAAGCCGAGGTCACATTCGGCGTCTCATTTGCCACGAAAGCTCCGGCATTAATTGTCAAGCTCTTATGTGCCACTCGGCCGCTGCTTGTGGACGCTGCCGTGACGCCGATGTTCCGCATTGTTGCAGCTGTAGGCGTGCGATTCGTTTTCGGATTGGCAAAGACTTTAGTCTGTTTCAGCAGTGACGGATCATTGCAGAGCGCAGAGATAAGCGGTAAGTCCAAGTGCTTGCTTTTCTCGCGCAGTACATCGATATCCAGTGGATTAGTAGAGGCGTTGTTTCCATGACCGGCGCTGCTGTTGTCGCCGTTAGTTTCCTTTGCTTTGATGTTTCCCACAGATGTGGTGGCCTGTCGATTAGCGGCTGCGACACTGGCTTGAAGATGTGCTAAGATACTGCCCCCGTTATACGATATGGGATTCGGTTTTGGTCTTTCGCCCGCCCATTGTGCACCGCTGGAAGTGCGTGTCATGTTGTTGACACTCTGATTGGTATTCAGTGTAGGTGGTTTCCTTGGCGGCAATTGATTACGAATCGCCGATGGACGTTTGGACGACACACTGTTGTTTGCAGCTGGTTTTGAGGGAACTATGAGAGGAATGCGCATAAATAGTTAAAAATCTGCTGTTAAGAAATTATATTTTGTGTGACTTACTTGGTGGAGGTTTTTCTGATGGTGTCGGCATCGGTGGCTTCTTTAAGCGTCGATTTACATATGGGGGCGGCGGGGGAGGTGGCATACGTTTCATCTTTGGGAGCGAGTCAATTGAATTTAAAATATTGTCATCTGAACGTGAGCGCGCAAATAAACTCGTTGCTACCGGACTGGGTACTGCCAATGTGGCCGGATGTAGTGGAGGCGGTGGTGGTGGCTCATACGAGGAACACAAGCTGGCCATGGAAGGGCTGTATAGTGGTGAATATGTGCTCGGTAGTTGCACATATGTGTCTGATAAGTTCTGTGTCGACGCGTAACGAGAATGTGTGGACAATGCCAATGGCAAATAAGGTGTGCTTCGATAGATCGCGTGTCCCTTACATGTCTCCCAAGATCCAACGTGCGCCCTGCCCGTGTGATAAGCTAAGTACGAGTGGGGATGTGGGAGTGGTTGGGGTGGCGCTTGTGCCATGGCCGCATAGATTGAGCTTTGTTTAGCGTCTAGATATTCTTGCTGGCTCACTGCAGGATCTTGAATCGGATATATGACATAGTCAACGTCACTGTAAAGTTGTTGTTGGTACAGCTCGAGTTGCTTGCGTGCTAGTTGGTTTCCATAAACTCCTGTAAGTTGCGTTGGTGGGGGTGGCGGCGGCGGTTGACGTGGTATATTGGGTGGTGGTGGTGGCAAAAACTGTCGATGCTTGATCACTGGCAATAGAACACATGTTCGTGGTGTCGGTTTAATTTCTGGATAAGGTGGTGGTGGCGGAGGTGGTTGTTGATGCAACGATGACATGCTGCTGTGTGCGCCATGCAAGCTATAAGGAACGATTGGTATACCAATTGTACTTGGGATGACGCCTGATCCGGTGGCAGCTGCAGCTGCAGCATGTGCCATTGCCGCTGCAGATATGGATGATTGTCTTGTCGCTGAAGCTGAGTGATGGTTGCTGTTTAGCGAGACCTGTGATCCACTGATGTAGTGAGAGTTGTGTACAGAATGTTGTGAGAGATGGCTTGACATGTGTTGGCTGGAAATGGAACCAGTTGTGGACGCAGACGATGAGCAATGCGTCGGAGCAGCATAACTGGGCTTCTGATTATCACTAATTACACTGGTATGAGCTTTAAGAATGTTTATTTGTGGTCGAGTGGTAATGAAGCGGGCAGTAATCTCTTCTGCTTTTAAAGAGCTCATAGATCCTGCTACCGAGGACAAAACACTGCTGGAATGATTTAGAGAGGACGTGCTGGACGCTACTGATACCAGCGACGTAGGACGCGGCTTGTCCGATGTCGGATATGGTGGAGGGTCACGACGACGGACAGTTGGTGCCGTTGGAATGGGTGCACGTGGAGTTGTTGCACTCACGGCAATCGTGTTTACCTCATTTGGAATGATAGGCGATGGCACTTTGGAAAAAGTTGTAGCAATTGAAATGTTTTTGATATTATTAATGGATTTTTGTGTTAATGGAGGGCATACTGGAGGCCCACAAAGACCAGTTTTTTCATGTCGTGCGTGATATGGCGGTGGTGAACGCATTGGCAAATTGCTAAGACTCGCTAAGTTCGTTGTATGCTTCATGTTATTGCTGTCTATACGTTGTGGGGGTGCTGGAGGATCCGTCGGTATTAAATCGTTAATTAAATCTTCAACATGATCATCATCGGTTGGTGCAGTATCTTGATGCCCCTGAATGTATGATTCCCCTTTGATGGGCAACGGCAAGGTAACATAATCGCAGTCCGAATCTAGTGTACTTGACACCGTCTTACGATTGGGATATGTTCCGCGTCCGACTATTAAGTCGGTTAACTCCTCTGCGGAAAGAAGACTATGCTTATTGTCTGTTGGATCGCTACCATCGCCTCGAAAAGATCCACTAGTGCTTACATTTGAGTCTGATCGTAAACGGAACTCTTCGTTCTTAATACGTTTACCGTGGTAATTTCCACCATCGACAGAGTCTAGATTGGAATGGCCTTCACGCAAATTATTGGCATTCGTTTCCACCTTGGTTGGCTGATATATACTTATTCCGTAATGGGAACTTTTCTCTGACTCAGCCATCTCGGACGATTGTCCGGTCATTTCGCTACTATGCATTGTATATACACCCGAAGTTTCAGTGGGTGGAGCACCATGGGCCAATGTATATACACCAGAAACACTCTCGTTTTCATCGCGACTCGACGATGCAAAATCGTGTTCAATGCACGTTGATTCTGCTTCACTGAGGATGGAGTTTTGAGCGGTGTGACTAAAACCCAATTCAAGACTACTGGATGTAGAATTTCGGCGCTGCATTGGAGTTGAATTGATTATGGAATTCACCGCCAACGATGTCAGCGTATTATTTGTGGAGTCAGAGTTGGGCAAAACTACCACAGTACTACAGGTCGATGAGCACTGGGAACCTATATTGTGTTGTGAACTAGGTGAGTCAGTGGCAGTCGAAGAATCCGCCGCTCGTTGCGATGCCTGATTGGAACTGCTGCTAGAAGAGTTTCCCGCCGAATTATGACTATGCTCTGGTGATTCATCGCCGGAGTTTGCGGAAGTCGAATGTTGCTTTTTCCGCTCCTGGCGTACTGATAGTGCGGCTAACTGTTCCTCAAGATCTTTTAATGAGACCTGACCCACAGATGAAGTTTGTCTGCTGATGCTTGGATGATCCAGTAAATGTGCCAGTGCTAGACTCTCCGTGGACGGTGCCGCAATTGGTACGGGTGGTGTATTTATCATTATTTCAACTTCGTCCTCAGAATGAACGCGATCACTCACTATGCCCGAAGTTGTGTTAGAACTAGTACTCGAAATCACGGATATGCGCTGGTCACTTTTATTTTTGTATGGCAAGTGTAAACTGCGCGAATATGTGTAGCAGGCATGAAGGCAATCACTCTCTTCTTCTTCACGCTTAATAACCTCTTTGAGACGAGCAGCAATCTTCATGCTAAACTGATGCGTTTCACGGCACAATGTTAGAAGAATTTTATTTTTCTCATCCGACGTGGCATAAAGTAGAATTTTGCAGTCCCCAGAGCGAATTTCGAACTTTTTCCGCTCAAACGATAACTTAGTAATGCTAGGCCATAAGAAAGTGGTTTGTTGTTGTGGATTTTCGAAGGAATTGAAAATTTTGATGCCCTTTGAATAGACCACAAACCACGAACTGCCCAAACCGTTTTCATTCTTTGCGGAGCGCATTCTGTAAATGTGCGCGTTGACGCACTCATGCAAAAGAGAGGCTTGTTGAATGTAATGAAGCTCTGCGTCGGCCGTTGACATGCCACGATATTCACGATGGCAGGCGTGCAAAGCGCTGATTGCCCAAGACGTACGGAGCTCAACGGGCAAATAGTCGTTTAAGTTAAAATATTCCTTTGTCGAGATGTTTGTCTGCGTGTGAGCGAGCGCCGAAAGAGAGGTGCTCGAGGAAGTGGACGTTGTTGGTGTGGTGCTGGATGAACAATCGCGATTTATAGAGGATATCGACGAAGATGGTGAAAACGTAGCTGCCATAGCTCCGAGACTACGCTTTAAGCTACCACTAATAGGGAAGACTGACGTGGACGCTTTTGTTGCATTCGCTTCTGGTGCGTAAGGGTTATCTGACGTAGTTGTGACATTTTTTGTGCTTAGAAAATTGGACAGCCGAAGGACACGATCATTATCATTGCCTGGACGTTTGTTGATTTTCGGTAACGTTGTTGTTATACCAGTGGACGATGCAGTTTTCGCAGACACGGTCTTTTCCGTTGTAGTTAATATTGGTGTTGTGTCGGTAGTTTTTGCTGTTAAGTTTGAGACCTCACTTGTATTGGCTGTGGAATTTGTGGCATGTGGAGAAAGCTGGCTTTGGTGGTGACACTCCATGGGTTCACCAAAATTGCCATCTTCCGATGATAGGGATTTTAATGTTGTGCCCCTTGGTGTTTGTGTTGAATTTGGTGCATCGCCTAAATCCGCTTGTAGCGCTAATCCGGCGAGCAATATCATTGACTGTTCTGAATATTCTTTAGGCATTTCCCGTTGTAGAGCATTGTGTTTTAATTGCAGGTAGTAATTATGGCGGGATATCTCATCTTTCAATATAAACGGACTCTCGATGTAAAATTGAACACGGAAGTGTAATTCCAGCAGCGGACGTCCATTTGCGTCGAGGCCCTATAAATTGACAATTTATTTATTATAATAAAGACACCCCAAATGACTCGAAAATGCTTATCATTTACTTACGTGTGTGTGCGATGAGCGCCAACTTTTCGGGCCGTATTTGGAGAGTTTGCTCTCCGGATCCGCAAACATGTATTCGCCATCTGTAATTAGAGGAAATATATGAATAGTTATAAGACTATACACAAGCTTTGCATATGAAAGTCTAATAAATTTTGAAGTCTGGAGGAATTTGGTCCCTTAGACGCTATAATTTCGACCTCTTTAGTTATGGTCCATCTTGGCAGTGGGGACCTAAACCAGCAACAACACTTCGCTGCTCTACTTGAAATTAACACACACTCTGCTACACTGCGAGCCATGTGAGCCAAGTGAGTTTGGCGTATGGTTATCGGGCATGAAGGAAGGCAGCTGCATCGTGCAATCGTCCATCGTCCGGCGTGCGATGTTTGTGCATATGAATTGTCCATTTCAACATTCTTGTCTCGGCGTGTACGTGATTGTATACGAGTCTGAGTATGTGTGTGCGGCTGCGCACACGCCGGGTTCTCCATTATTTTGTTATTTCTTTTCGTGAATCCGCGGGAATTGGCTGGAATTTGAATTTCTTTTCGAGACATTCACTTACACCTCAACATTTATCATATGTACATATGTATATGTATGTGTATGGGCACATTGCATGTGTCTGTGCGTCGTCCTGCGTTTTTTATCAACGAAAATACCAAGTTGGACGCTATGAAATGCCATAGTTTTTTATTTTATTTTGTTACTATTTCTTACGTTGTTTTATTTTATTATTATTTTAAATTTTATGTTTCATACTTTTTGTAAATTATTATAATATGTATACATATGTATATATTTTTGTTTGTTTGTGTTCGCAATGCTTTCGCTCTTGTCGTATTGTATGGCGTCCCGCGACTGCTGTTGCGTGTTGTTGTTTCTGCTTCCACTATTCTTGTTATTTTCGCAATCACCACATACCACATACCAACAACATCAACATTTTCTCCTCCATTTATTGTTAATGGTGCATAATCATTATCGGCAGGTAGCGGCAGTCAAGATAATGGCGACTAAAGAAGCTTCGACAATAGCAACAACAACAGTATACAACAGTAACAACATAATATTTTAGATTCTTGTTGCGGTCGTTATTGGTTGTGTTCATTTCGTTTTGTTTTGTTTTCATTCGAGTTTTACTTTTCTGTATTTTTGTGTTGTTTTCTTGAATTTCATTCGTCAGTTTTTGTTTTGTTTTTGTAGCTGATCGCGTGCAACCGATAAACATCGGAAATTAAAATTCCTCTGTTACGGCCTCCACTTGGGATATTTGCTAGACCTCTTTCTGACGCTGGCTGAGGTTACCTGCTGCTGCTGCTATTAAAACCAAAAATCATTTCCATATATTTCGAGGCTTCTTCTTGTCTTATAGAGATATGAACGTTTTTTCTTCCCAAAAATTATGCGCAAGAATTCAATAATTTCTCATGACCAAGTGTGTGCTTGGATAAGAATTTGTATTTGAAAATTGCAAAACGGGTCTGTGGTGAGTGTGGCCCAAGGTCGGATATTTCTATTCTAGTCATCTAAGTACTCGAAAAAAAGGTGTTGGTCGGTGAAAGATGCTTTACCAAATTGCAATTGGAATTACTTTAACATAAGCTTCAGACATCATTATTCAGGACCCACCCATTTCCAAATTTTACTATCTGTATCGAATTTTGTGTATTTTGTATCGAATTGAAAACTGTTTCTGTTTCAATATACGAGTCAGACTTGCCACAAATGCTGCTTGCACTCATGAGCAGTGGTCAGTGGGTAAGGGACAGCAGGTACCGATAGCATGCCGACGAGTGCAGCGTCCGATAAGGTATGAAAAATAAAACTAATAAACGAAAACCAGTCTTTTGAAAAGGTGATTACAACGCACGAACGTCGCCTAGCCCAGCAAGTGAGTAGCTGCGCCATGCAATGCCGTGGCAGCCGGCAAGCAGCGCGGATTGGACGGTCGTTCGATGAATGCTGTTGTGTTCGCTTTGAGCAATGCGTTTGGTTGGTGTTTACGCTGCAGCGTTGTTACTTGGACAAGTGCAGTGTTGCAGTGGTGGACCAGCACCGCGGACCCAGCCCGATGCTTATTTTGCCTCATTAATTCTAGAGATCCATCCTTTGGTATGTGGCAACACATATACACACACTCGCACAAATATATCATATATCGTCTATGTATGTGTGCGCGTGTGTTTTTATTTTCAGTCTCAGGCATACACTTATGCCAGTTGCCAGCGTGCTTGGTCAAGCCAAGAAAACACACTCACCGATTCAAAAAGCTCCACAAAAATGCTTCATAAAAAGCAGAAACACATAAAAATGCTAAAGACACAACAAATATTGTTCAATAATAGCAGGCAGCAAGTGAGCATGGCGATGCTGAGGCATTACGAAGCAACATCCACAGCTCGGCGCATGCGAGGAATGCAGCCACTGCCGTCGGCGAAAGGTGGAGGGACGGGTGGCGGGTGAGGGCAAATGGATGGCCAAGGGCAGGCAGGCTGGGGAGCGACGGCAGGGACAGAACTGGCAATTGGCAGTGGACACAAGACGCGTGCTCCGTAATTCAGGTAGCAGTTGGGCACATTGCCGCAACACGAGAGCGCTAAGACCAGCACACGGACGGACGGATAGACGTTCGCCAATGGTTGATGGTCGTTGGTGGTGGCTGTTCGACGATGACGACGAACTGTTGCCAACACAACCAGTAGCCGCACAGAAACAGCAGCCGCGACTACATGGCCAGAAAACGAAAGAGAATCGGCGCGTATGCCTCAGAGATGCAAGAACAAATCGTGAAACCATAAATGCAGGCAGACCGGCAATATTTACTCGTATAGGCAGCAGCTTTATATGTATGTGTGTGTGAAACTAGAATGAAGACAGGAACATAAATACAGATCCCGAAACAGCTTAGGAATGCTGACCAAACTGGCTCCACTGCCTGCAACTGCAACGATCGCGGCGTTTATGAGGCGGAAGGAGCGGCGCAGTGTCAGTGGGGAGATAAGTACCACTTGGTAGAAGATCGCGTCAATGTATGTAGGTGTGCACAAGCACACAGAGTAGTAAGAGTATGCAGGCACTCCCTACATGGCGTTCGCCACCCGTCAGTCTTTGTTGTATTTGTGTTTCATGCTATGGTAGCGATGACGTGCCGCTGGCCGCTGTATCTGGCTTGAGTACGGCCAGTGTACGGATACAGGAATGCACCGCATCGGCGGCAAGATGCTTCCGAATCTCAACACATGGAACTTGCAGCATTTTTGGTTGAACAAGAACAAATGTGATAAGTAAAGCGTTGATTACATGCGCGTGTGTAATTTTGGCATATGCATACATATGTATGTATGTACATATATGTATGTGGAGAGTAGAAATACACAAAGAAATGAAAATAAATAAATTATTGAAAATATGAAGAGGGGGGTTTGTAGTAAACCCATTGACCATAACTCCCCCCATAATTTTACCAAAATAATGACTCTCTTCTCGATGTTGTGAACGACGATATTATATTTATCTATCTATAATTGGCATATTCCATATAATCGATCGCCAAAAAATATATGTAAACATATGAATGAAGATGTCATGTGGCAGACAGCTAATGTGTATGTGTATATGAAGTTAAACTCACCGATGAGCACCGCCAAACCGAACAATTCGGTATCGAGCATGCCTTGTGCTGCAAAGTGTAGGCATGTTTGTGTGTACACTTCTCTCACTCGACTCTTTGCATCGACTAGGAAGTATAAAGTTTTGGGTTGCTGATTTCCCAAAAGTCTGCAAAGATAAATAGCGAAACACCAAATTAGAATACGAATTCAATTTAAATGGAAAACTAACTAAAAAAAACTAACAAAAAACAGAATATGTGTGCCACACCTACCTTAGGGCCAAAAAGCGTGATCCGGGAGATAGTTGTTCGGCCGATGACGCGCATACTTCTAAAGGCGCGCTGACAGTGCAAAACGCTCGCATGCTGCATCATTACTTACATGCAACAAGTCCTTCCGAAATATCTTTCTGAAATTACAAAACAAAACCAAGTAGTTAATGCCAGTACTATTGGTGGTTTATCGAATATATGTGTGTGTGTGGTTTATCATATGTTTATAATGAGTGGGTGGTACAGATGAATTGTTGAACTTGTATGAGTTTTTGCTTATTTTAATTCTAAAGAGGGTAAACTTTTCAATATTTTTTTTGCAAAAATTCCACCTCCTTTTCAGTGAAGTCCAGTCTAATCCTAATCTATATCTTTATTTCTATGGCAAAAGCTTAGTGCAACTCAAGGGTAACTTAGAGGGCATATATTTTAAAATTTCCTCATCGATTTCTGTATTTATTGGAGGCAATCGTGAACCCATTTCAAATTTATTTCTATTTAAAACATTCATATAAATAATCTAACGCTCTAACGCATACAAACACCGCTTAATTGCATACATATCTACATTCTCAAACGTTCAAAAGCTTCCGTTTGCTATTCTCTCCTTTTCTCTCCTTACAACGCCGCCCATATTCGTTGAATAATAATTTCAAATAATTAATTTATATGCACGCATACAGTTTTTGGTTTGGTATGACTGTAGTTATGTGTGTGTGCAGGTGTGTCTTTTTTCGTGTAACTTTCTTTGTGGCCAACGCTCAAAATTGCATTTTGTTGGGTTTGTCGCTTAAGTCTTTTGTTATTGATAAGTGAAATTTCGAACTCGCTTACATACGTACATACATATTTACATGTGTGTGTGTGTGTTTGTGTGCTGGTAAACATATTAACGCACACGTGCCCGTATTACATTATTAGAAATGTGGAAAAATCAATACCAAATATGAAATTATTACTTTTTTCGACATTTTTACATTTATTGCTTTGTATAACAGTATATAACAGGCATTTGAACCAGACCGAGTCTTGCTTTTTCTAATTACCGTCGAATGAATATCCCAACTAAATAGTGACTCCTAAGGCCGTAATGCATCGAAATCATTGGATAACATGGAGTTGCAGATCGCAATTAGGAACAGAGGCTCATTGAACATTGAAACATCTAGCCGAGGCCGGTATAATCAAATGTATGTATATAAATATGTATGTATCTAATGCAGAAATTGTTCTGAAATAATTGAACTCTTGTTTTTCTAAGGCTGCCATTAAATCGCGCTTTGAAATATCTGACAAAGTCCACACACACATATGTACATACATATGTATTCGTCTGTTAATTGAATAAATGCAATATAATTGTATGTAAATAAATAAATTGCTCAGAGGCCATTGTCTAAGTTAAGGTGTGCTCTGTTTTCGTGTCACAGACCGGATGGGCTAGGCGCGCTAATAAACCGTACAATACTAAATACATTTAATTGCTTTCATTCACATTGTATTTGCACTATACTCGTATGCACACAACTCAGATGTGAACCTCTGAAATTCACATGCAATCTATTACGGGTTTAGTGGCGCGTTTAAGCACTAACGATTCGGTATTTAATTACGCCGGCGCATCTTTGACAGTCAATCTTTCTGTTTCGTTCATGCCCTTCAATCTACTTCCGCTCTGAATATATCTAATAACATACAATTTCATACGAGCAAGGGAGGCTCCTTGTACAAATTCAAAAACGCTTGGGTGTCTACTAAATTCTATGAAAGGGAAAATGCAATCGACTAAGGGTGCTATGAATGTGTTTTTATGGGCTTACCTCCACTGCGCCAAAGGCAAGACTTATGGAACGACAACTAAATCGACTGTGTTCGCTGCCAATTTCTGTTCATGCGTGCCATTTGTATTATGTAACAACTGCGAATACAAATATACACAACTCATTAAAATCGTTTGCGATTTATTATACATTTTGATAAATTTTCCAAATACAACATTTACAGATAATATTTTCACGCGTGCACATTCATTTTCATACATACATTGTATATAGTTTTTTTTTATTTATTACATATAGAAAATTAAAAATGGGTTGAAACCCACGAAATTGCACAGTTTATATTCTTTAATGAACCACTTCATATTTCATATTTTTCGCTTGTAATTTTTCAATAAATCCGTGTACATTCACAGGGGCGTTATTTGTTTATCACTTGGCTGTTATCGCCGATATTTTCGTTTATCTTACAAACATAAATGCATTCACTTGCTATATACACATACACACATACAGACACACATACGCACAAACCTATGAAAGCCGATTGTAAAGTGAAAAGGTAACACAATAATAAATACTTTATCAAATCGGCGAATTATTTGTTGACTTTTCTATGAAAACTCAGTTGGACACTTTTGCACATTTACAGCCCTACATACAACGTACTAAATGCATATGTATATATACATACATATGTATATGTATGTGTGTCTCTATATGAGTGTATGTTAAAGTTTATTTGTCGATTTGTAAACGTTTTATTGGCTTTCGCTTTGGTTCGGCTCGCATTCCAATTGACTTAGTGTCTAATTGAGGCAAGTTCAGCAAAAGCGTCCCGAATCGCGCATTCCAACGATCGCAACAAAACACACCGACGATTATCGCACAAGTCAACCGGACAGACAGACAGACACACTACATATGTCTGACTTCAGTAACTTCAGCAATGAGAAGGCAAAATTTCGTTTTGAATTTTTGTTGAATTGAAAATTGATGCTATTCTGGTTGCTGTTGCTGCTGACAATTGTGTTGGTACATGTTAAGGACATCGGTGCCTCTGTTGCGCAAGATTGCACTACGGCAGGGTAAACCATCTCGAGAAGGACGAGAAAGACACACACACACACACACACACACGCATGAGCACAAGATTTGCCTCTTCTCTCGCTTTGCTATTCGCCTTGTTAAATCTTCTCTTTCATGGTATGTTCGTTGTTATTTGCATTCATTGCATTGTTGTTATTGTTGTTCGCCTGGCGTTGCTATCTCAATTCGCATATACATATGTATTTTGTTGTTGCTCGAAAGAATGTCATGCAATTTTTGTTGTGCTACGCTGTGCCTCTAATTCGACATTTCGCCGTTTCGTCGACTTTTTATATGAGCACACCGACACACACACACTCATGAAGGCGAGACACAAGCACACACACACGCTTTTATCAGTCGACACAGTCGAATGCGAGAGAGCCATACAAATACACGGAGAGAAACCGAACCGATCGTGGAGTGGAGTGGCGCGCGATTTCTGGCGTCTTTGCCTTCGACGATGTTGGCGTTGGGGCTGGCGAGCGCTCTTGCATGTTTGTGTGTGTGTGTATGCGATCGTGCGAGCGAGTATGGGTGCGTCTGCTGTCTGTCTATGTGAATGCGTGTTTGGAGAACGCAACGTGGATTTTCAACTAGATTCTATTGGATTTCTTTTGCCATTGTCACAATCATTTCTAACCAGAACACTACGCTGCAAACCAATCGAAATTCTTTTATTTGTACACTCGTCGGCACATACTTATGTACATATTCACATCATATTTATATGGTATTTGACTTCAATTTGTTGTTGTTTGCATAGAGATTGATTGTAAATTGTAACAGCACATTCACCACAACGAAATCGGAATAATCATTTTTCATTTCAAGTAATAAACACATTTTGAACCATAATTCATTGGATTCATCTTCGAAATACACGAATGGAATGCGATCAACGATCAAAGCACTCGGTTCGGACGATTCACTTATTATTATCATAATTTTTTTGTGTTTTGTGTTTTGTATTATTACTGTTGTTGTTGCTGTTCTATTGTTGTTTTGTTGAGTATTATGCCACATTCTTGACTGATTAGTAAGCGAACTTTGCACAACCACCTCATAAATTCATACCAACACACACACACCCGCATCTATATATATTTAGAGACATACATACAGACAGGCATGCATGTAAGTACGAGTACTCGTTTAAGTAATTAGTATCCAAATAATGTAAGAAACGTTCACAGCACTTTCAAGTCGGCTGTTTTGCGTTTCGCCTCGGATGCAAATGCCGTGAGATCACTTATCACTAATTCAAACATTCCACAATTTGCTGAAATTATTCGCATATTTATCCACCGCGCTTCACAATCACATACATACATATGTACATATGTACGAATATATTCGTATTCGCATTCGCTTAATTTCGAACATGAAAACATACTTTCTTTCGACACGGCTTTATTTCAGCTCACTATTTTGGCTAAATCAGCATGAAGAGACCAGAGTCAAGTTATTCCGCTTGTGTTGTACGAGTACGAGTATCTCCTCCGTTGCCCAACAACTTCAATTCAATGGCAATTTATTTCGCCAACTTTTTCCACTGAATCTCTTAAGTATCTTTGCAACCACTGATAACTGCACGTTTGCTTATAACTTGTGGAACATTTCTGTGAGTTTCGTTCCTTCTCTATTTTTTATTTTTCAATTATTTTCTTTTTGTTTTTGTTTTTGATTTTTTTGTATATTTACAGAAAAGCAAATTTTTTAGCTCGAACGTTTCGAAATCTTGACCGCTTCGCTCAGCACCATAAACCGAACTGAATCAAACGCCCCGCGAAACCACAATTTTTCTCCGTCTCTGAGCATACGAAGACTCCTGACCCTCTCTGCTCAGCGCACAATCCAACCGAGGCATTTAGCTTGTCTCGTATACCTGTTTTTGCTGGCATACAACACTTTTGCTGTTTGACTCTGAGTCGATCGGTGGCTCTGCAAGTGTGTGTAGTGTGTGTGAGTTTGTGAGACGTATCGGCCAGCCGAGCGGAGCCGTGCGCCAGTGGTGGTGCGAATATTTCTTGGGATACCTGCTGTTGCTGCTCCCAAATACCAGCTACCAGCGTTCGAGATACTCGTTGCTCGGTGTTGCTTTATTGAAAACGTGATTTTAGATTGGAATGCGCTATTTTGTTGATAATTTCATACATACACACACACACACTCCCATGTTTGCATCCATCATATATTGGTTGAATGCATGGACGCGGGTGTGTGTGTCCGTGTGTTCACGATCATGAATTCATGAACTCACTATGTTTGTATGTATGTGTTACAATCCGCCATATGTATGTATGTATGGGTGTATGGGTGTATGGGTGTATGTGCATGCTCTTTAGACATGCCGAGAGACTTTTGGGGCTCCATGCAGCTTATATGAGCAGCATTTCAGTTCAAAATCGCGATCATTGGGAGTCTTGTGTTTGTTTGTTGTTCATTTTTCGTGCCCGCCGAATATTTTCTGCGATCGCACGTATGCTTGTATGTGTATGTGTGTGGATTGGTGTGCATGGAGCATTGCCAGCGTAGACATTTGAATGACCATAAATATAAATGGGGTATCGTATATTTTCTAATTGGAATGCGGCAAATGTTTAAGCCCGGTGTAAACCTGCGTAAGCGGGTGTGGCGCGGCTAACCTGAAATGTCGATTTAATGCGATCGTGTGTGCATACCGACACAATTGTTTGTGGATATGCGCTGCAAGTGAGCTTATGAATTTATTTATTTATTTGCTTACTTGCGAATACTCGTACATACATACATTCATACGAATATGTACACATGTGCCTCGGTATGTTTGCAAATATGCACGAGAAAATCAATAGTCGGTTAGCACCATCGGGGTACAAATATTTACGAGTTCCGCAAAAGCACCTATTGGCTGCAAATACCTTCATTTATTGCTCGCTAAGCCTCTTGGCTGGACTGGAGCACCCACCTCCAGCATCCTCTAGTAGCAGAGCGATTCAGGAGTGCGCAAAACACCTGTTTAGGCGGCTGCGGATCGTGCGAGTATTGTGCTGTGAAGGCGAATGAATGAAGTACAGTCTGATTGAAGCTCAAAGTGGTTAAAATTATTCGTAAAACAGCGGTAAACTACAAAATTGAACTTTATAAGAGTATGAAACCCTCTCGTTCAATTTAATAATAGTGATGCTATTGGTCAGACAGTTAGTTCGCTTTTAGTCGAAGTGGGCATGGATTTAGTTTCGTTTTTGTTTAAATTTTTAAACCGCGATTTGTCTCAGCCAATGTGATCACTTAAAGTCGGATTCTGTCAGTCTGCAGTACATGAACCTCAGTACTCGTGTACCAATTTTCATCGATATTACTTGCTTGAACGCACGTACATCCTGAGAGGACCCAACACTTTTCTAGAATTCAAGTATAACCTAAAACTCAAACCCTCTAGCCATCCAGCCATCTACTTTCCATTGCAGAGAAATAATAATGATAAAGGATTTGTACCTTATTGGGCTTAGGGGTTTGAAGAGGGCTAAAATAACAAAGCATTCGTATATGTACGTGTGACTGCTTGTACGTCAGAGGAATTTTGATTGTGCATGTATTTGTATTTGTAAGAAACGGCGCGTTTGCACTGGATGTGTAAGTGAAATTCCATTGGTCTGCCGCAGCGGCGCAACAGCGGCGGCAATGACAACAGCAATAAATAACTTGGATGGACGGACTGCAAAGGGCAGAGATTACGACGAAGGCGAGTGCAAGCACGAAATCCAATAAAATAAATCCTTAAGAACTTTTAAAATTGGGGACTCAAACTAAGAAACCCCGAGTTAAAATCGAGTTCTTGGAAGACCGATTGAACGCCGGCAACCATTAACATGAATAAACTTCAAAATGTTTGTGGCTGAGGTGTTACAAAGTACAATAAAACGTCTGTTCGCAAGCAAAAGTATTCCCCATTTCCAAATTTTTCCACAGAAATCAATATATTCGTCTACATTAAGAGCGTGCCTTCGCATCAGTGAACTTGGTAGTTAAAGGTCGACGCTCTACACTATTTAAATGGAGTTTAAAAAGCTATGGAAAAGAAGAAGACAGAAACCCTTATTGTAGAATTTATGTGATCAGAGGTCAGGAAACTCTAGTACTGGCAACATTTTGGCTCCAAAATGTCAGAATTAAAAGGTTGTTCAGCGAGAAAATAATATATTCTCGTAAGTGTAGACACAACCCTAACTTTGAAGTTTATAAGATAGACGTGCATACCTTTCAACCAGATATACCGACCATACAATCATACATTTTCATATCTTAGTAGATATGTATGTGTGGATGTTTCAAGTACCTAATAATAAACACAAACGATCAGGTCGATCGTTGCACGGAACCAACTGACGAACAGTCAAGATAAACAGGCCAAGCCAACCCAAGCCAGGCTAGACTTCATCGACCAAGACCAAGTTGAGGCTGCGCACACAAATTGCCGCACGAGCTCGAAATGCTTTCGTATTGCATACCTCCATACCTCCATAGCTCCATAGCTACGTACATATCATTCCTTACATCGGTTCGGCACAGCTCAGCCCATTCAAGTAATGGCTGCATATCCAGCTTACAGTGTTCTCGCGAACTGGTTCCGTCGCCACGCTAGGACAGCGTGTAGTTGTTGTTGCTGTTTGCTGCAGAAGGCTAGCAAATTTCGTGTTCTTATTTTGATTTCGCCTTTCTTATTTTTTTCAGTACATTTTATAAACGCGCGTTCCTCCCGCCTCATGCTGGCGATGTACACATACTCGCACACATACTGATTGGCATGGCCGCTACACAAGCAAAACTCCTCCGAAGAGTGCGCGAATGACAAGAATGCGAGAATTTTTTTGCACACTTTTCGGTTGCACGATCAACAAGAAGACTCTGCTAGTTGTAGACCTAGACCGGCAAGATTCTGGATACATATGAGTTTAAGTCGTTTAGGGCGGTATATTCAGTACCGATATATGTGTGTATATAACGATCACTTAGATAATGTGATCGTTACGACATTCAAATTGGATAAGTTTTTATCGGACAAAAGTGACTTTACCATGAATAACGGTCCATCTTACTGCTGTGAGTAATGACGTTACGTATTCCAAATCAAATTTTAGTTCGGATGGAGTTGGAGCGCCGAATTTGTGAATTTGGACAAAAATCGAATATATTTTTCATTCTCAAGTACTTACATACAAATCTTTATACTCCTCTTAGTGGGGAAGAGCGGTGCTTTCGGTAATGCATGAAATGATTGGAATTTTTATTTTGCCCCAAATCACTTTGGGAATTACCGATGAACGCCGCAAATTCCAACAATTCGCGAAGAATTTTCTATAATGCTGTATGCGTCTACACATTGTCAAATGCATATATACCCATATATACATATATATGTATGTACATATTTACAACGTTCAATAATATGGCAAAATGCGAACAAAGTAAAACGAATTCAAATTAAAACATATCTCCACATTTCGCTTATAAACATACATACATACATACATATCTATGCATATACTCGCCTGTATGTATGTCTCTGCATGTGTGTATGTAAGCAGTACGAGTGTGTCCATATGCTGAAAAACAAACGTACGTTTTATAAAATAAGGTAAACAGCATAAATACCGAAACTTGTTTTGGCTACAAAACGCGTATAAGCCGCGTGAGTTGAGCCATCGGTGGAGGGAGTAGAGCCATAGCCAAAGCACCACAATACCATACCAACGGCAAAGGAGCGCTGGAACACTGGATCGTTCAATCGTTCGATCGGTCGATCGTCGATTTGCTGAATTTTACGCTGCCCATACTGGCTGGGAATGACTGACTGAAATAAAGTGAAATTCACGATGCACCAAATACCAAATACCGCTGAATGCGAATTCGCGATGCAATGCAATGCCAAAGTATGCGGCGCAACATACCAAATCGAAACGAAACCGAACTCAACCGAACTCGCAAGCGCGAATCTGCAGACACGAGTCTTGCGCCAGATTTGCAGTGGTTGGTCTGCAAATTGTTGAAATTAGCCCTAAGTAAGGGTAGGCAGGTGTATTGTCCTATTAATTCTGAAAATAAACGCTTTGTATTGAAATTTGGTTTTGTTGTACTACACGTATTGGTAAGCTGGATGGATGATGGATGTCTGTAACTGCAGTCGATAACTTTTGTCAACCTACAGCGTACTATTCAGAATCACTCTCGTCTCGTCTCAACGGCATCGAGACAAACGCTTGGACCCTACGAAGGGGAGGCATAGCATATTTAAAAGCAGTAGTGTACTCTCTTGGTATACTTATGACAAGTGGGCGGTGTAAATATAATTATATGTGTTACATACATACAGCCATATATCAAGCCCATACATACATCTGCACATATTTACAGGTATTTATGTGCGTGTGCTTATTATAGCTGCTACTGCATCACGCTTTTGCCGCTAAACTGCGCATACGCAACTCATGAGGACAAACGTCAAGGAAACAGTGTGGCCTTAGTCCCCCAGCTTTTTTGTTTTGTTTTGTCATTTCTTCAGCTACTTTCTGCCTTGTTCGCTTCGCCCTTTGGCAGTCGTCTCTGGTCTGAAAAATCAAAGAAAAACACCAACTCTTGCACAGTAGCTGTTTCATGTTAATGCCTCCGATGTTGCAGCGAAATGCTTACAACAAAACATCCGAACATCAGGGTGAGCATTTCAATTCGTATTCAGCTTATACAGCGTCTCCCAATTGGGACAAGCCGATGTGCACAATAATCGGCATTTTGCAAAAATGAAAAAAAAAAACAAGTAAGGAAGGTCTAAGTTCGGGTGCAACCGAACATTTTATACTCTCGCAATTTATATATTTAACTTTATTTATATTATATAATACAGAATTTGACCCACATATTCGTCATATATATTTTATAGAGTCTATTGAAAGTTTGAAACCATAATATTAGGTTAGAAGCACCGAGGTCCTCGTGTTCGATATATGGGGCCTTAAAAACCTATGGTCCGATTTCGGCGATTTTTAGAATGGGGCTGCCACACTATTAACATAGTATTTGTGCAAAGTTTTGCACCGATATCTTCACTAGTACTTACTTTATATATTGTAAAGTAAACGATTCAGATTGTCTTCAAAGTCCTGGTATATAGGAAGTAGGCGTGGTTGTGAAGCGATTTGGCCTAATTTCACAACATATCATTGGGATTGTAAGGAAACTATTACAAACCAAGTTTCATTGAAATCGGTCGAGTAGTTCCTGAGGTATGGTTTTTGACCCATAAGTGGGCGACGCCACGCCCATTTTCCATATTGTAAAAAAATCTGAGTGCAGCTTCCATCTGCCATTTCTTATGTGAAATTTAGTGTTTCTGACGTTTTTCGTTAGTGAGTTAACCCACTTTTAGTAATTTTCAACCTAACTTTTGTATGGGAGGTGGGCGTGGTTATTATCCGATTTCTTTCATTTTTGGACTGTATTAGGAAGTGGCTAAAAAAAACTACTGCAGAAAGTTTGGTTTATATAGCTCTATTGGTTTGCGGAATATGTACAAAAATCTTGGTAGGAGGCGGGGCCACGCCCACTTCCCCAAAAAAATTATATCCAAATATGCTCCTTCATAGTGCGATCCTTCATACCAAATTTTATTTCCATAGCTTTATTTATGGCTTAGTTATGGCACTTTATGTGTTTTCGGTTTTCACCATTTTGTGGGCGTGGCAGTGGTCCGATTTTGCTCATTTTCGAAATCAACCTTCCTATGGTGCCAAGAAATAAGTGTGCCAAGTTTCATTAAGATATCTTAATTTTTTCCCAAGTTACAGCTTGCACAGACGGACGGACGGACAGACAGACATTCGGATTTGAACTCCACTCTTCACCCTGATCACTTTGGTATATATAACCCTATATCTAACTCGTTTAGTTTTGGGTGTTACAAACAACCGTTATGTGAACAAAACTATAATACTCTCTTTAGCAACATTTGTTGCGAGAGTATAATAAATGAACAGTCTCAGACAATTACAGATCTATTAGAAAAAAGTTTCGATGGTAATTTGTCGTCAGTAACCCAGAAAATATGATTTCACTTCTTAATATGTGGTGATATCTACCGCCAAGAAGTGTAGACACTATTTGTACGAAATTTCAGTATAACATTAGATCAGTGAGTCCCTTGTAGAGCTGGAGGTTTCAAGATAGATGAGATTATCTACAGCCATTTCAAAGTTTTGACCGTGAATATTAATATGATGACTAAGATTGTAGTGCCATTGGGTTGATGTAGAAAACTTCAATTTAAATATTCTTAAATTCTCAAAATATAATCTAATATTACATGGAACTATGTTTCAATTCTCGGTGTAGGTGATCAGTATCTATCCGACCATGGTGGACCACAGAATGCATCCTGATTAATACATCGTAAAAACCTAATGGCAAAACAACAATCACTGATTCATCAAGCCGTGGAGAGTACCAAATCCAAGAAACAACTGGTTCAAAGCATGGTATAAAGACACAGACTAGCTTAATTAAATATTGTGAGCAGTTATACAATTTCAGTGGACTATCCAAATACTTCATTGTGTGGATTCCATCTATATTATTGCTTCTAAACTGTTTAGGCAAAGAAGTCGAGTTAAACACAAGCAAAGCACGAGCAGAGAAGTGGCGCATTAAAGACTGCTAATATTACATATAGGCACCCTGTAGCCGCAACCTTGAACTGGCGCAGCGCCATGGCAACCAAAAAAGCAAAAATGCCAAACAAGAGTTTTCATTTACTGGCGTTTCCGAAATTTAGAAGCAAACTATACAACTATTTAGTAAATGTGAGTATAAATAGTGCGCCAAAATATAAGTTTTCCTCTTAGAATTCTGTATTTATTTGCAGTACATATGTACAAGTATCGCAATCAATGATGACGGCTCCTTAGGAATTCCAATCAAATTGTGTAACCTTCGAAATTGTAGAAATTAGCTCATATCCGGTGTTTAAAATTCCAACAGGTTAAATCAATAAAGCCCGAAGTCAGTGAAGCCAATTGCCTTTGAGCAGCATACTCGTACTGGACATTCAGTCCAGGCAATAAGATTGAAGCAGCGCAAAAACAAGACTCGTGCAAGAGTGAGCAAAGAGCAGGCAACGGTCTGAGCGAAAAGGGAATCGAAATCAAAGAAAGCGTACACGGACGGCAAGATGACGACAGCAGTTCCTTTGGCTCCGTTGGCTCCGCTGGCGTCGCTCCCCGCAACGCGCATGATGATGGGCACAGCCAACAGCATGAGTTCGGCTTCTGCGAATGCCGCGACAGCCATGGCGTCACTTTCAATGCAGCAGACACATTCCCCGTCCCAGCCGGAGTTGGAGCAGTTGCCGCAGCTGCAAATGCCAACGACGACGAGCATAACAATAGCCGCACTCGAGTGGCAGTATTTTCAAGCGGTTTCGCTATTTCGGCGGCGAAAATATGAAAAATGCGTTGAGGTGTGCACTGGCATGTTGCGCACTGGCCATGAAACGAATGTGCAAATGTTCAACTCATCGTCGGAGAGCCACGAGGCCGATGCACAGTTCGGTCGGGGAGTTGGCGGCAGTGGCAGCCTAGTCAGCAACAACTTGAACAGTACAAGCGGCTCAAGGCAGGGGCGCAGCCACAACCATAACTTAAAGAACAACAACTCAAAATATGGCAGTGCCAATGGTAATAACAATAAAGTGAGCATGCCCACGTGGATGATGGAGGGCGTTTGGCAATTAAAAATGCGCGCGCTTACCCAGCGCGTCTACATCGACGATCTGGAGACGGACGATGCCTTCGAGGGGGGTAAGTATTCATGTGCGCATCTGATTGCCGCCGAAAGGAATTGCACAGTAGCCAAACTATACATATAATCAACACTGTTACCAAGTTGTTTGCAAAAATGCAGCGCAGTGGATCGTTTACTGAATCGCCAGTTGCCTGTAGCCAGAAGATGGCTGATGCCTTAACCCTTTAATATCCGCTCCAAATCGAATGAGGTTGGTTTTCAAGCATTCCTCACTCCTTAAACAAGTGAACGGTTAAAACCGATAGAGTATTTGAAAGAAACTCGTCAAGGAAAAGTGAATCACAATTGTTTTCGATTTTCTCACTGAAGGCACACACAACTGGAACCAAGTATGTTGAGAACACAAGAGCGTCCCCGAACGAGTCCGCCAGGAATCAGGTCTGCACACTCAAACGGAGTATAAAATTTCAAATCTTGCGATTATTTTCGAAGAGATACTCGCCAATAGATTGTGATAGATACCGACTTTTCGACCGATGCATTTTCAGAAGAGCTACATTTTGGCCAGTCCTATAAATGTGTGCTCTTATGTGCGCGTATGTTTGTATTATATATGTGGAGAGTCGCACGTTAATGTTGAAAATTCCGAGCTTGAGTGGCTTAACGGATTACGATTGCATTGTAATATTTCAGCTGCATTCCATTGGCTTGGCATGGCATGGTATGCCGTGGCAGTTGCGCAGCCGCACACATCTCAATGCCCGAATACCCATGCCACGCTTCTTGCATTCCATGGTGTTCAATCACCCTGAATTTTTATTTTCATCTCGTTACTTATTACTTTTTTCATACACAAATACCAATGTATGTACGGACAGACAAACAGGCACACATATGAACACACATACGCTCGTATTCGATGATAATGCTGTGGTGCTACATTTTGGTTATTGCATGTTGCATGGCCTGATACCGCCCCTAGCTTGTACGATGCACATACTTACCGGCTACGGTGCACTTGTATTCGTATTATATTACATTTGCTTAAATGCGGGTTCGAGTACTTTTTGATCTTACGAATTTTCTTTTTTTATTAAAATATGTTCATATCTTCTTTATTCTCTATTCTTAATGCTGCCTCTGTGCTGGGGTCGTACGAACACAGAGAATGAGGAAGTGGAGTTGGAGCGCATTGCCACAGCCGCCCGACCTGGTACCTCAATTAAAACAGCATTCATACCACGACCAACCACAAGCACGCTGCATGCGCACACCACGGCTGCAATAAGAAATGGGCTACCTTTGAGCGAAGGCAGCCGCACTGCGAACGCGCAAAGCAAAATGAGCATGCGGCCTAAATCGGGTATGGTAAGTATAAGGATTTTCTCGAAATTTCATTTTTAAACAATCAAGGCATGTACTTCTACATACGACAGGTACGGCCTGGTACAGCTAATTCTCGACCAGGTTCTTCAGTCGGGAACCGTACAGCATCACGTTGTGGTACGGCTTCACGCATTCGCGCCTCATCTGCCGCCGCCTATACGGTCGGCGATGTTACCGCAAAGCTTTATCAGGCTTCGCGACTCAATCCCACGATATACGCCGAACGAGAAGCACTTATTAAAGCACTCTTTCAATTCCTCTACTATCACGAATCGGATGTACAAAAGGCATATTCACTATGCGAAGCAGTCATGGAGGTGCACAAACAAAAGCGAACTTCTGGTTCTACACGTTCGGGCGCACCGGTTGACTGGTGGTGGGATCAGCAAATAGGCCGGTGTCTGCTCGTCCTGCGCTCTCCAAGGAAAGCGGAGACATTTCTTGTGCAATCGTTGGCGGTATTTCCGCATCCCGATACGTTTTTACTGTTATCGCGTTTATATCAGCGTCTGGGTGAACCCGAACGTGCGCTCGACCTCATCGGTATGGCTGTGGATCGACATCCTTTCAATGTCACTTTTCGCATCGAACAAGGTCGTATCTTCGATGCTCTGTCCCAATCCGATAGCGCAATGCCAATTTATCGTCTCATTACTAAGCTCAATCCCATAAATGTCGAAGCGCTTGCAGCAATAGCATTGAATCATTTTTACGATGGAAATCCTGAGATGGCACTTATGTACTACAGGTGAGGCAAATTCTATACCGGCAAATGGCTCTTAATGATGACTTTAATTTAGGCGAATTCTCGCTTTGGGAATTCACTCGGCCGAACTCTATTGTAATATTGCATTGTGTTGTTTGTACGGCGGGCAAATCGACCTGGTACTACCTTGTTTCCAACGGGCTCTGCTACTGTCCAAGACAGCTGATCAAAGAGCGGACATATGGTACAACCTGAGTTTTGTGGCATTGGTAGGTACTCTTTAAACACACATCCAAACACTCACATAAGAGTATCCAAATATATATTTTAAGTATTTAATATATTCGTTATCCACTTCCAAGTCGACTGGCGATTTTCATTTGGCTCGTCGATGCCTTCAACTCTGTTTAACCGCGGACGCGTGCAACGGCGCCGCTCTAAATAACTTGGCCGTACTGGCGGCGCACTCTGGCGATCTTATGCGCGCCAAATCTTATCTCCACGCCGCGAAGGAAGTGTTCAGTAACAGTCCGGAAGTAAACAGCAATTTAGAATATATGCAAGCCCACTACAAACTCTAAACTATTGGCACAGTTAAAATCACAAAAGTTCCAATGGGTTCCTCGAAATCGAGTCTAGCAAGAAACGAAGATGATTAGAGAAACGAATTCGATGTATGTGATGTAAATAATATTTATTGAAATAAATAAAATAATTATGGAGTATCGAAATTCCTTTCGAAATGTCTAAGGGATCTGCAGCCAGGCATGTATGGCTTCCAAGCCCACTTGGCTAACTGCGCTGGCTTCCACAATAGTTAACTCCTGTCTAATTTCCTTTTGGAGCTTCTAAAAAATAAAGAAAGACAGGAAAATATGAAAATTAATGGTTTAAGAAGAGTTTGGCGTTAGAGCAAGTAGAGTAGCGTAAATTGTATGAACTTATACACTAGTCGGGGACAAAACGAAATGTTTCTTACAGATATTTGTAGCATAAGTAAAGCTTCGTTGCGCATCTGACGGTAGGCATAATCCATCTTAGCCAACACCAGCAAAATACGACAGCGCTGCAATCGAGGCTCGGCCAATATGGAATATAGTAGAACCCCTTCAAATACACAAAAGCGAAAATGGAGATTAATTTAGAACAAATGCCAATTGACCAACCTGCTGCAGAGATTTGACAAAGATTTGAAGTGTCGACGACGTAAATTATTTTCGATACTTTTTCGTAGTATTGTCGCCAGAGCGGTGCCATTGCACCACCAATTTCCAAAACGCGTATACATTTCAATGGTGCCTTCGGTTTTTTACGTTTCACCTCCGTTGCGCCGGGGTCATCCTTGCCATTATTTTGCTTTTTCTCATTTGGGTTTGAAGAATTCAAAAGTTTTGTTGAAAGATTGATTGTGAAAATATTTGTGCCATTTGTTGGCATTGAATAAGTCGTCTCATCAATAGAGTCCGGATTCTCTAGAGCCTTTAATAGGTGTGTTTTACCAGCACGCTTCGGTCCAACACAGATGCAGGACATTTGACTAACAAAGCTCGAATCCATTATGCTCTCTCGATTAACCTTAGCTTTTGTTTATAATCTTTCCTATCTCTTTTCCTAACAGCACTTTGCAATTAATGTTCTTTTATTAACTAACGGTAAATAAATTAAGGCCAAATAACGGTTGCTATGACGCCCTTTAGAATTATTATGATATCTGTGCAGATTTCGAACTTGCTTAATGGGAGGGCATCGAAGGTTTGTGGCCTAGATGGTCACAACTACTAAAATGGAAAGAATTAGCATGGAAACTCACACATATAAACTTTTCAACTCTTTAACCTTTTGTATAAGAAAAAGATGAGCGATGACACTTAGACAAGAGTTCCGAACAGATTTGTTTATGCGTCCTTTCATTCATAGGAACTTTAACTGAACAGTCTGGTAACTCTCTTTGGTAATTCACTGCCGATATATCGATCGTAGTGTAGGGTGTTTGTTGATGATAATTTCTACGTACATTGGCAGCACGAAAAGAAGAAAATAGAAGAAGAAGAAAAATAAATAATCAGCTTGGGAAATAAATTTGCAAAATAAATTATGCTGCAACATATATAAATGTATATTTTTATAAAACATTAGATAACAATTTATTTTATTAAAAAAAATATAAAGACTTGCACATTAAAGGAATTTGTGTTTACTACTGGCAACTCTTTTCTGCTATATTTTTAATAATTTTGTGCATCCTGTTATATAAGTACACTCTGTGATTGTGTACCAAAAAAGTCGCTCAGTAGCAACGTGTGTATTGTTGTACTTTTTTATATTAAAGTGTGTGTAAAAGTTTAGCGCTTTTAAGAATTAAATACGAAAATATGGGTACGAAAAGACCGGGCACAAGTTTAGTACTGGCGCATGAAAACAAACGCACCAAAAATGATCTAATTGCCTACACCAATCGTGATAAGGCGTTGATGGAATCGGTTTGCATATTTGTGTACTTATATCTCAATAATTATCCCTAATAACTCAATTTTTAGGGAGTTCGACGTACATCTAATTTAATGGCACCAATAATGCTTTTAGAAGGTCATGAGGGAGAGATTTTCACAACTGAATTTCATCCGGATGGAGATTTACTGCTTTCGTCTGGCTTCGATAGACAAATATGTGAGTGTAAATAAAAACTTACCAAATAAATAACCAATTGTGTCCTCTTTGCATTGCAGATATTTGGAATGTATATGGCGAATGTGAAAATGTAATGGTAATGTCCGGTCACAGTGGTGCAGTCTTAGAAGCACATTTTTCGACGGATGGGTCAAATATTTATACCTGTGCTACTGATAAAACTGTTGCCATTTGGGACATTGTTACGGGGCAGCGAGTACGTAAACTTAAGGGACATACAAATTTTGTAAATACTGTACATCGTACACGTCGAGGCCTTCAAATGCTCTGTTCCGGTTCTGACGACCGAACTATAAGAATTTGGGATGCACGAAAAAAGAATGCGGTACACACATTGGAATCGCCGTTTCAAGTAACGGCGGCATGTTTTAATGATATTGGCGACCAAGTCATTTCGGGTGGTATTGATAATGAGATAAAAATTTGGGATATACGCAAACAACAACAGGTGTTACATCGGCTACGAGGCCATACTGACACAATAACAGGAATATCGTTGTCACCAGATGGCTCATATTTACTATCCAATTCGATGGATAATACGCTGCGAATTTGGGATGTGCGCCCCTATGCTCCGGCCGAGAGGTGTGTTAAAATTTTTCAAGGACATCAACACAACTTTGAAAAGAATCTATTACGTTGCTCATGGTCCCCTGATGGCAGCAAGGTAGGAATTCATTTATGTTATGTTTTCAATTATATCCAAATTAATTTTTTAATTATTATTAGATATCTGCTGGTTCTGCTGATCGATACGTGTATATCTGGGACACTACAAGTCGGCGCATAATTTACAAACTTCCTGGTCACAATGGCAGCGTTAATGATGTCGATTTCCACACAAAGGAACCACTGATATTATCTGCGTCAAGTGATAAAACCCTGTATCTTGGTGAAATCGAAGATTAGATTTTCACTATTTTCCTGAAGATAAGCTTGTCATTTCACACACGATGTCTTCACATAATATAAAATAAAACAAAGAGGATTTGTGATTGTAATAATATCAACTATGCTAAAATGTATAAACGCTTCTTTTAATGGTATCACACATGTCACTTTCAGTTATAAATTGAGTGTTAAATATTGAAGTGCCTGATGAATAAATATTGGATATGTGTACAAAACTCAGCCGATTCAACGTAAAAGCGCGTTAGAAATATCTTCAAAGTTAATAAACAGAAAGCCAACGATTTATATAATTTTAATTATACTAAACGGGCAGTGTACTTGTTGAGGATACAGTACTTTTGAACATTTTTCCGAAGAACTTGATTCCGGAAGCTCCACCGGGAACCGTACCGACTATCATGAATAGAAGGGCGATTATTTGCGCCACGGCAAAGAGAACGGTTAACGCTGTGCTATGTACTAACAGAGCGCAGTAAAGTGTCGCTATCAATGAGCTGGTATATGTGCCGGACACCAACATACGTGGCTTTGAAAACGCAGTCTTGAGGAAGGCACCAAAGCCGGACAAAAAGCAAAACCCAAGTATGAAAAACATGCTGCCCAAAGAATAAAGTAGAGCAAACTTGCGGGCTTTCAATATTAACATTGGTATGTAAAAAATGGAGATGCTAAAGCAAAGAGCACCTAGACCTAAGCAAGCAACAAACCCAACAATGCGCTGCAACCGTGACTATAATAAAAAGAGAAATTCGTCAATCATCAAATATAGAGTAATTGAAATAGAATGTTTTTACCAATTTAGGACAACAACTGTCTTGCGTGTCTTGCAACCAACTATTGCTGGGCTCCGTAGGCTCAGAGCGTGTAAACAATTTTCCCAAATCTGGCACTTTGATTTGTGGAATTTTGGCACTGAAGTTCTTTTTTTGGTCGCTTTGAAGTAGTAAATATTCATCCAAATCCTGTTTCAAGCTTGCCATGGTTGGATATGTGAAAAGTTGGACACAGATAAGATGTGCCACGAATTTGTTTATTTTCTATTTTCACACGAATGAAATAACTTAGATAGTTGACGAATCATTAAACAATAGTACAGAGTGATACCTTGATTTCTGTCACAGAGTTAACGATATGCTTAAAGAGTATATACACTGAGCGAATTTTATGGTAAAAGTCGGATATCAATTTGTTTATATTTTTGATAAAAAGTTTGTGAGAGTTTTGCGGAATCAATTACCAAAGTATTTCTTCATCAAATGTAGAAAATACATTATGTTATTGATTCATCATTATATTGTTTATATATTGTATGTGCACATATTGGGTAAAGATGTTTATTTTGCTAGAATTTCAATGAAATGCTAGTATGTACTTCATATAAATATTTTCGATTAGAAATAAATCTATTTTTGGACAACTTCAGTTGTTATTATTGTAGCATAGCGCATAAATAAGAATAAATAAGAACAAGTTAGATTGAATAATTTTTAAATTTCTCCATCATCCTTATGCAGTTGGAAAGTGGATTCCGTGCGAAGAGTGCATTAATGAAGGCGAGAAACAAACCGCTCAGCTCTCAAAATTGTTGCATTATGCGACTCTCAGCATATATTCACCACTGTAAACAAAATATATATTATAAAAAAAAAAATTAGTAACAGATGATTTTAAGTAAAATAGTAGAAGTGCGCTATACCGAACAACTGATGAAGCATATTCGTGAAGTTAGTAACTTTAGGTAGTCGACGGTAAAGTATACAAATCAAAAGCGGCAAAATATCTCATAGATATTTCGGCTCTCATTCACCACTAACGTATCTCAGAGAATACATTCAATAGATAATTCAGAGAGAGCAATATAGCAATATTTAGTAGCATTCTCTTTCATCTCGCTGCCGTTGTGATTACACGTATACAGCTGGGTCGATATGACAGGGTGCGATTCGCCCAACAGTCAATACATGTGATGTACTCTCATCTACTTAAATTTACAGTATTATTAGAACTTCATAGTTTTGTTTATATATTTTATGCAAAGGTACAATTTCACGATCATAGCTATTGTACTGAATGTCTTTTCACAAGAAAACATCGCTTTGTATTCCACATTTCACGATGCGAGCTACAGCCAGTTAAAACGAAGAGATGCGTACTGTTGGCGCGGTAGCTGCGCACCCTGTTTGTAGAGTATCTGGCGCAACGAAATACGCTCTCAGGCGCTGTTGGCCAGCGATTGCTGAACTCAGTCACTGAGTAAATCGCGATGAGGTTGCATCAAAACAACATTACGCGCGTTTCGTCTTGGAAACCATACGGTAGATATTGTTGTATACACTTGTACAGCAACAACAGCAGCAGCGTTTAGAAGCAGCAGCCAACAACAGCAAAAGGAAGATATTAAAAACACAAGAGCAAAAAAGTTATTGTAAAGCAGAAAAAGGTGAATGGTGAAATAAAGTAAAATGCAAACGGAAGTTCAAGCATTCACTGAATGTACGAGTATTAATAATATAAAATTTTTTGGTAAATAAAACCACTAGAATATATGCATATGAGTATGTACATACTCGTATATACAAGTTAAATCGTAACGAGTCCGAACGAATTTTTCACAAGTACGGCTGATTCGCGCGCGCCCCCCGTCTTGTGTACAACTGTGTAGGTGAATTGTGTCTGTGAGTGTGTGTGTGTCTGTTTGAGTTGAGTATGAAAATGTGCTATAGTATCTGGCCGCGCGACGGGTGAAATGTGTAAACCGTACGGTAAATTAAGGCGGTCGTTGTATGCGAATGTAGGGTGTATGCGACCCGGCATGGTACGGCGCGACGTGACGCGACGCGGCAAAGCGCAATTCGTTGCAATACCCCAATAGGTGTATGTATGTGTGTGCGCTCGTCCGTTCGTTCGTTCATTCGAAAAATGCAATGTCGGTGCATTGCAGTGCGGTATAGCGACAGAGGCGTGTACTGATGTTGACGCGGTGGGGTGAGACGCGCTGTGAATCGACCCGATGCTTGACCATTGGAAAGTGCAATGATAAAATAAATGCAACAAAAAAATAGAGACGTGAATGTGTGCAAAAATAGCAACAACAACGCTGCTATTTTGAGCGCGACATGCATTAAATTAAATGAAAAAATATACAAAAATAGAAAATATCAAAAGGAAATTACGAAATTTCGCCCATTTTTATTGCGCTATAGCATGTGCCCCCAATGTCTCCTCACACTGCATTGAATGCTAATGTTAACGAGATGGCAGCAAAATTGTCGCCTTATATGCGTTCAAAATAAATATACATATATATTTTGTATGTATATGTGTATGCATAGTAAAATGCATATTTGTGCATATGTATGAGTTCAACAAAAATTAAGCAAAGGCAAACATACATACATACATATATCACACGGAATTCGCAATAAAGTTAATTTTGTTTAAGTCATATCTACCCTTTAAAAGTGTGAAGTGTCAATAATATTTAATAAAATTATGTTTATTTTTTCGTTTATACAGTGATAACATGGAAGAAAGAGTAATTGTTTGAAAGAAAAAGAAAATGAAAATAAAAATAAGAAGTTCATAAGCAATACAAATAAAACACGAAAATATAATAATATTATAAAAAAAAATATTAAATAATAAATTCATAGTCCTGGTCAACTGTGTACAACAAATTAACAATATAAAAATAAAGCTAATGCAAACATACTTCAATAAATAGCAGATTCACGTATAAATCACCATAACATAAAAAATCACAGTTCAACAAATTCTTGGAGGTTTTTCGAAAAATATATAATATTTCAGAAACAGTCCATGTGGAATGCTAAAATCTACTTAATCAGTAAGTGTTTTAAAGTACTCACAAATACATACTGTCGTATATACATACTTACATATGTATCTACTATGTATGTTTACTGAATATATAAATGTACATATAAATATTTTAAAATACATTACATATACTTTTTGGTTGCAATTACTCCGCATTTACTATTATTACAAAAATTTTCTATATGTTATCTCTAACATCTGCCACTTAATTTCACTATTAATTGAATTAACTACAAAATCTACTGTCGAGTTGAGTTACATAAAGGAATTTTAATTAATTGTTGATTGGTAGTTTTGTTCCAAGTCGATTTAAATTAAACGCTGTGCTTTGAAAAGTTTGTATGGAATAATAGGACTTCGCCTTTATAACAATTACTAAGTATTATTTTTTATTTCTACAGAAAAATCAATGATAATACGTACTATTTTTATTTTCATTTGAAAAAGTATAATGATTTAGTAAAGAATTCATTATTTCATCATTCTACATATATACATATGTACATTAATTCATCCCGTTTTTCGTATTCACTAATTAATTATATATTTTCTTCAATTTTCAGCACTTGGAAACTTTTAAATCCACCCAACCACTCCTTTGAATAAACAAATAAATAGAAAATGGAGAAAATCAATTTATAAGAAAATATAAATCAAAGTTAAAGGAATGCGATTATAAGTTGATTATATTGTTGAAAAAAAGTTGTGCAAATGGAAAATTGTGAAGAACTAACAAATTTAAAGCATAATTAACTCAATAACGGGTAAGAAACAAAATCAAAAGAGAAAACACACTTATAAAGATATTTACTATTAGTATTGAGAAACAAATCCAGTACATTTGGAAACGTTTAGTGGTTATAAATAAGTATTTATAACAATGGAAGTATATGCAATTCGAAGAAAGGTTTAGATTTAAAATTAAGTACATTATGTTGGCAATTTTTCAGTGAAAAGGAAACTATAATTTCATTCTTCACTGATGACATAGTCTACAATTTTCTAATAACTACGCCTTCAATTGCTTTTTATGAGCGCGTTATTAAATGATTATAATATTTTCGGCTAGGTTTTATATTTAAATTTGTAGTTGCTGCACATTTTCTAAATATGAAAAAATCAATAAGAACAATTATAAAATGCAGGCATCAAACGATATTTATTATTAAAAAAATATTGTATCCGATGTCTTCGCCATTTTAACCGGTTTTCAAAATGCGGAAAAATAGAAAACATATAATGGTTTCTAAGTACATCCATTTATACTCGGGTTGATCCCTAATAAAATTCATCAAAGTGCTCTGCCAATACGATTCAGGGAAATAGTTTTTAAGGATATCCCAAATATTAGTTGAATATTCGTATGTGTAGACAATGACGAAGCGCTCAGATGAATAAGTTAACTAACGTCCAATAAAAATAATGAAACTCCTATTATCAAATGTATGGATGCATATATGTACATAAATATTTACTTATGTACATATGCATTTAGAATTGCCGCGGCAGCAGTTGAATGCGGACAGCCGAAGAATTTCACCAGATTTAGCTTTAAGACTTAGGTAGAAGAGTAGAATGGAGAATAAAAAGCCAGATGAGTGGCAGGGGGCAGCAGTCATCTGAGGTCGGAGCGCTAGAACCATGAAAAAAGTAACTCATATTGGCAGCTCCCGCACGCAGACATTCTTGTATTTGTACATACGTACACAACGATTGTAATACAGACATCTATTGACTATAGTGGATACCGCATGGTAGCGGTGTGCACGACCATGGTGATGTTCCCCAACTCTGCTATTTGCTCTGCAAACTATACACACACGGACACACATTCGCTTCTTATTACACGAAATCGAGAGAGATGCACTGATACAACGGTTGTAAGTGCGACTGAAATGGCATGCGTTCTATGTCGTGTGCGTATGTATGTGTGTGTGTTTGTGACCATGTTTCGTCGCTGAAAGAGAGCTTGTCGCTACAGCGAGAACGACACAAAGCAACAGCAACAGCAGCAGCAGCCACAACGCAATAGGTAGTTAATCGCTATGAACAGGCAATAACAAATAGAACGCATTTGCTTAAGCCCAACGGACACACACATACACAAAATTATTGTATGTACTCAAAATGTGTATGTGTGTGGATATCCGCTTTAATTGGTGTGTTGGTTTGTGTGACTTTCCGCGTCACAGCTAGAAGAGCTGCAGGGGCTTTACTCGTCGCGTCAACGCTACAAACGCAGCGTTATGTGCGAGTAGTAGCGAGTACTTGGTGCGACACGAGATGTTTCGGCCGCAAAAGCGAGATAGCGAACGTGTTATGAACGTTTTTCGCAGCATTAACGACGCTGGCGCATGAACATACAACGACACATATATATATATATGTATGTATATAGCGAATTCGTTTCACAACGTTAAACCGCTTTCCACTTTGCTTTGCTATTCAGTTTTACTGCACTGCAGCAAAAGTCGAGCGACAGCAACAAACGACAAAACTCGTTATTCGCTGGGAACTGGCATTTCTGAACAAATGGAACGCATTGCTTGGTTTGTGCGCTGAGAGCCAGCCAAGAAATGGGAACGAGAGATAGGATACCGACAAATAAAACGATTTCTTGCTACAACTACAACTACAAATTCAGTATTGGTCACGTATTCAAACGTTTCCAGATTGCTTAATTTGCGCCAAGAAATGGCTGCCGAACGCAGCGCCGAGCATTCGGCACTCTCCGCTGTCGACAGCAGTCACTTTCTGCTGCCGTGGCAAAGTTTCCACAATTTCGGTCCGGACAATTTGCGCTACTTTAATGCCACTTTGCTTAATGTACATACCCATGATTGTATGAGTGTGTGTGTATGGGTAATGCGCTTATGCACTACAGTTGCAGCTTGCTGCAACCGTTTTCTGTTCGAATTGTAGTGCGCACTCTCTTTCACAAAACGCCGAGCTGAGCGCAGTATCGCTTGTTGGATAATTGTCAACGCTGACGCAGGCGAAACACATTCAAGGGGGATTGTAGCGGCCAGGAGATGGTTCGAAAGTTACAAGCCCACAGAGGAACTGGACACGAACCCATAAAGAACACATACAATATAGTTTTGTCGCAGAAGCGCCACAAAAACTCATTCGCCTGTGAGGGTGTGTTTGTTGCGTAAATTCGCCTTTATGCCCAAAAGACATAAAACACTCCATATGTACATCTATGTAATGCTCGTATCACATCGGTTGTGCTGTTGGTGGTCGCTTATTTATCCATAAAATAAATAAATATCTATTCTATGTACATAACTGCATGGATATCTATGTATATACCTCTATCTATACAATTACTTGTCGGTGTGCACTTAACTCATTGTGCACAATGATTCCCGAATGCACGACCAAGTGTGTTGCATCCGACCAAACACAGGGGTCGAAGGTGAATGCATATTAAATTAATGTATCTCGTTTATCTATCCATACCTACACACATTCAAATTTATATAGTATATAATCCAAAATTTTTAGGCCCAGAATTTAAGACCTTACGTACTTAGATTATAATCGTATATAGTTCTAAAAACATTTAACGGGTTTTACGATGCATGATGAACCTTCGGGACCATTATGAAGTGAAGCTGGAAGATTTTGGAAGTAATAGAGCAAACTTCGTTCTGTCAGCGATTCACTTATGCTCCGTACACGTGTCAGTGTTCACAGACACAAGGATTTCCACTGTACATTCGATATCCTACAACGACCTCTAAGCCCTTACATCCTTATGTATACCAACAAATCAATGGTTAATTGAGTTTTTTGAGTGATATTGCTAAAGTGAATATGAAGCTTATGTAATTCCGACTAATTTTAATTATTTTTTTTTAAATTACTTGAAATATTCTATTTACATAATTTTTCTTGACCCAGCTTCATATTTACAATTTACAAAACTTTTCTGAAAGTCTATGCGGCCATCATAATAGAATAGTTTCAATAAGAATGAATACCTTCCTATATCTAAAGTGGTTCTTATGGGACTGTAGTTGCCGAGTAAGGTATAGGATTTTGGGTTTTATTCAATTAATTTAAAAAAGAAGAGAAACATACACAAGTAAAACACGAAAACAATTTTTATTTAATTTTTTTTTTTCTGAAATGTGACGTAATTTTTTGTTTTGGTATTTTCTAAGGTCATTATTTATACATACATACATTTGAACATACATATTTATAATGAAAGTAGCTATGTGTGTATGTACGTTCACAAGTGTGTAATTTGGAATTTAAAAAGTAAAACAAATGTTCAAAAAATGCTCATAAAAAATCTAATTTGTGGAATAAATTGTGCTAAAGTGAGTTCCAAAGACAAGCAAAATCAGCTAAAATTTTAAACCAACGAAATAACGCGTTACGTAACTAAACTTCAGACCCTTGTTCACATGACTATATGTGCTTTCAATATATTTTCTTGTAAAATGCTGTAAAATTGTGGACCAGTATTAAAAAAATTCATATTTTGATGTGAAATTGTAAAAAATAAAGGAAAGAACGCCAAATTATATAGTGTTCGACCAGCTAAATGCTAATATGTGTGATTATCTATGTGCATAGTGAAATCTGCATTGATTCGATCGAAACACTAAGGTATCTTTTAACGCTCGCGCTAACAACCGCACCCCAATGCGCACTAAATGCGACTGAATGGCAGAGAAAGCCCATCGACGAGTGTAGGCGCTCGCACGCGGCCCCAACTGCGCCAGCAGCGTCAAAGCGACTCGATAATGAAACCAGCCCGCGTCAAGCTACAAAATAAGCAGGAAAAAACCACCTCAAACATACACATTCTCGTACATAAATTGCATCTTACGGTGGGGGGTCGTGAGGCCAAGGGGCGATGTATAAGTAACGTTTGCGTGGTCTTCGATTGATGTGACGGAATTGTGTGAGCAAGTGAATGTGTGTGTGTGTGTCGATGTGAGTGCGGTTGTACGTTGTGGCGTTTGCACATATGATTGTATGTGTATATGTATATAATGGTCCCAAGTACTTAGTAATGCGAGAGAGAATAAGGTGGTTATTTTAACCCCCACTGCCGCGCTGCCATTACTGATTAGACTGTGGTGGGCCATGTAGCGTACTTACGAAGCCAGCCACCAGCTCCATGTTAAATACCACACTGCGGCTACAGGCTCACACTCACACATACAGAGAAATATAAGTTGGTATGTAGGTGTGTTGATGTAACTCACATTTTCTGAATGTACATACATAAGTGGATGGTTGAGCAAATGGCCCCACAACCGACCGGTCTATAGTTGTGTACGAGTACATATTCCTCGTCAGTGCTGTGGCGGCACCTTCTCGTACTTCGACCAATCCACTTGAACAACACCTACGAAAGTATATAAACTCTTATATAAAAGTACTTATAAACGTAGATATATTTGTAGACAGCATTTGTGTGTGCGTTTGCTATTTAAATACATACGAGTATGTATGTGTGTCTATCAGAAATATATTCGTATTTACATGGCCCATGTGTTGTTTTTCCATGCAATGTGGGGCCTCTTGTATACTGGTGAGCACTTGCATGGATTCCAACATCCACATAAGTCCAAACACACATTTGTTTGTATGTTTGTATGTGGAGACGAAAAGTGCAGTGAAACACGAACGGTGCATTTTCTTCGTGTTGCCTGTGTGGGTGTGCTTGTGTGCACGGATGGGTTGCTTGGAACCTGCACCGTCTCCACAGAGGTAAACGTCAATAGTACATGGTATTTACATACATATGTGCTTGTGTATGTGCACTACTGGGGCCGGGATACGTGATGCAAATGGGCAGGCAACACGAATTCGAAACCGAGCAACACAAACGTCTCAAGCTAGTCAGGCTGCCGGAAATTTAGCTCACTTGTTAGTTCGGCCAGTTTTTATAGATTTGTTTGTGCAGGTCTCGGGCTATAACTGGAATAAACGAACATATTAATCCACTTGATCTGTCCTGCACTTCCCTACACCCTCAGCGCATCTACGACAAACGCATGTTTTCACTGTTCCATTGTTTTTGTATCGCTGGAGCAGGTTTACTTGTTCATACATACGAGTGCTGTTTGCCGAGTCTGCGCACTATAAAATAACCACGTAAAGCAAAATAAAAACAATGCAGTGCCTGGTATTTATTTAGTTTTTTTTTTTTCAAACAATCATATTTTACATAACGTATGCGTCGACGTCAGCGTTGTCCTGGGCTTTAAGGATTTCTGGGCATACGCTTGGGCAGATCGAATGCAAGAATACATAATATACATATGTACATATAAATGTAGCCAAATATGCATTATAACACACTCGTATATATGTATATATGTATTGTTGTCACGTTGTATACTTGAACTCCCACATTGCTGCAACTTCTGGGCGGCAGAGGCAAATTGCAAAAACACCAACAGCACTAATTGAATACTTGCAACGAGCGGTTATAAACGCAATTGTAACATACACACGTAAATGTAAATGTAAATATAGTATATATAACTTTGTATATGAATATAACAACAAAATGCTGGCCACATTATTATTTTAAAAATTCATTGTAATTATGGCCACAATAGTTGGTTTAAAGGTAAATACTATATAAATGGGTGTAAATAATAAATTCACATAATCAATAAACTTGTATAGATCCATTTTCTTTGCGAGTTTTAAAAGTGAATCCGACTAGTTTCGAAATGCAATACTCAAATAATCACACTAAGGGATCTGTTCCAAATCTTGTTAGTGAATTATTATTTATTTCTCTACTTATTCTTTTATGCTTATGCGTTGAAACTAAAATAAGAGCTAGTTAGCTGATTTCAAAGGTCATCTCTCTAATATCAACTCTCAAAAAATTATTATGTAAATATTCGTATATTAATATTTACGCTGCAGTCAGCTGAAAGGACATGTCTGATTCCAAATTTTCGTTAAATACCTTTCAACGTTGAATTTATAGATTTGAACGAATCCAAAATTGTTTCTTGAACGTAGGGCTCGTTGTATTTTTGAGGCCCAAATCCAAATTCCTTAGAGTTGAATTGGAAATGTTACATTAAATTTCAAGAAATACCGTATGTCTAGAGGTGTCGTTCTCTGTATTGCTGTACTCAAATTCAATCAAACAAGCCTCAAGGAAAACGTTTTGATATATGTAGGTACAATAGTTCCACATAATTGATAAAGATTAATCTAATTTATTCAATTTAAACTCTTATTCATTGAGCAAAAAAGGTTTTTTCACAAAGCAGCTAATTCGTCCTCTTCAGCTAGCTTAGCTATACCGATATTTTCAGAATTTTCTAAAGTATAAATAATTATACAAACTGAAACTGTTTGTATTATGACTACTTTTGCAAAATATAAACTTTTTAGTTGATATACACACATACATACATAGAATGTATAAGAATAAAATGAGATTATATCTTTTAGCCAAAAATTAAAATTTACGTATGTATCTGGTTGATTTTTCCATGAATATCTGCAAGTCTCAATCAATATTGTACATATTATATATTTACTGTATTACTTTTGAGCAAGAAGGCGTAGGCTAATTGGTATTTCCAATAAATGATAAAATTATTTTATTCTGTTTTTAATGACGCAACCCTTATAATTCGTATTATTATATTATTTTTGTTTTTTTTTTTCTGTACAAAATTAGTAGGCAACATTCACTTTGAGATAGTTAAACACACGTATGTATGTATGTATGTGAATATATATGAAAGGTATGTAGGTAGGAGACTGCGTAACGAATAAAATAAGATTTCTTACTGAATTTTGCTTGGCTTTAGCATTCGCCTGTGTTATTGCTTTGTTCTCATGTACGTAGGTATAAGGTCTTATCTTTATTTCTACATATGTATGTATGTGTGGCTGTAGCTTGTATTCATATGTACATTTGTATGTGTGGGAAAAGTGGAATAGTGAGGAAAGAATAAGCAACCCCAACAAAGTCATAGCCGGGCATTGCAACAATAGGGCTACAAGGAAAAATAACATCAAATTTACATATTGTATGCGCGCACATACACAAATGCATTAATATATAGACATGTACATGTGTGTAGATTGTCGTTTCTAAATTTACAACAACCATAACAAAGAACAGCTCGAAAAAATCTTTGTCATGATTTCCCTTCAAGTGAGCGCTACACAACCAAACAAATACAAACACACACAAGCGCAATATACTACATAGATATGTGTGTACATAGGTGTATGTCACCTATGGGACACCCTGTGTAGCTGGCAAACACTATTCTTAGTACATACATACAAACATACATAAATAAACGAGCATCTGCATTCATATAAATACGTAAATATCTACGTACAAAAGCTATAAAAGTGCTTACTTTGATCGACTCTCTCGTTCTAGCGCTTGTCAGTGTGCTCTTCACCACCTTTTTCTTCTTAGCACCACACTAGTGTAATAAAAGTAGCAACAACAATATGAAGAAAAATTTACAAAACGGCAACCAACTCATCAACTTCATTGCCATGCACACAGTGCCATTCATATATACGAGTACGAATACATACATACATATGTATATATCTACCAACATTGCTATGTAAATAAATCGAAAATTCTCTCCTCTTGTTTCTGTTTCGCGCATACTCAGCAAGTTTTGCCACTCATTACCTCCCTCCCGCCGGGTAAAAACATCATCTAGTCAATTATATACTCGTATTGAGAAAACATTTCGCCATGTTGCCAGTTTTCGTTGACTTTTTTCCCTATTCACTCGTTACGTATTGTGTGTGTATGTATGTTTGACTCTTGCTGCTCTCGCTGTGTTTGTGGCTCTGGCTGTAGCTGTCGCTGTCGCTGCAGTAGCCGCTGCCGTCGCTGCTGTTTGCCCAGATCTATTGTGCTGCTTTGCCATTGCCTCGGTGTGCGTGCGCTGTTGCCACATTTCCAGTTTCCGTTAATTGTGTACGAGCCGAGCAGCGCTATATGCACACACAAACTCAAGCCAATTTAGTTGAATTAAAGTGTATGTGTGTGTGTGTTTGGGTTTGTATCTGCAGCCCAACTATCTACAAAACAACCGACTGAACGGCCACAATAAAATATATGGAATTTTCAACATTTGGTCATGTTTTGTTCGTGCTTCTCGTATTTAAGGCATGTGTATACACAAGCAATCGCACATATCTCTTAGTTTACACATGAATTCATACATACTTATGTATGTATGTACGAGTATGTATGTGTGTCCATACTAATGCCGTAAAAGCACGTTGGTAGGTAGCTGCTTCGTTCAAATTAGAGTAAGAAGTTGATGGTCGGTCGATTGTTGGCTAGAAAAATATAAATACGCACATGCAAGTATCTATCTATCTACCTACATACATAGTTATATAGTATGTATGTGTATACAATCACATTTTTCCTATAATTGTTTACTTACAAGCGACCATAAATGAGTTTGTAAGTATGTATGACTGTTTATATGTTCATACATACATCATATCATGTTATGCGCTCATATTCTCTTGTGGGCAACATTGTAGACTTCATAGATTTTATAATACCCACATTTACGCCAGAGGCTATGGAAAGATCATGAGTTATAAAGACCTTTCTTAGTAATTTCTTGGAAAGACTTTATGTTTGGAATCTTAGTACTTGTGTTCTTATCATTTACATATGTTATTCGGAGCACCTTTAGCTTTCTTCATAATGAATTCTGCGATAGGACCCAATATTGGCACGAAATTTATATAGATCCAGAGGAAATTGAAGATATAGAATGCATAAAAATGTGGGTTTCACTCGAAGATTGTGTTATCGCATCATAGACATAGCACAGTGTTGGAACAGCTCTTATGGATCGATTCAAAACATTAATGTTGTTGCCGGCAAACTTTTTACTTCTCGTTTTAGTCTTTTTAGCGAAAAGAAGGAAGAAGTAGTCAACGAAAAGAGAGATTTCAGAAATAGTAGCAGAATATACTCGAAATATTACACTGTGGAACCAGGTCCAAATCAGAAAACTAAATTACCATTTAATTAAAAATTGATTTAAATGTTGTTTATTTTATTACGAAATATTTTCAAAAATATGTACATGATAATCCAAAGAAAAAATAAATAACAAATTATTATTTCTCTTTTTTACAGTTCATGTGCATGTGTCAGTGCTTGTAATATACTAAATCCAGATTATACGCATTCTATCGACGACATATGGAAAAAATAGTGTAACCATAAAGAATATTCAGTCGTTCTCCAAAGTGAATGGGGTGGAGCGCGCCCCTCTTAAAACAAGTCGCCTCCATGAAGTTTTATAAACAAAATGGTACGTGAAGAAACCCGAAAAATTTGTTTTGGTCAAATACCCGAAGCGAGATTACGTGAGGATACAAAAAGCCGAGAACACTTAAAACGGTAAGTCTCTCTTAGAATTAATTGCATTCATTAAATTTAAATTTATTCACATTTCTTTTTGAATTTTAAAATAGCGTTTATCTTTGTAGACGTCTCCAACGCTTCTATATACATACATTTTTCTAGCTTTATGTTTAATTTCGCACTCCTATTGATATGTATAGGTTATAATATAGAAATACATAATCAAAAGATCTGCTGTGAGACCACGGAAGGTTGTTAGGTACTTCACTTTTTTAGAAATATACTTTTCCGGAGTAAAGTAGAAACAAGCAATAGAGTTCTCAAGGGTCGCTCGTAGATTTTCTTCGTTTTAGTACATTCTGTCTTCTGCACAATCAATTACAGATATCAATCCCTAGGCTGCATATATATTTAGATATATATATTATTCTTTTTTATTAATTTATAAATAATTATTGAAATAAGTTTCAGTTAGTTGCTAGGAATTCGAGCGAAATAAGTATTAAAGAGTTCGCTGCAGCAGTGTCTTCGAACTGATAGCTCTTCTTAAGCTTGTGTTTCGTTAAGATTATATCTGCTTTCCAGACAATAAAACACAATTTGCTTATGTACATAGTAGATATGTATATACTTATGTATATATCGCTATTACCACCAAGTCCTGTGTACTAACGCGCGTAGAACGACAATGTGGTACCGAAGCCATTTCTTATCAAAAACAATTTCGAAAACAGGCGTTCATTCATTCAAATAAATTCCTAACGCAAATTTCACCCCATTCAATTTGAAATATTCATCGGCGTCATAGCCAGCAGAAAGAATGGAAGAAAAACAGTTGCTTTGCGTAAGAGAACACAAACAGGGGCGGACGAGAGTCAGGAGTATCACAGCAGCTGACGAGGCGTTAAAGGAAATATACACACATACATATGTACATACAGACATTCTATAAATTGTACATATTGACATTCATAAAATTTATTTGACATATAAGTGCATAAGTTAAAGCATATTTAGATGTCATGTGTACATATGTATGTGTGTATAACCATGAAAGTTTGTTGTTGAGTTGAGTTCACTACTATAGGAGCCGATACAAAGCCAAAGCGGTATTGCCAGAAGTTGGACTTCCTGTATGAACGCATACGCACACATTCACGCGTGTATTTGTAGTAAAAACCGCCCAGCTAGTAGTTCTGTGGACAACGATGACGAGTGGCAACTGTCGACTTGCGGTGCTGCGAATTTCTTCTGCTCTTAATATAAAACCCTGTTTATGTTTTCCAGTAAAACTCCTCGCTTGATTTGGGCCTCTTTCGCTCGCTTCCTCTGACCTTCTTCAGTCTTTCATATGGTGGGTATATGGTTGAAGTTGTTTTAAGCATATACGACGAATCTATCCAAGCTACATACAAATAAGATGTGTGTTCGTGTTCGCCTGCGTCACATGAGTAACGAAAACAACTCCCAGTTGTGGAGTTGAAAAGCAACTGCCGTCGACGCTACCGCTGTGACTATCGACTGCCACTAACTTGGCGGTTGCTGTTGTTGTTGTTTTTTATTATGTTTTTTGTTTTGCTGTCAGCCCGTCTTTTCACTCTGGTGACTACAGTCACATTTCCAAATGAAGTCGACGGCAACCAAGCGATTCACCAAGCAACCGAGCAACCAACCAGCCAGTCAGCCAGCCAAGGAATAAAAACAAACATAAAACAACAAATACAAGCACACAACAACACGTATGTATGTATGTCTGTATGTACGTCGAGTAGGTAATTGTCGTCAAATGTTGTTGGTATCGGCACAGGCGATGAGTGCACGTTACTCAGCCAGTCAGCCAGCCAGCCATCAGCTACGCACGAACGCTTGTGTGCCAAAGTACGATTCGGGCGAATACAAATAAGTATCTCGTCGTGTGTTTGTACGGGTATTCGTAGGTAATATGAAATCAAAGGTGGTGGTAGCGGCGGTGGTTAGTGCGCATCCACAATAATGCGCGCTGTGTGAAATGTGGCAACGTCGCATCGTCGACAATGTTGTTTTGTATAAATCCATTTACGATTTGCTGCTGCCAAGCTGCTCTGTCTTTGGCTCTATGTAGCTCTCACAGTTTCTGTGGCGGGCTGTCGGTTGCTTTCTGCCTGCTGTCGGCTGTTGGCTGTCGGTGTGTTCATGCTTGCTGCGTGTATCTGCGAGATACAAAGAAGCAGCTACAATTTGCTCGCCTTTTTGTTTGTTTGTTTGTAGTAATTTTAGCTGAGTTTCAGGTTATTTCTACACGTCATGGTTCGCTTGTCTGCCTGTCTGCTGCCCGCCACCGAACGTCTGCTTCTCGGCCCTTGCGACCGTCTGTTGCCCGTCCGTCCGTCCATCTATCTATTCGCATCGCAGCTGTGTGCGTGTTTACCTTTTTTGTAGGCTGTGTGGCCGTGAATGTGTTAGTTCTCGTTTGTGTTTTCGTGTAGGTTTTCATCACCGTCACCGTTTTGTTTTTCTCGATTTCGAGTTATTCGCAGATACTATTTATTTTTCATTTCTGCTTTGGTATACATAATTCACGGTAATTGCTTGTTGTTGTTGTCTTTGTTGCCGCTGTTAATGTTATTGCCGTTCTCCGCCGATGCTATTTCGCTAGTCGAATAGTTTCATTATATTTCGACAAGTAGGTATCTGGCGGATACTCGTTTGGTAAACAATTTTTTCAAAACAATTTTTTTTCTTTACCTTACCGGTATATGCCTGCAGATATGTATACATACACATGTATGTGCAACTCATGGCGTAATGTTTATTTTTTCCACAACCAATATTCGACATTTTGTGTTGGCCACTTCCCGAAAGCGCCAACATCTCACTAAGAAATTTTAGTAGCCACTGTACATATTATTTATGGTGATCTAAATCCACCGATGCTTAATTTATGTAGTGCTATGTATGTATGTAAATATTCCATGTATTCATTCCTGCTAAAATAGTTGGGCTACTCAAGTTAACAAGCTATGTGTGCCTGTTTTGTTCGGTTAATTAAACATGTACGAGTATTTTAATATAAATATTATAATTGCGAATACACTTCTGTTTCGTAAGCGCTTCGTAACATAAGAATCTATAAAAATGTACTTATTATTTAGACATCTATCATAATGACAAACTAGCCGAACTTTTTTTTTGAATAGAAAATAAAAGTTTTCGATTGATTAAACATTTCCTATGAGATTTGAGTCAGTCCCCCCTCGGACGGTGGTTCCTTGTCAGATAGAGAACAGTTTCTTATAAAAGATAATACCATTCTCTTGGAAGAAAATGTCAAATAACAATATTCCTGCAAAGCCGTCGTAAAGAGGATCGTCGTTTTAATCTGGTGTATAACTATTTTTGGTATAACTATTTTTGTTTTCAAAATAACTTGCTCACTAATAGCAAATGTTTCCAAACCTCGGATATTACAGGTTTCTAACAAAACGTCGTGTAATGGAATAAGATTTTGCCATAATAAATTCAAGCATTTTATAAATATTAACGGCAAATGTAGTTGTCGTTAACTACGAATTCAGCTCACTAAATCCAGATTTCTTCAACGTCAAAGGAACCTTAGAAATTAAATAAGAAATAAATTCACGTAAGACAATGAATGTTCTGTATTTGCAAAAACTTAGCACACACATCCATAGTCGTACTTATGTAAGTTAGTAAATATGTGTATAAAATTACACTCGTGTTTACCCAAGAACTATGTAAGTATGAGCTGCGCTATATAAATTCATACATGTTCATAGCTATTGCAGTAAGAAATTAATTTAATTGCAGCTTGAGCAAAACGAATGAAAAAACGCGTTCGGCACGACGTCGAGCGATCAGCCGATTCAGCAGCAGCGAGGCGACGTCAAAACACGAAAAAGCCAAATTGTTTATTGGATAGTGTAGTGCGGTAATGGAAAATGAGTCATGCGGTGGAGCAAAACAGATGCACGTACCCCACTCACCAACACGCTCATGCGAATATTGATAAATAGTACAAGTTCCAACTATATACACATACATATATAGTATAGTCACCTATAAGTACATATGCAAAGCCAGACATGGAATGGAATAACACACCATTCGGCGTATGAAATGCCACTTATATAAACATATATACACACAGTCATATATAGATTTATTAATCTATATGTTCGTTTGTATGTCTGCATATTTGTATAGCGCCGAATGGCGAGTAAGATTGACTGTAGGTTAGCATGAGCCTCCATAGAGATGTGAGCAAATTTCATTTCGCCATTTCCGAGCGATACAGTGCACACCACAAACTCGGCTGCGACGAACTGCTCTCCCGGCCCAGTCGCACTCGAGCCCACCTCCATTGCATTCTCGCTGTCACAATTTTAAGCCAAGTCAGTGTTAAAAGTATTTTCTGAATTTGATTTTTAGTCACTCGTTGGTTTGCGATTGTTTACACAAATGGTCACAGATACGAGTGTGTTTAGTAGACATATTCATATGTATATGTACATATATTTGTTTCGAATTGGCATACATGGAAATGCATATAAAAATATATTTACATACTTAAGCAAATTTGTTCAAATGTTTTAAAGTTGAAACTTTCCTTTGTTGTGTAGGTACAAATACACTTGTTTTGTGCTTATTCGCAGAAAAAGCGAATATAATAATGGTACATATATAGGAAATATTCACGTAATATGTAAATCCATAGAAACGTGCAAAATTAGTGTATTTTTAACTGTTTAGAAACTGTAATAGCCTCAGATAGCAAATTACCCAAAGATTTTATAGAAATTTCTTCAAAAACCTTTTCGGTATACGGCTGGTAATTATGACATATTGAATAAATACGTTGTTTCCTTCAGTCCATTGTGGTACTAAATACCTGGTAGTGATGTAAAATTATATATGTATAAACAACCTTGGAACTAGTATGAACCGCAGCCCGAGATTATCGAGATTTACAAGAATGAAATCATCAATCGAAAGTCTGGTTTAAGGAAATAAGAAATCTGATTTTTTATTGTACATATAAAATGCGCAGAAAAACTTTTTTATAAACTACAATTTTATTGAATTAAATTCACCTCGAAATTTCCAATGGGTCGAATGAAGAAAGATTGAATGCTCTTCATGCAAAAATATTGAATTAATACTGTGGACGCAGTTTTCGTGTCTCCCAAACACACGATAATATTTATTGATCATCCGTTATTTCAAGTTCCATTTTACCACATATGGATGTACATACATATACGCTATTTAGAAATACTTTATAAAACCATAATGCTGACAGCTTCGCTTATTAAGCACAATATCTTATTATGTCGAACATAATGCGATCTTCTATTGAGACCCTTTGTTCTTGAAGTAGCGCTGAGTGTTCCCTTATACTTGTACGTATTCATAGAAAGTGCCCGCGCGGTATGCGCAACACCTTTCGAAAGTCTCAAATTACGCTCGGCAAATTGTGGTCGCCGGTTGTGTAATGAATTCAAGCCATACTCAGGCACGTACAGCATACATTTATTGCCCACATTCATATACATACATGTATTGTATACTATTTCATGTGTGTTGGAAAAGAATTCATGCTAAACACTGTGTTGGTACAATTTTTATTGAAAGTTCTCAAATAACCCAACTTACATATATACTTATGCATGTATGCATACACTCGTATATTAGCTGAATGGAATGTGTGTATAGTGCTTAAATTGACGTATGTATATATGTATGTATATTGCTATTTATGACGCCCATATTTCGACTTAAACCTCTGTAATTAATACAAGATTTAAGGCGATTCGCCCATTGCTTTATCAGATGCCTTGGATTCCGCGGTTTATTCAACAGTTTGCCATATGTGTGGGAGTCTTCAGTACGTTTAATTAACAGAATTGAGTATATACGCCTAAATTAAAAAAAAAAATTATATAAGCAACAGTAAATTCGATAAATTAATGCTACAGAACATGCGCAGAAATCTAACACTTATGTATAATATATTTGGAATTCTCCAAGCAATTTGTTTGAATATTTGCGATTACAGTTTAAGAAGCCTTCTTTATCAACGAAATATGAAATATCCATATTATCGTTTGAGCAAAATATTGACCACATGCTTGCTGAGTTAATCACAGTGGGTTTCAAAAAACTCTGTACAGTGGTTACGTATGCTTAGTATAATATATCGTTAAAAATAATGAAATAATAACAGCTTAATTACATTTGAGTGTGCTTATAAAGCGCAGTTACATAGCTTAAACATATATATTCGAATGTTTGTGTGTGAGTGCAATGAGAAAATTACAATCTATGCGATAAAATTCAATATACGACTGACGTCAATTGCCGTACATAGATACAATGTATGTACGTACATAGGTATGTGCTTAGCCATAATATTGGGAAAATGCCAATATTAATTATTTAAGATAAAATATACACGAAATCACTATTCGCTTCGATTAATACAGACACGTAAGCAAATGCAAAATCAAATTATAGCCTCGTTCGCTTTTTTCTTCAGTTTTCTGTTCCTAATGGCATTCAGTTTAGGAACATTACAATCAAATACTTAGATACATATATATACATATATAATTGTAAGTATGTAGTCAAATTGTTCAATAGTGACACATCTGCTCACATACAACTCGCATTCGCATGTACATAACATTCGTGATGCGCCGCATTATTGATAGAAAAATCGATAAAATAAATTATTATTAAAAGCGCAAAAGGTTTCACACACGGCTGCACCAAACTCATACATGAAAACTATAATTATTAGCCTCAAATAAAATCAATATTTGATTGAAACCAGCAGGTGAAACAGCAATGCGTTTCCAATCGGTCAACTCTATTCTACACGGCTTTTGAAGGATATCAAAAACATTCATCTAAAGAATCGGGAAGCTCTTCTCGCGCCCAAATACATAGTTTGACCTATAGATTTCACAATTTTTCTCGATCACCACATGCGAGTTATATGCGTTTGAATAGTATGACTTATGTTATTATAATCAAAAGAAAATTAAATTAACGAATTAATACTAATTTGCAATTCTCGAATTTATTGTCTTTAATTTTTTCAGAATGTCTACTATTTATTGGTTGGGCACATAAATGAGAGACTATGAGTCTAGAGCCTACACCAAACGTTTGTTTGGCATGACAAAGCATGGTCGATTTGGTTTCTTTTAGGACGTGGTCTGGTCCATACGCCAATTGTTATGCAATATATATTTATGATAAATGAATATAGGCATATTCCTATTGATCAGTTGAATATTACTCATACGCCCTGTCGAACTCAAGCAAAATTACTTGTTGCTTCCCCATGTGTTTCTAAAAAAACATGATTGATATGATTAGTGTGACACCCGTTGTTTGACAATCTGTTTGTGGTATTTCTTCATTTTCCAAAATCCTTTATCATTGAAAACTACTGCAATCATTTACATACAATTATGGTATATAGTTCTTTGACAATGGCTAGAGTCATAACATGGGGCCACTAGTACTTTTATATACGCAGCCAATATTTTCTTATCGCTTTTTGATGTTCATAACACGGAAGTATTATCGAAAATTGCAATCATAAAACTTGCACGTCGGTGCTAAAAAAAATCTCCAACACAGTCGTACCCTCCTCGTTGGATATTGCGACGCAATAATATTGCTGGGACTATATACCGTTTACATCAACACACTTATCGCAAAAAATACTTATACAGTGGAACTTCTATAACTCGAAGATCTCCATAAATCGAACTCTTGAATGGGCAATAGAATTCAAATTTCATACAAATTTCCTTCTATAAATCGAAATTTTCGACCAGGGCATTATACAAAATTTAAAATTGTACTATCGAGGCAGAATTTCAAAAGAGTCCCTCTATAACGTATGGAGGCGAACAAAAAATATGATATTATATTTATGGATTGCATAAATCATGGAACAAAGGTATGGGATACAGACTTCAAGAGCCAAACAATAGCAAACTGCAACAAACAAAATTACAAAAAACATCTTTTATCGTATGTCCACAAAAATTTTTGCCAAGTAAATAAATAAAACTGGATATAAATCTATATTTTACAGTTTTTTGAAAAATTGTATGTTTTAGTGAAAATTCTATAACTCGAAGTCTTTCTAACTCGAAGTTTTTTTGTGGATTATAGTTAGTTGATTCGAGTTAGAGAAATTCCACTGTATATAAATATGTATATGAATGTGGGTGTGAGTTTTTTATAAATGGCAGATGGTTTTGTCGTGTTATCAGCCCTGGAATTACTAGTTTTATGAAACTTATTAGCAGAGTATGAATAGCAAAAACATAGATTATGGCCATTTAAACACTCATTTATATGCTTACGGATCCCAGCAAACTGAAGTTCAAACGTTGGAGAATTTTCGAATATTCCAAAAACGTTAAAGAAACACAATGGAAAGAATAAGAGGAATCAGTTATTCAAAAATATATGTACATATGTAATGAACAAGTTTTTATTTTTACTTGAACAGGACCGCATTTACAAAGTCAAAGAGAGCTCCATAAGAATTCTATTGAGCAAAATATATTTCATTTTGTTTGATTCAGCTTTGCTTGCCCGTCGTCTCTTGATTCTTCGTTATTCAATCAAATCTGTCCGATAACTAATTTTTATGTGTGCTGGGTTATATACATATATGTGACTGTAAATCGGCATATGTCGACAATACATAAAGACATTCATTCACTTTGCTTGTCAAGCCGGGAGAGATAAGGACGATTTCGTCATATGTTGTGTCTGTAGGCAAAACATTCGTACTAAATATGTATGTGTGTGTGTGTGAATCTTAGGGCTTAAACGCAATATCTGTGGAATTCTTTTTAATAGACAAAAACTCTTAAAATTTCCACCATCGAATACCTCTGGAGATAATGACTTCATATGTTCAACTAAATGTCACAAAGACGTAAAAAACGAGTGGCTATGGAAAAAGTCAAATGAATATGATTTTTCCTCATCGATGTACTAATACATTTTCGGAACTATTTTGTTTAATTTACTTATTTTGTTCGTGTAGTTTTTATATTTTTAGTGTCTTCAGAAATTCAGCATACCCTTTAAAGATGTTTAAGCTCACATACACCATTTAAATTGATATCATATGTAGTTCATTTTGAACTCGAGTCGGTCGTTGTAGGTTTACTTGAATCCTACAATTGGCGATTTCTCAGTGTTTTATTACTTTGCTTTACTTCTGGTCTACAATTAATCATTTCAAAACAATTTCACATTGCCATTAGGTGATAAGGACGTATTGTACGTATATATGTGCAGTTATAGTGAACATAACAAACTGATTAGATCACATGAATTCGATAAGATAAGATGGGAATAGGGCATTTTCAGTTTTGATTGGACGGCAACGGGCAACGTGGTGTGGTACGATTTGTGTTAGCGTGAAAAATAGCATGTGGTTCGAGCACTTATGGCAGTCAAAACTAAATACATGCGTTCATACATACATACATACATACATGTGTGAATTATCGGTACTTGACCGACTTTCAGTAATTATGATTGTAAAACTAACCGTTTGCATTCACTCTATTTCTGCTCGTATTATGTGTTGAAAGTGCTATATGTGAATGATATCGGCAAATTTGGTCATTATTTGGACACGTTTATTTCCATGTACATACGAGTATTTATACCGCAATGCGCATAAAATAATGCCCATAAATATTTACATACGCATTTAAAATCAACTCCGAAGTGCAGATGAACGTTTTATGAGTGCTTTGTAAGCGATTATTATACTTAAAGAAGCTTAAGATGCTGCCCTTTACAGTTTTTTCGATTTTAGTTGAAGAACGTGGGTGAGCGAATCTTAAATGAGACAAACTTTCATTTATGTCATTGGAATTTTTTTTTAAAGTCCAGCTTTTGGGCAGAACTAAATTTATAATTTTCTGTAAAGAAATCTCCTGAAATAAAGGTTTAGATTTTTTTGTAACTTCTGTAGTGGAAAATGTATATTTTATTTTTAATTTCTGAAGACTTCATCTTGATTTGACATCCCTGTATCATTCTGGTAGTACTGTTTCCTGAATATGAATATTGTTGTGGTATGTGATTGTATATATAAATATATCCGCAGTTGTTTGTCCAGCGCGTTTGATCTGTACTGTATGCATGAGCATATAAAATACTAAATTTAGTATTACGTACATATTCTAAAAAAAATATCTCTGATCAAATGCAATATAACTTTTCGAAGAAGCGATTCTCACCTTTTTACCTCAAACTCAGGCACAAACAAGCAAAGTGTCGTTTATATTTAACACAATAATCACTAAGGAAAATTATGCTTCAAAGCAGGTAAAAACCGGTCGGCGTACAATGTACGAAAAGAGTGGAGTCTGGATAGGTAAACAAGAAATGTACCTGTTGTGTGTAAAATAACAACTTTGTACGTCGTGTATGTATGTGCTGCGGTGTGTGTACTCGCCAATAAAGTGTGTAGAGGTGCAGACATTGTGGATGGACGGAGAATTATAAGCATAAAATACCAGAAATGTAAACCGGTTATTGCCAATGAACAACAAATACACGTGCATACATTTGGTTTATATAAATATATAATTATGTACATATGTGTGTGTGTGTATGCGTGTGAGCGTCGACATTTTGCTTCCTTTTCACATTGATGTACACAGAATGAACATCTTATCTTATGTGAATATTACTATAGTATGTATTTTATATGTATGTGTGTAGACAGGCCATGAATCTTTTGTTTTGAAAAGTCGATAAACAACAGCCAAGTATAAATAATAAAACTATAAGAGGACCGGACCCTGTTTGGTTTCTTATTAACTGACTTCTATGCGGTTCTTTATTGTAAATATCAGTTGTCATACCTAGAAAACGCATACATACATACAAACACACACCGTATATACACGTATTTAGCATATTGACATTAGATTTCAAAGATTCATGAATAAAGCGTTGGTCACTTGTCTTCATTAAACAGTTGATTTATACTGAACTTGGAAGTGGTCATATAGTATGTACATAAGGTTCGATTTCTACTGCTTAATTATATTTAAATTTACATACGCATATTTGTTTATAAACTACAATGGTAAAGTTAAATGTAGAAAATAAATAAATTATATCTAGATAATTATTATAAAGTGACATCTTTGTATATATGTACATATACATACATATCAATCTTTGCATATAATTAAACCGAATAAAAATAAACAAATGTGTTCCGTTGGTGTGGCTTTCTAAATGCAACAACAGCAACACTACTAAAGTATCATCTCTCCAAATGATAGAAATCATTTAATCTTGCACCAAAATGAACACACACACACACGCAGGCCCACGCCCACCCATACATTAAAAAGTGTAGACAAAGAGTGGTCTCCAAAAAGAGCAGATATCAATTTGCATTTAAAATCGTTTCTTTGAAGTTCTCCAAATGATCTTAATAAACTTTAACGAGCACTTAAGGCATGCTTTAGCAATCACTATGGCTTTGTGCTACTTTAAGCGTCTTTATATACATATATGTATACACTTATACAAACTTAAGTATATAGCGTATTGCGACTGTTTATAAATACATACGAGTACATATATATAAATATAAATAGTTGATACATATACTCGTATGAAAGACGTGCTTATAAAAACTTTCCGTTTAAGCTAATATAAAAACCAAAGAAAATGAATAAAGAAAGAAAACACCAAGGCTGTTACTTGATCGATCCCATCGCTCCCCGGATCGCACCGACTGTTGTTAAATGTGCTGAGCAGCTTGGCTGGCTTTGAACGCCTTAATGATCGTGTCCTCTTTGAGCTCAGTTTGTCTCGTTATGGCTTAAGAACACTTAAAATTTCAAGATAATACTGCTGAACTAATTGATTACTTTTATTATTTATGTAATCAGCGAGAGAGTTTGCAATATAAAGTCAGATGTGGAAGAAATGCATAGCATAATTAGTGCTTATCTGAGGCTATTAGTTAGTCAACAGACTAATAGTAGTAATGTATCTTTTGTGAAGTTAGATAATCTTCTTCTCTTCATCAATTATCTCCAGTATTCAATTGATTGCTACCACAGCTGCTTCTGATATTGAAAATTGTTCTTTCCTTTTTGATTATAAATACAATTTGTTAAATTCTTTATAGATAATCTAATTACATGCAGAACAAAATTTTTCCTTGTGACAGTATTCTGTTACATCTACTGTACAAAATGATCACTTCAGACACTTCTCAACGATTCTTTTAGTTGCTGACTCGATGGATAGTTATCGGTGGTTGTAACTTGATTAATTTGTGCTTATAACTAGAATAGTTGGAATTTATGACAGATCACTTCAGCACTACAATTCGAAATTTAAAACAGGTCCACATTTGGCATATCAAAGTCTTATATTACCAATACCAGCCAAGCAAGGACAGCTAACAATTAGCCCTGTTGTCTCTTTGTTCAATTTTGTTAAGAAGGCAGTGTGCCCACTCAGGAAAGCTACATAGTTCTCTTGCTACGAGGTGTAAAAGCCATAAAGTACCCACATTTACGTTATGCCATAAAAGAGGGTCCTGTGTATAGAGGTTTTTTCACAGAAATCACGGGATATACTTCATATCCCGTAGCATATCCACTTCATGGTTGACTCGACAGAAGTTCCAAAGCCTATTTTAAGCAATTATAAATCTCGAAAAGTAAACAAATCAAATTATGTTTATTTGACTTCTTGCTACATTCGTACGTTGACAATCGTCATTTTACAGCGCAGTGTTTCAGCATGGGCCACAGGAAGCTTCGGCCTGAGCTTCGGCATCGAAGTGTCAGCTTGCAGCGTTCATTGACGGCACTTGAAGTGTTAAAGTTGAAATGAAGTTTTTGTATTTGGTCGCTGCACACTGCTCGCCGCTGCTTTGTTGTTGTTGTCGTTGCGGTCTTTCTTCTTTGTTTCCACACTGTTCGTGACGTTCGCCTCTATGGCGGTGTGGTTGTAGCCACAACTCACCTACAAAATTTCCAAATGTCATTGACTTATGCTATTATAGCAGTGCTGTGACTGTGGCAACGGTCACCATTATTATTATTATGCCACAGACATACCATACATACATATATGCATGCAAACATATGAACAAATTTATAGACTCATGGCTCATGGCTATTGCACTAAGGTGTCTAGCGGTGCGCGCAACTTACATATACATATGTATATAAGCACAAATGTATGCATGTACATATGTAGTATCAGCTGACTAATGGCCTCATTGTGTGCTTTTGCATAAACACACAAACAAACATTATGTGTATATGTAAATATATGTCGAATCACAGATATTTTGAGCGCTTTTCGTTATTGTATTCCCATTATTTGTTTATTTCAAATTTCTCCATACAATATTGTATGTTTTGTTGATTTTGTGCTTCTTTCAACTTTCTGTGGGCCATTATTTACGAGCGCCTCGAACATTTCCATGTTAAACTATAATCATCGACTCCACATCGTCTTTTTATGTGCCAATCATTGCATTTACATAATTTTCTATAATTTCTCTAATTTCTTTTTTATAGCCACTACCCAACTTTGAAAAGCTTCCAGACTTGACATTCAAATAGGGCTTTCTTCTCATGCTGATGTTTACTCTAAAAAAGTGGAAAGAATCAGTCATGTTCTACCCAGTAGTTGGTCTACGGAGTTGTGGAATCTTGAGTTATTCTACTCATTTTTTGAGACGACGCATCCTTAAAAAAGGACCTGACTGCTGAAGAGGCTGCGCAGCATGTGAGCCTCGCATGCCCCTTTAAGGGCCTTCTCTTCACTGGAGCTCTGAATTGAGTAGTCGAAATAGTTTGACTTTGCGAAGAAAAAAGAATTTATGTAAAATTCGCAGCTTTTGATCCATGCATATGTTTGGATGTATGCGTAACATAGCTTTTGCAATACATATGTATATATGTATGAAAATGTATGTACATATTGCATGGGAGTCAATATATGAGATGTCTCTTTGTGTCGTAAGTGGATCGTCACCTGGCCTCATAAATGGCATCCAGAACAGAAAGAAGTGTAGCAATAGCAACAACAACAGCGTTTGTGGATGTGCTTGAAAAGCACACATCTATGATAACATAGATGCTATTTATGGATGAAAGTATGTATGTATGTATGCGTATGACTAAGTGTGCGAGAGTGTGTGCATGCGTCAATGTGAAAAATGAAATGGGAGAGCTGCGATTAAGAAGCGCGCGCGCGCGAAATATGAAATTAAGTTCATTGAACTGCTGGCAAAATAAGCGGAAAGACGAAACACACAGCAAACATACGAACTAATAAAACATGTTGCAAGACAGACAAGCTGAGCGAGCGACACTAGAGCGGGAATGAAATCGGCGACAGAAACCAAAGCAACGCAACGATGGCGGAAACACAATGTGCAGAGCAGTGTACAAAAACTATGATAACAGTTTGCAATCATAACAACAACAACAAGAGCAGTTAATAGATTTTCTTTTCTTTGCGCGATTTTGCTTAAAGCTTCTTCGCCTTTGTTGATGACTTTGATGATGTGGAAAAAATCGGCTTTAAAATTTATCTTATACACACTCATGTTTGTACTTATGTGTGAGAGTGGAGTCGTCGTCTATCTCGTGTAGAGTACCAGAAACCCCCCATGTTCTACACAAGTGCACACACATACATACATATATATAGGCGAACATAGATCAGTTGTATTTTGTACTTTTCCATAGTCATGATAATGTTTGCAATTAGCAACGACGGCGGTGCTTTTTAGCGACACCAACTCTTCAAACACAATCTCTTATGTAGAGAAATTTTTCTTACCACACCTTTGGTTTCTTCGCCCTGATAGCGATGTACATATGTTTGCGTGTATCTACGCAATATTTTTTTATTCATATTATTCATTACATATTTGTTATTCTCATTTGATATGACTTCCCTTACCTACATATATAGTATAGTTAATACATGTTTTCGAGGACAATAGACAGAAAATACCCAGTAATTTGGCTTTTATAACTCAATTTCAACGCGCCATGAATCTGCTTGTTCTGAGGGCAAATCGAAAAGTCGATTTGAAATAAATGTTGTTTATTTGTTTCTGGTTCCTTAGTTTCTTAAGAAATAAAGCCTAGTTGATGTTGTCGCTTTATATTAGCATTCTTCTGCGATTTACGAGACTACGAGACGAGAGGATATTATCTAATTTTTGACAGATTCTTTCTTTGAAATCGTACATATATAATATACTCGAATGTTTATGTATTATTAAATATAAATTTTGTATTTCATTACTCTAATATTTTGTATTTTCTCTTTATAGGTACGTATTCAAACTCTTTCACATGTACATATGTGTGTATATATAATTTCGTTCGTACTGCTGTTTGCCCATCTCAAGTCCTGGATTATTGAGATGGTAAAAAGTGGTCACATATGCGTATGTAAGTACCAATTCAATGACATTTTTATATAAAAATGATTTCCTCCTAGATATACCGTTATATATAGACATACATACATATGAATGTTATCACAAAAGCTAAATTACGAACCGGAGAAAGTTTATGTTAGAAATCCCCAGGTCCTCACTAAAAAGCGCAGAAAACGTACACACATTTATCTGATTTAATAATATTTGCATCTGGTCCCAAGACACCATAATAATATTTTATTAAAATATTTTCAAAATTTATCTTCTTCGGTGGTACAATTTTTTTTGGATAAGCCCATAAGAAACATTTTAAAACCATTAAATAATTGAGGGTTTTTTAGATAATTACAACTATATTAAATATATATAAAATTAAATATATATAAAACAATTCTATTTAATTATAAAGTAAATAATTATTTGTATATTATAAGTATACCGACAAATATTGTTTTTTAAATCGTAAGTACTTTCATGTAGGTCAATGCTGACATACTTATATTCAAAATGTTTTTAACTGGACATATTTTGCTTGCCGTTCTTCGAATTCTGTGATTTGTGGCCTCGTAAGGAATAGGTCGTAATCTACTTCTGTTGGTTCTGCTCGTCTTATTTTGATTTCTGCTACACTAAGTAGGCTTCTAAGGCTAAATAGGACTTGAGGTAGTATTACACGAAATTCTAATGCATCGTTTTGCAAATAGTTCTTTAATGTCGAAATAAATCGAAAGGCTTCCATGATGACAAATAAATATTAAAATAGTGCTAATGGCAGCTGGGGATTTTCGAAAAACAAATTTCTATATGGATCACTTCTATAGATTACATTAGAAGTATGCGACAATCAGCACTCTTCAATATTAATAAGATTATCTGTATGTTTCTAATTAAGGCGTTTCTTCTGAAGTGGTGTTGACCCTTGAAATACATACCATATATCACATACAACCATGTCGTTTGCAAACGTATGTATATTTATTGCTGCTTGTGCGTAGTTATTAATCGCTGTGCGAAGTTCTCATAGGTATTGTAAAAAGATGTTGCGGCAATTCAGTTTTTTCTGAGACTAAAATAGCTTGAGTTATTCATCATTGTATCTCCGATGTTCGGCTTATTACATAAACTTAAATTATATGTGTGACTTATCTAATATGAAATTGCATACATACGCCTCATTAATATTCTGGGCTTCTTTGTTGTTGTGCGAGACACGTTATTGCATTGAAATATTTTGTAAGATATATACATATGTATGTATGTATGCGGCAATTCCATTGTATCTCAATGTAAATACTTGTAATTTTCTCACAGTACCACGCAAGATCTCCAAAAGTTGTATAATTCTGAATTAATTTGTTTATTTGTGACGTGTATAATTTGCGTGTATATACGTTCATATACCATTGTCTGTAATTATATAATATGATCCATTTCTTAATGATATACTTCAACGTTTCAAATCGTTATCTTGTAACGAACCTTTTGCACAGAATGAGAGGCTTCACAGAACAAAAATGTCAATTTTATAAATGTAATAATATTTTTAACACCTCAGTTTGTTTTTGCGTCGTTCTTGTAAAAAATTGTGATCGAATTCAATGTTAGATCGTCCAAAAATACCTTCTATGAATATGATGCTTTCATTTTCCATTTCACCGACCCATATCTTTTTAACCGGAGCGTTATAATTATGCCGCAGTTTGGTTGTGTATACCTTATGGTAATCCTATCTGTGTACGAACATAGTAATGTTGGTATTATTTCCAATACAAACTGTTTTATCGCACGTAATATTGATGTCCAAGAACAAAGAAAGCTGACTCAGTACATACTATGTATGTTTTCACTATGGTAGAGCATAGATACATATGCATTTATATAAGAACACATTGCATATTACGAAAACATATGGATTGTACATAGGTTATTTATATGCATCGGTTAACATTCATATTTCCACGGGTTCTGCCTTCACCGCTGTGGAAGGGATCTACTTATGCTGCTCAAAATTAACTATGTATATCTGCTCATACGTACGTACATGGTAATTTGAAGACAGAAAAGGATCATGCGCAAAAGCGGAGACTCTCTGCTCGTTGGTTAATATGTAGATGGGACTCTCTTTTAGTATAAAGTTTTACAAACCCGCCTATGTGTATACTTACATATTATGTTTGTTCAAGCTAGCGATGATAAATTCCTACTTTTTGTCTTATGTATATGTATATATATACATATATGCATGTATGTATGTATTTTGTTATATAAACTTTTCTCCAAGCTCGAATATGAATGAATATACTCCGGGCTTTCAATTTGAGAAATTTTACTGAGTTTTAGATTCTATTTTATAACGGCCTTCCTTTTACAAACATAGCATGAACCTATGTTTATATGTACATATGTATATAATTTCAATTCAACTACGTCCTATGAGGGATCCCGTTCATTTCTCGTTTGAGCGCTCGTCAAAAGCAAAGCTACATAGAATTGAAATTCACGTAAATTGCATTTAACTTGACAGAGGGCGAGAGCAATAAGAGAACACAGATGAGCTTAATTGAGGTCGAGAGTTTAAAATAATAACAATTGTTCAAACCCAACAAAACTAAAAAAAGGTTAACGTACATATGGCCTTAGCAGGGCAAAACAAGGATCCTGGTGCGTGGATTTATGGATCCATATAAGTACACATACATATGTGTACAAATGTGTATGCGAAATAAAACACATAACCGTTTACTGCCATTTATATGCTATGTATAGGCCTGTGGTCAAAATACGGATCTTTTACATGAAAACATGTACTTTGTTGACTGGTAACTTCGTTGCGGTGGAGCATCAAACTAATCGGTCAGACTTACATACATGTATCAATTATATGGTAGAATTTGAACCGACATCTTATAATTTCCGGTTCCGTTTCTTTTATCTTCAATTTGTTGTAAAATGTCTAACTTATAATAACAGACATCTTAGAAGCCAACACTATCATGGAATATAAAAAACACGCGTAGATATCCCTTTATTGTAGAATCGTAATCGGGTAAAGAAATATATTTATTTAATGCAATAGATCTCACTCGGAGTTTTAAATTAGGAAAATTTGGTTCGCAAGAAACACTCATTGAAGCAATGTTCGTAATAATTTGATCTTTCCTCCAATAATTGCGTTAGTCTGTATTAAATTTAAAGAATTAAAAAAAAAACTCGTTTGAAGGGCATTATTTTAAGCAAAAGAAAAATTTAGCCTTTAGTGTAAAGTTTATTCTTTGTTTTGGTGTTTTTGGTAATGAAAATTTGGCTGCACTGGTGCTCGAACGCACATTTATCGTACTTATTTACACATTCACATTCGCAATTAGGGAGAACATGTCTTTAGCCAATTGTTGTGAGTTACAACTTAAACGGAGTATTCATGAACAAATAACATTGAATCTTGTATTTTGTGTGAGAAGTGAACATTTTTGATTTGCAAACTCTATTTGTGTGGTCTATAGTATATTTTCGATAACAATTGTTATGTATTGATATTTATCTCGTAACGGAATAGACCAAACCAAGTTTCAAAGTGTTTCAACTAAATAATTACTTGATAATTGTTGGAGGAATATACCAAGTATTTTAGGGATATTGCCCTGAATATTTACTCACTGAATGGATTTTCTTGACCTCTGTGTAATTCAGAACATATGATCAAGATGAAGAAAAGGTAATAGGATCATTGCTGCGGTGGTACAGTAGCCATCGATTATAATAAATACTATATGCATTGATTGTTGTTGGTTTAAGAATATGAATTTATGTTGTTATTGCTATTGACAGGGTATAATTGCAAATGACAAGGTACTAAATTACAAGCGGTTTTCTCCTTTGTAATATTCTAGGTCTACTGAAGACGTTTCACCGCCTAATTTCACAGAACGGAACAGTGGCTTCTATGAACGCAGTTCCCGCTTAGCTGCAGATAACGACACCTATTCGCGTCGTTCGAACCGCCCGTCTGTGGGAAGCAACGGTGGTTATCAAACGTCAAACAGCTTGGCAACGTCAAGTCCAACGGCGTCTATACAGGATATATCCCCTGTAGGCACTGTCACTTCTGGTGGTCCCGGTATTAGTGCCAGTGGCACTTTAGATAATCGTAATAGAACACGTGATCGTTTGTACAAAAATGGACCATATTTATCTGCACAGTTAAACGAGAGGCAAGTAGAAAAACATGAACTGTTAAAATTTTATGATATTGGCGTTGTAGGAAGAATATAATAAAATTTACGTTGCAGAAGTTCCAACGGTGCCACCATCAACAATTATAACCGTGCACTGCCGTCGTCATGGTACGACGCTGCTGCGACGAATACGAACAGTCCTGGTGGCAGTGGCAATGCCGTCGCCTCAACAGTAGGCATCAACTGCATCCACAACTTTTATTCCACCTCAAATTCAATCACCACACCTGCCTCCTCCACCACATCGGCAATTGCTCGCACGTCAACAACGCACCAGCGGAGCAATTATTACGGCACTGTGCCGGACATAAGTCCATCAACGTCGCACACAGCGGCAGGAACAGCAACAGCTTCAGCGTCTAGTGCGTATTGGATGAAGAACAATTCGAATTTGAATAAAATTGCTAAATCATCCGAAATAGGGTTGGAATCGTCAAAGCATTCACTTGCTACATCGACTATGACGACGGATACGTCGGGAATAGGCATGGGTGCACCAACAGCAACTTCGACAACATCCTCGTTTGCAACCAATAGTGGCAATGGCAGTGGCAGTTGTAGTACAATCAGTAGTAGTTATAGCAGTAGTTTAAGCAGTAGCAGTAATCTAATACCGCCAACGCATGCGACAGGCATATCCACCACGTTATCATCGCAGTCAGCTGTTGGAGGTCACGCAAATGGTAACAATAATATTGGCGTCCTAAATGTAGCAACATCTTTTTTTGAAGCGGCTGCAGACGCTGAAATTCAGCTCCTTAGAAATAGAATTGGCATCAATAATAACACCACCTCTTCCACAGCTCCAGAGTTAGCTGCTGCGAGCAGTTGCGCCACCTCTCCCCTCTCGTCTACACAAAACCTGCTTCAACAGCATTCAGCGCGAACACATCGTTTGCATGGACGGAGCACGACATCATCGAGCCGTTCGCACTCTCGTTCACCCAGTAGCTACAGCTCGTCACATAGCTCCTCCTCATCAAACACTTCATCCCATTCACACGCATCAAGTCCAGTTAGAGGCAGTGAATCAACTCCGTGCAAATCTGCGTGCGGACTGACGAGCAAATCGCGAAATTTACAATCAGCAGTTACGACCCCTCCTCAAGGTATGGACTGCAGTAATAACTAATCTATCTTACGTTCATTCATCGCCAGCACTCTATTTAGAGTCTTCTATGTATTTGAGATGTTTAATATGTGAATATAACCCCCTTTTCAAACAGATATGTATTTGGCAAACAGATTCTGATAATGAAAACTGTTTTTTTTTTTCCAAATTTTAATAATCGGTATTCATAACTTTATATGGTGCTATTGAAGTACATACATACGTGACAGAGGTTAGAATTATTAGAGCCTCCCTTAGAAATGAGTTTTCTTCTATTCTCCATTTTAGAAGTGACTGACCACGCCTACTTTTGATATGTGTAAAATGTAAAACGACAATGAAAGGGATTATGTTTTGATGGGCAATTGTTGCGATGGAGTGTTGTGATACATACATACATATGTATTTACCAAATTATAGCTTGTCTATTTAGCACTATATACGTATAATATGTTAATGAATAATTATGATTATGTTGGTCTCGTTTTTTGAACAGGTACAAGTGGAATGGCGGGCAGTGGCACTGCCAGCAGTAACTCAAGCAACAGCAGTAGTAGCAGTGGCAATAGTTCATCCTGCAACACCGTCAATCCCATTGTTCATTCCGAAGACAATCGTCCGCTCGCTATATGTGTACGCAATTTACCCGCACGTTCCTCAGACACATCCTTGAAGGATGGTCTTTTCCATGAGTACAAAAAGCATGGCAAAGTCACCTGGGTAAAGGTGGTTGGCCAAAATTCAGAGCGCTATGCATTGGTTTGCTTCAAAAAGCCAGATGACGTGGAGAAAGCATTGGAAGTTTCACAAGATAAGCTATTCTTTGGGTGTAAAATTGAAGTAGAACCCTATCAAGGTTATGATGTGGAAGATAACGAGTTCCGACCATACGAAGCTGAACTAGATGAGTATCATCCGAAATCGACGCGTACCCTGTTCATTGGCAATTTAGAGAAAGAGATAACGGCCAGTGAGTTACGGAGTCATTTCGACTGTTTCGGTGAAATAATCGAAGTCGACATTAAGAAGCAGGGTACCCAAGCATATGCCTTCTGTCAGTATTCGGATATAATATCTGTGGTGAAGGCAATGCGTAAAATGGATGGCGAGCATCTGGGAAGCAATCGGATTAAATTGGGATTTGGAAAGTCGATGCCTACGAATTGTGTATGGATAGATGGAGTAACGGAGAAGATCTCCGAATCGTTACTACAGTCCCATTTCTCCCGCTATGGCACCGTTACGAAAGTGATTGTGGATAGATTGCATCATTTAGCGCTGGTCCAATACGACCAAATACAATACGCCCAGACCGCCGTAAAAGAGATGCGCGGTGCAACACTACGCGGCCGACGATTGCAAGTGGATTTTGCTTCACGCGAATGTCAGGATGCTTTCTATGATAAGCTGGATAAGCAGAATGCAGGTGCGAAACGACATAAAAGTAGAGTTTCTCATCCATTCGAACATTTTATCTAAATATTTCGGAAACCTAGACTAAAATATATATTTACATATGAATATGTACATACATAAAATGTTTTATTTCGAATGGAAGGTCTTATGATTGTCTGAATATCTTTCACCTATTTTTTTAACTATCGACAAGACGTTAACTAAATTTGTTCGAGACCGAAGGAGTGAAAAGACCACAAAGAATCCTTCGAAACCGTGAGCTCAATTGGTTTTACACACATTGACAAGTGGGCGTGGCTCATTCTAAATAGTGTTTCGTTTCTATAAGTCACAAATTACACAAATTATTTTTTCAATTGACTAGATTTGGGGGATTTTTAGTTTTGTTTTGTTTGGACGCAGTTTACTCAAAATTTTTATATATCGATAGTTATAGTTATGAGTGCTTTATGGGTGTAGCTGTAACTACATATATAACCAAAATAGTATGAATGAACCGAACCATCTTTCATCGAACATTTGTTGTTTATATTCCGACTCTAACCTATAATTACATTTCTATTTTTTTAATGTATTTGTTTTTTTTTATGTTTATTCCAGGGAATCGGTTAAACAGATACGACTCGCAATCGCGTTCACGCGCATCGTCGTTTAGTCGCCATCAGAACTCGAACGATGGATGTTCTCCAAGTAATACGCCTGGAAGTAGCAGCAGTTGCAGTGGTTCTAGCATAACAGCAAACTCTGCGGCGACTGTGCCAACAGCAACGATTGTCGCCGGCGTTAATACTGGAAATAATTCCACGACGTCAAACAGCCCGTTGGTGGCGCAGAGCATACCCATGTCGGGCAATTCGACGCCAGCCCGAAGTCGTGGATCTCGTAGTTCACGACACACCGTTGACTACGACTACCTGGACATGCGTCGATTTCGTTCGTATGACGAATATAGTCAGGGTTCGGGTGCCTCCCATGATGAGGATGCCGCCCCACAGAGTGGCCATTCCACAGGTGTTGGCGGTGGTTTGCGGTCCGACTCACCTCTACTCTCACGATTGGGGCCCATCGTGAGCGGCATTGGAGCTCACGCAGCAGCAAGTGCGAATGAGCGGGTAACTGAAACGCTTGAAGTGACGGTGAACAGCGGCAGTGGTCGCCGTCGTTGTGATAAAAGTCCTGCGAAACAAAAAGGTAAGAAATCAATAAAACTAGCTTACACGCAATCTAGAAATTCATCGATCTCTATCTCTCTCTGTTTGCAGGTGATATAAGAATTCTACAAAAAGAACGTTCCCATCTTTTAGAGCAACTTGAGGAATGCCCGTCCAGTGGTGATGAAAGCATAGTGAGTCCGCGAAAGCGTATTAAGATCGATCATCATCATTCCATGACCACCAGCAGTGGAACGGTATGTTACAGAACAAACAATAATTATTAATCTTTAGCCAATTAGTTAATTGGTTTTGCATTGTATTGTCAGTTTTAACGAATTTTATGAATGCAATGAGTCTAACTATGAATATTTACTATTTGCAGTCTCAGTCGCATTCATCGGAGACAGGAAGCAATGCTGGTGCTCAACATAAATTTAACCTAAGTTCCAACTGTGATGCCACTGAATATGATGTCGCGACAGCCGCCGGTCAACGAAAGAGTGAAGTGCGCCGCCTTTCAGACTCTAATAATCAGCCCAGTCTCAAGTATCACCAACATCAACATCAGTATCACACACATTCACACTCAATGCAGCCATATCAGCAGCAACTGGTTCGCCGACCGTCCATTGATATAACGGCAACACTGGGAGCTGTTTCTACACGACATGGAAGCGTGAGTAGTACTGGCTCTGGAAGTGATCACCACCATCAAGTGTCCGGTAGTAGTGCGATGTCTGCCGGAATTGCTTGCAAAAGGCGACGAGTCACGGGTGCAAATAATAGCGGCAGTGGTAATGGTAATGGAAGCGGCAATACGCTCACTTCAACTACCTCCACTGGGCTAAGTGGTGGCTTGTCCAACACCATTGGCTGTGGAAATGGTGGCACAGTAAGTGACGACTATCAACAACACAGTTCACGAAGTCGTGGCCATCCATTACATTCCCATCACTCACACGATGCCAGCGGCGGAGAGAGTGCGGAAGGCTCACGTCCAGGCACTCCGCTTTGCGACGAACGCCCCGAAGTATTGCCTAGCGATCCACGGCGTCCGCCCCGCGAATGTCGGCATGAGCCAATGATATTGCCTCTTCCGAAATTCGGTATACAGTTTTTTCATCAGCATCGCAATAGTCTGGCAGGACAAACAATTTCGAACGCTACAAGTCACACGAGTCTCAATGTGAGTGGCTATCACCATAGCAGTGGCGGAATGCTTTCCTCATCATCTATGGCAGGGTGCAGCAACAATATCAGTGCGCACATTTTATCAAACACAAATGTTAGCAGTAGTAGTCATTCTAGTCATAGCGCGCTGCCAACAACGACGACTTCAACAGCGTCATCTGGTTCCTCTACTGTGCCGGGATATCCCTTACATAGTCCATCTAATCGATATTCATCACACTGGCGTCCGCATCAACACCATCATCATCAGCAGCATAGCCACGGTCACAATCACCCCGCGCATACGCACTATAATCAAACAGCAACAGGTTCAGCTGGAGCATCGATGGTCAGTCCTTTACGACCACGTTCGCTCAGTTCGAATTCCAGTGATTCCGATGTTCCAGGGCAAATAAGTGGCAGTCCTTCATTGGAGGAGCGCATTCGAACTTTGGACGAGATGTATGAACGCTGGTCTGGTGGAGGCGCAAGTAGTGGAAATGGTGGTGGTAATGGTTCCGCCACTACTGCGAATGCAGTAAAACGTCATGACTTTGCCAGTCAGGGAGGTCCAACTGCATTTCGGCATGTACATCGCGGTGGCGAGCATCATAGTGGTGGTAGTAGCGCATCATCTTCTGCTTCATTACGGTTTAAGTTTCCTGATATCGATGTCTGTGATCTCAAACCTTCTGAGATTGTTAAATCAGTGTTGGCTAAGAAGTCAATATTCGATGATGATCTGCAGCGATTGAAGAAGAACCAGTGGTACGAGCCGTCTTCAGACGCCCAACAATTGGCGAAACACATAATTGGAGTTTGTACGTTGCCGGGCTTACCTAATTTGGCAGCCACGAAGACGCCAGTGGTTGGATGTAGCTCCACAAACAGTGGAAATACAGCGCTAAACAAATCTTCGGGGGTCCTTTTGCAGCGATTGAGCAGTCTTTCGCCTATGAATTCTCCACAGGCATCAATATCACCATATAACAGCCCATCTCCATCCCCATCGGTAAGCGGTAGTATGACGACAACCACAACATCGTGCCCGACCAAAGTCGTAACAACGACTGCGGCAAGCTGCATTAGCACTATTTTAAGTACAACAACGGCTAGTAGCATAGCAGGAACAGCTGCTTCTGCTAGTAGTTTAGCAGCTGCCATGAAGGGGCTGCAGTATCCATTTCCAAGTCATCCACCCTTACCGAGTACGGCCGCGCCTCTACCTGCAGCCCAACCGGCTCCACCCACAGGTCCCGCTCCCTCAGACCCACCACAACCGAAGTCAACCCAAATAACCACAGCGGATACAAACACTTTGAGTGTGAGTGGCGCTAGGGCGAAGACAAATTCGATTACCAAAAGCTTGAGTGTACCATGGGCAACATCGAATAACGATAATGTGGGAAAAATTGATAGTCGGGTTTTAACGAAATCAATCTCAGTTCCTGGTAGTACAAATATTGGCACAATTAAGTCCTTGAATACGCATACAGCTAGTAACGAAGCGGCGACTCATGCTATAAGCCGGAGTTCGCCATCAACAGGAATTACTAAAACTGACGAGGAAATGCCCAAAGTTGCGAAACAACCAGCGAATAGTGTATCGGTGATATCAAAGAAGAGCGAACGCATATCTCACAAACACAATCATCGCAATGAAACCGAAAAACGTTCAGGGCGAAGTGATCGTACATCAGAAAGGCGGAAAAACTCAACAAACTCGCAACATTCGGGAGCTTCGACATCTACACCAAGAGTAGAAGCGGATTCAAGTGAAAATGAAGAAAATTACGGTGATATTGCCGAAAAGGGGCAAAAACTAGAAGGGGATCGGAACGGTAGGGAGCTTGAAAAGGACAGAGACAAAGATAAGTCACAGAAAGAGCGTGAGAGAGATCGTGATAAGGATAGGGAGCGCCAGGAACGTGAGATTCGCAAACAAAAGGAAGAACATGAAGCCCGCGAGCGAAAAGAGCGCGAAGAACGAGAGTTTAAAGAGGCTGAGGATCGTCAACGTCGTGAATTGGAAGACCGAGAGCAAGAACGTGCCTTGCTGCGAGAACGTGAACAAAAACAACGTGATCGCGAACGACTTGAGCGCGAAGAACGTGAGCGAAAAGAGCGCGAAGAACGCGAGCGAAAAGAGCGCGAAGAACGCGAACGAAAAGAACGTGAAGAGAGATTGGAATGTGAGCGTAAGGAGAAGGAACATCGCGAACGTGAAGAACAAGCGCAACGCGAACATAAAGCGAATAAAGAGCTATCCGAAAGACGCGAACGAGAAAGAGAAGAAGTCGAACATGACGATATAAAGCGTCAAGATCGAGAGATACATAGGGAACATTCGCGAAGAAACCCAGAATCCACTGATAAGACAAATGAGGACCTGTCACATACGCTTAATAAAAATCAATCTGGAAGCGAGGTAATACGCAAGATCAACGATGTCGATCATCAAAATAACAAAGAAAATGCAATTGATGAACCAAAGAGTCCAGCAGCTGTTGAAGCATCCGGAAAGCATCGTGGAAGAAAATCTTCACGTAACTCTCCAATACGCCTACCAAAACGGCGTCTTAGCTCACAAGATAGTAATAACGGTAACATAAACAGTCACACTTCAGTAAGTGAGGACCCAGTCAAACGTCTACGTATAGAGACTCAACACACGTTAACGGCTTCCAGTGCGATAAAAGGAAATGAACGACAGCATCAGAAAGAAACGACTCATGGCTCTGATCATTCGCACAAGCACTCAAGCAATAAGCATCAACATCAACGTACGTCAAGTCAGATTGGAACGGGAAATGTAGGGATTTCGGATTCGACTGTATGTACCGCTGAAAAGTCAAAGATCAAGGAACATTCGAACAAGCACAAAAGTAGCAAACACCATAGACATCAGCTGCAACAACACCAAAGCATCACTAAAGAAAGCAGTAAGGGTGAAGGCGAAGACAATAATACTATATCTCCTGCATCAACATCCGCTACGGTTATGCCGACAATGGCAGTTCCAGTTCCGTCGACAGATAAAGTAAATCATCATGAAAATATTTCGGATCAAGAGCTTGAGAGTTCGACACAAAATTACCTCAGCAGAAATTCGCTTAACTCGAGCGGTGATGAAGGAGCGTCGCTGCAGCAGTCGCGGTCTGTAACTAGCGGTAGCCAACACAAGCAACGCGATCACAGTGGAAGTCATCATGTGCGTCATAAAAACAAACGTGATCATCGTGAGAGAAAGCGTCCATCAACTACTGAATCTTTAATGTCTGCAACTAGCAACAACTTGACTGATGAGGAAATGACTCAAAATCCAAGTCGACGAACATCGGTTTCGCACAGTGGCGAAATGACATTGCCTATACAGAAATGTAAACAAGAGAGCCGGACAAGTTCGGAACGCAAATTCTCTCGTTGTTCGGACGAGGGACTTGTTTTAATACAGTCACATTCTGCACATCATCGCCATGTAAATAACGCGAAAGCGACCCCGTCACGGAGAGTGATCATGAGTTCGGGCGATTCGGACGACACAGACGATCCAAATAGTGGGAAGAAACACTCCATTTTCGACATACCTGACGAAGGGCCCTACGTGTCGATGTACGATAAGGTGAAAGCTCGCTCCTGTAAGAACATGCAGAAACACGAAGAGGAAAAGAAGATCAAAGCGAAATTCACGCAGCTGAAACAATCACGTGCTAAGCGAGAGGAAAAGAAACGCTCAACCAGTTATGAAGGTGACTCAGACTCTGATTTCGAGGATCGGAATCAACGCAGTGGCGGAAGCAGTTCTTACAAGTCACGCAATCAAAACAATCTTACATCCTCGTCCGATGACGATGATGACACAAATATGGCGACGCGTCGTCGCAGTTCGCAAGCATCTTCACACCCTCATCGAATGTTTTCTGATTCGGACTCAACAACAACAGCTGAAGCAGAAGCACGACGTAACAAGATACATCATAAATTGATGCGCCTGTGCGATGATGATGGCGACGACAGCTCCGGAGACGAAATACACGCCAACGCGCGAAAATCGATGGCATCATCGCCAAGCAAACGAAGCTCCACCAAGAGAAATTCACACTCAACTCGTATAGCATCCGATTCCGAATCGCAGTCGCAATCCGCTGTAGAAATGAAAATCAAACGAGAGTTGACTGACGAGGAGGATTGTGATAACAAATTAAAAATGCAGATAAAAACCGAAATTTTGCCTTCAGAGACTACGGCAGAGTCAGATGACATTAAACCAAAAGAACCGTACATTAAAACGGAAGACGAGTCGAATGCGGCATCTTTAGAAATTAAAAAGGAGTATAAACATTTTACAGGCAATTCAGTGATTGAGAATATTGACCATGAATTCAATTTGGAACATTCAGCTTCAAAATCGTCTCTGAATGTTCACCAACAATGTTCCCCCGAATCTCGTAAGAAGCATAAAAAGAGCAAGAAACGCCAGAAGAATAATCTCCCTACGCCAAATGTTCCAACAGCGTTTAGCCTTGCGGAGGCGAAAAATGTTTTGCTTGCCATCACACCAGCCTCTTTCCATATGATGAATTACATGAACAGCCCGGAACCTAAAATAAAACCGTTACCGTCACCGCCATATGATCCATTTGATCAATTGAAGCGTGATTGCTCGTCACTGTCCACAACAATTGCTCATGCAAACAATGGCGCGAATGACTTGTCCGTATGCGAGAAGAAACGCCACAAGGAACGTAAAGAGAAAAAGCGGGAGAAAATGCGTAATATGAGTGATGGAGGTGGCAGCATTGATTCAGATAAGTTGTCCAAAGAAGAGCGTCATCGCTTAAGGAAATCGAAAAAGTCGAAGAGCCTCGATGCCACGCGAATGATAAATTCAGCTGGCAGTACAGTAAAAGCGAATATTACGGCGTGTAGCTTGCCGGTGCCGACACCGGTGGCTGTTACCCAACCAATTCCAGCAACTCCTGTTGCAGCAACAACATCGATAACACAGTCAGCTAACCTCCAGACGACAATGTCTAAGCGTGGTGAAAAGATGGAAGATATATTTGGCCCAATATCGGATGAAGAGTCCCAGTTTACCGATGCTGAGGGTAAAGAATTGTCTTCGAACTTTTCGGTTGATACAAATTATGGTGGACTTTTGCCATCGTCTAGCAGCATAACCGGGCCGGTAGTTTCGGCAGCACTGAACCCCTACAAACAGGATCCACTTACACCGAAATCACACACAGTTGAAGAGAATGAGGAGAATAAACAGAAGGCGCCTGTGTCTATCGGAGATGATGGCGGGCCTATCGACCGTGAACGCCACAGGAAAGAAAAACGCGAACGGCGACGTAAAGAGCGTGAGAAATCGCGGGAACAACATGCCCTCTCAGCACTGCAACAGCGAAAGCAACATCATATTGATGATGAGAACAGTGTTGATCTTGACGAGGCTGGACGCGCTCTAGAGGCGCAACTAATGGAAGATTCCGATAACAAAATAACTGAAGATGCCACACCTTCGACAGCCACTACTTACCGAAGTGATATGACTGATGTATTTCGCTTTTCTGATGGTGATGAAAATTCTCTTGACTCGAATATCCCACGTAGAGACAAATCAGATGCTCACGAGTCTAATGCTACAACCCTTATACCGTCGGGAGTCTCCACAAGTGCATCTGCTGCAACGCCAGTCCATATGAAGAACAAGGAGAAAAAGAAAAAGAAGAAGCGTTCGAAAGAAGAGAGACATCATCATCAACGTCGCGAGTCTAGTGCTTCAGCGAGCTCTATACAACATCATCCACCGCCGCAAGAACCACAACAGCAAATGCCACCTCAAATCGCTTCGTCGCAACTACAGCATTCCGTTATGTCACCACCAGCGATTTCCAAACTTTCCATTGATATAATGGCAGCCAATGCAAAACAAATGCAAACCATAGAAAGTCAAATCGACAAGGATGAGAGCGGTGAAAATTCAGTGGCTCCCACACATTCACCAATGTGTAAACCCTCACCCAGTTTGCCTTGTTTGACTGATGATGATATTGATTTAGGTGTTTCATCGATTCTACAGTCAACAAAATCCACCGCTGACATGCTGACCCTATCACCTATGCGCGAGAAGAAGCTGATCAGTCCAATTCCTAATACGCCCACCACAAACACAACTCCATTTGTGAATGATAAGTCTCAATCCAGCGTTTACGATCCAACTACTTCTCCAATAAGTTCGCTTACATCAGCGACAGCTGCCGCCTCATCCACACCAAGCGCAACAAATGCGCCTGATATGACTATTTTGACGACTGCATCCATAGAATCAAACTGTGCCTCATCTAGTTTGGGTACACCAACGACAACAAAAAAGAAACCTGAAATATTTATACCTGGTTTTGATGGTAAACTGGATGAACAGATAAGTGAGTCGGCTGTGAAATCTATATCCGTCGAATTCAATTCCTCGATATTAGATGCAAATGCCGATGAACCGAAAATTCCAGTCGAATCCCCACCTGATCTTGCTCCAAAACATATGGATAAAACGGAAGACTCAAAGTCAAGAGTAACAATCTCTCAGGAAGAGACCGAAAGTGCTGTGTTTGCGTTATTGGGAGAAAGCTTTGGCAATTCTTCTAATATCGATTACTCCTTCCAAGATGACGCTCTTGAGGATGATTTAGCCGTGGTCGATAATGTTAATGTTGGTGCTCCTGAACCAGATGAAGAAGCCGTTATTGCTGCTAAGGCTATTGAGACAACTAACGAACCGTTGCAACCAGAAGAAGATGCCGAGGAAGTAAACAAAGCCGTACAAAGCCTTAGTACAGAAGAGATGGATGTTAAAGTTGATACACCGCAATCCGAGCGTGGACTTCAAATCGATACTGATACAGAAGAGAACGCCGATGAAGCTGATAGTAGCGGAGCGAGTCTAAAAATCGATGAATCCGCAACATCCGGTGATGTATCGGACGAAATAGTCGACAAAGAAAGTAAGTATCCCAAACACCATTTTATGAAATCTCAATTAATTTATGAATTTATTTTATTAATTTCTTCAGAAAAAACAACAACTCCATTCCGTACAGAAGGGCAAGAACATCAGAATGAACCCTGCTCAGTCATTACAAAACTGGAAGCAAGTTCTTACGGCGACAAAAACTCTCAACCTGGTGAAAAGACAGTTAAAGCGATTATACCGCAAACAACAAAATTGGAACCACCTACTATAAGTAATTTGGTCCAACCAGCTGTACAACCGGTAAAATCGGTACTGCCGTCTATGATTAGTGTACAAACATCCGCAACTATGGTCGTCGACGCGGCGCAAGACAAGCCCAGGGCAGCTTTGCCGGTTTCATTTGTGGATAACAAGACGGCTTCCTCAAGCTCAATTTCCACCACAACAACAACATTATCCTCGAATGTACAATCATCTATAGCCGCTAATATTAGAGCATTATGTTCTCCGCCGATAAATGTGCAACAAGAGAAGAAACCGTTCGTTGTTGCAGCATTGCCGAATGCACTGTCCACGCCGCCCACCATAAGCATTCCGGAGCCTGCAGCCCATTTCGCCGTACCTCATCTATTGATTTCGCCCAGGAATAGTGGTAGTGGAGCGGTGTCAACGGTTGGTGAGCACCAAGTTCTCCTCTCCCCTAAAACACAACAGAAGCAGCAATCAACACAAATGGCAGGTCATCCGATGCCTACCTACACGATCAATGTGCGTTCACCATCTCCACTTAGTCCACATAAACACAACTCGTCTAGGGGTAGTACCCCCACACGACAGCTGAGCCCCACTGCTCTAACCATTGCATCACCGGTACCAACAGCGAAAACCCAACAGCAGCCATTGTTGTTACACATTGGTGGACAACGACCATCTTCATTGCACCAACAACAACAACTACAATCGCATGGACTGCAGTACTCGCCAAATGCAAGCTCGCAATCTGCCAATGTGTCTGGGGGTCCTGTTATTTCTGGCCCTGCTTCAGCAGCAGTTGGCTGTAATGCCAATATCATCAATACACTACACTCACCACACCAAATGCAGACCATGGACAGTGGCAGTGCAGCGGGAAGCATCAAGAATCCCAGTTCGTCACCAACTCCTATAAACGTGAACGTGACAAATGCTCGTAATCAGTCTTCGCAATTACCGGCTAAGTTATCCATTGAGCCTGTTGGTATGCAACCGTTGACTGTGCAGAAAATGACGCAACTGCCCGCCCATCCCACCATCATCAGCAAAGTGGTGAGTGTGAAGCCTCAGCAGGCACAGCAGTCTCTGATGTCGCCGCCGCTGCAGGCTGGACAGGTGAACACTAAGGGTGCTTATATGACAACTCATCAGCAGACGACTGCGGTACAACAACAACAACAACATGGTATACAATCACAACAAGTGGTGCAGCAGCAGCGACATTCACCGCAAATCATACAGTCAATGTCGAAAATACCGAATTATCAGCAACATCAGCAGCCACAATCGCAGCACCAACCACAACAACAACAACAGCCGCAATATGCGCAGCAGCAACATTTGTTGCAACAGCAAAGACAGCAGATACAGCAGCAGCAGCAACAACAACGCCAACAACATCATCAGCAAATGCAACAGCAAATATTGCAACAGCAGCAGCAGCAACAACAACAACACCAGCAACAGCAGTTAATGCAAATGCAAAAATTACAGCATCAGCAACAACAACAACAGCAGCAGCAGCAGCAGCAGCAGCAACAAGTTAAGCACATTCCATCACATATAACAGCGCAACAGCAATCACAACAACAACAACAACAGCGCCAACGTATTTTGCCAACTCAGCAAAATATACAGCAACAGCAACATCAACCACAACAACAATACCAACAGCATCAACAAATGCAACAAATTCCTTTGAATCGCCAAGCTGTAAGCCCCCCAAACACCACACCAACTGCTACACATCAAAATTTGGTAATATTACGTTCCCAACAGCCATCCATTTCCGGTTCCACATCGGCGAGCAATCTGTCGCAAAATGTCATACAATGCTCTGTTCAAAGCGCACAAAAACTGGAGCATCTGCCAACGCCACCGACTGCGCAACAGCAGCCACTGGACCCAATGAGTGCTGCTGGAATGCAGTATATTCCTCAGCTGCAGTCCGCTGCTTCGAAGGAGCAGCAAAAGCAGCCACATCCGCCAAATGCAAACAATCTCCAGCTGCCAGTACCACCTGCTTCCCCATCTCCTTTAGAGACAGCCAAACAGGCAGTGACTACAGCTAACACACCGGTGTCTCAATCGAATGCACCAAAGTTGCCAAATATTGCTGATATTAAACCAGAAACACCAATTATAACACCGATAACGGCACCAACTACGACAGTCAAACAAATTCATACATTCGATATGAATAAACAAGCGCAGAAACCGCTTCTGTCGGTAGCCAGTAGTCATGAGAAGCCAGTTGAGAAGCTGGCTGAAAATGTGTCTGTGATCTGCAGCGTTGAGGGCAACGCAGGTGTTGAGAAGACAACATTCAAAACAGTTGCTCAGCAGAAACGAGATCCATCAATGCCTGCACTTAATGCCGATGAAGCTTCAATCTCTTTAGGTACCATAAAAACACTAGACTCGGTTATAAAGAAGGTTGAAGTGCCCGAAAATAAAAATGTACGCAGCTTGCCCACCATTCCGCAGCACACGGAGGTCGATGCGAAGCCCGACAAGCCAACCGCCTCTATGCCAACACGAAACCCACAAGCGGTGAATATAACTGAGGTAACCACCAGTATACGCCCAACGTCGGCTGCTGACGAAATTACCAAAGCTGGCAATCCATCAATGGGTCTCAACAGTGGAAAACCGATTGATAATGTTTCGACGAAGCATATTAATCTAAGTGCTTCAGAGTTGGTGAATCCCATTTCGGTAACATCTGGTACAGATCATGAAACTGAAGACGAAACCGAAACCAAGCAGTCAAATGTAATGTCTGAGGGATCTATCGGATTGGGACGACTAGGTGTGAACACCCGTGGAGGCACTGCAAAGCGTGGGCGTCAACCACGGGGTGGCAAGAAGCAAGCTGGCGGTGCTGTAACTTCAGTATTGTCGTCTCAGTTGGCGGCTGCCCCTAATGAGGTGTCTGGAGTACAGACGCGTTTACGTAAACCGGCAACAGTGACGCCAGTAATGCGTGGACGCAAAGGACGTCCGCCACGTAACCTCTTGCTACAACAACAACAACAACAACAACAGCAACAGCAAGCTACACAGCAACCACCCCAGACGCATTTGGTTAGTGAATCATTCGACACAGCTGCCAATGGGAAGAAGGTGCCCCCACAGCAGCGGAATGCAGCAGCAAGTAGGACCACATCAACTACCGCTAGCGACTCGGATGTATACGAATTCCACGATGATTCTGGTGAAGAATCCAAAGTTGCGAAAGATAGTGCACCAACTGTGGGTAGTCCTAGTGGAAGCGATGTCCGACCACGTTTGATTTTGACTATCAAACCAGGACAAAGTGCACCAATTGTAAAAGCCAGTGAAAAGACCAACTTGACAGTTGTGGATGATGTGTCTGCCACAACAATGACTTCGGCGCAATCTTTGCAGCAACAATCAACCATTAAAGTGGTATCAACAGTTCAGTCTGAGCCGAGGGAAAGCAGCAAATGTGAAAGTCAAATATCTACAACAGCTACAGCTGCGCCAACGTCTCAGTTGCCGGATATGCCCAACATGGATGCAATCCTAACAACTTCTATGTCCGCGACTACGACCGCGGCAATGGTAGTGCCTGGATCACTAGCAGCACCGAAAATAGGACATCCGCAGCCTTCACATTCTATACCTTCATCTTCCACAAATTCAATGGACCAAGTTGCAACTGCGGCGCACACAAGAAAATCGCGGCGCTTACAAGAAAAAGATCGTTGCACAATTGACGACGTCATTGAAGATGTAGTGCGCAACACCATAACTGCTGGATTACTACAAAAAGGCGCACAAACCCCGCCCAGACGCTCTGGACGCAACGCAAACGTTGGTTTGAAGAAGGATGCGGGTATGGAAACGCCACCTTCATCGCCAGCGATGATGCGTCCACGACGTTCGAAGGATCGCAAAGAGAGCACAGAACACACCAACGCCTCGAATGATCTATCTTCGAGTGATACAGATGAACAACATAAAAGAATCGTTTCAGTGCCCTCCAAGCAGGAACATGAAGAAGTGTTGCCGGCTAGCACGAGTAGTGCAACGAATATTCCCAGTTCAGTGACATTACAAGTAACTCTTGTAGGCGCACCGCCAACAGCAACAACAGCGCCGATATCACAACAACCTATCCAAGTACCCTCAAAAATAGTTCACTCCACGCATACTTCTGCACCGGTCACAGCGCATGGTGAGAAGCCATCGCAGCCAATGCCACAGCACATACATCACGTTATGCCACAGCATCCGAAAAAGAAAGCACTTGCCGCAGCGGAGATAGAGTCTTTAGCTGCCGCCAACAGTGTCTCGAAAACTATCAATCCAACTACATCGTCACTGTCAAGTATCGACATACCTGTAAGTCACTCATCTGCCCCAACGACGCAGAAAAGAAGCGGTGGAACCGCCGATATGGTAAGTAAAGCACTTGTCGATCCAGTAACGGGACTAATCGGCGGCAATTTACAGCATGGCAAGGAGGGCAATTTGCCAGGGGCTACAGCAGTAGCCGCAGCAGCAGCAACATTGGCCACTATGCACAAAACGCCTTTGGACACAAAGAAAATAGTACAGGCGGCTATTGCAGCGGCGACGGCAGAAAACACTACGCAATCGCACGATGTGCGTGGTACAGCCGCCTTGATTACCAAAGCAGCGACTACTACAAACAATTTGCAAACATCGCAAATAGTTGGGCAAACCGCTCCGGTGTCGGCTTCGGCTTCCAACACAGTTCCTCACGCGGCCCCCTCAAATTCATTGCAGGTGGAAGGTACTACCAAAGTGTTGAGTAACCCCATATCCCTGTTGAACAAATCGGCTGTGAGTGTTGTCGTAAAGACATCAACAACACCCGTAATCATCAAACAACAAATAGTGCAACCCCAGACGACTATAACACCAACGATTCCGCCTAACAGCAAACAATCAATTGTGGTGCAACAGAGTCCGGTGGTAATGCACGCCCAGCCATCAAATGTACGACCACCTACGCTGAAAGCGCACGTCCTCAACAGTCAAAAGACACTGCATCAGCAGCAGCAACAACCGCAGCAATTGCCACAGTCGCACCACATTGTCTCGCAGACACAGCCACAGCAACAGCAACAGCCTACGCCACCGTCATTAAATCAACAACAGGCTAAACATATTGTGGTAACCAATTCGAATCACTCAATCACCTCAAATGTGATAACGACGCGTCATGCATTGCAACAGCCGCATCAGCACCCTCCTCCACCACCACAACAATTGCTCGTAAATATTCCATCATCGAACCCTCAGCAAGTGCCGGCGAATATAAATTCACCGCAGCAGCATCTGCAACAGCAACAACAACAACCACAACAACAAGCGCAGCAGACACTGGTCATCAAGCAAGGGCAACCTACCAATATGGGTCAGCAGCTGCCGTCACAACAGTCAGTCCATGTCGTCAACTTGAATGAATCTGTTGGCTCACAAGCTGGGGAAGTTTTGTCGGGTCCGCCGCACCAGCAGCAACAGGCAATGCAAGGAGGTAAGACGCCGCAACATGCAGCAACGTATGCATCGTCCTTGCCTCAGCAACCGAAGTCGCAGCAGCATCAGCTGCAACCCCACCAACAACCTCAGAAAACATTGCTAACACCACAGCAACAGAACCAGCTTATTAAGCAACATCACCAACAGCACCAACAACAGCAGCAGCAACAACAACAACAGCACCAGACTGTACTTCAACCGCCTGTGAGTGTATCGATGGTCACGCAGCAACAACAACAGCTACAGCAAAATCCGCACATTCAGTTGCCACATGGAGTGACGGCAGTGCACCACCAGGGTCGCAGCAAAATGCAGTCACAACAACAACAGCAATCCCAAATGCAACAGCATCAACAAACAGCTCCGCTCGTTATACAGCCAAGTGGCATTATGGGTCTACAACACCCGACGATGTTGCTGCAAACCAAACCACCAGCGCACCTACAATCGCAGCAATCCCATCAGCAATTGACGGCATCACCGCCGCTGCAAGCTGGTGCCATTCCGGTGGTCAGTGGTGCCAAATCCACTCTCGCTGCCATGCAAACACTACAAGCGCAGGGAGTGCAAATATTGGCCAGCAGTGTGGCAAACCCATCGCCTACCGCGCTCAAACAGACTGCACCGCAGCAACAACAGCATCCGCATAATAATGCCAACGTACCAGGTATATTTCGCTCCTCTCGTGACCTTCATTTCAATCAAATATACGATACAATACGATATTTAATCATCAATTTCTTTTATAGGCGTCAGTAGCATACGCACCAGCATTCCAACGTTAAGTCCTCAGAGCCAATCTCGTGTGACACCGCTACTCTTGCCGACCGGTATGACCATGCCGCCATTTGAGTCGAACATGGTAAGTTCCGCTGCATAATCCCCTTGTAACTGTAAGGTATATGATAATTAGACTTAAGTTGGAAGCTTAACCTAATGCTATAAACACATATATGTCCACATGTATGAGTAAGTGGAGACTCATTCCCAAGTACCCAAGTAGAAAGCTAAGTTGTAATCGTTGTTCCTTTTTATAATATTTCTTCGGTGGACGCAGCACGACATTGGCAGTTATTGTACCAGTTCTTCTGGTTCGCGTGCAACAAAAAGTCCACCACCAGCCCACCAGCAGGCTTCGCCTATAACTCCGGTAAAATGGACTTATCTTTTATTTATTTTTTCTTAATGCTGTCCGTTACAATTGTTTTAGTTGTGGATTTAGTATACTAATTTTTATATGGTTGATTCCAAATAATTATTATTCTATTTTCGGTTAACAGAGCGAATCTAGCTTCCCGGTGGGAGGAATACGTGGAGTACCAGCACGTGACTCATTCATCATCTATCAGCACATCTTACGGAACCAACAGGAATCTATGAATGCCTCCATACGCGGTGAATTCGATGACAAAATGCTCGGTGGCAGCCCACCCTTGGAGCTGCGCCGACCAGGTAGCGTACCACGCACGATCGCCGTGCCGCATGGTATGCAGAGTCCCCAAGATCGTGCAACGGGTAAGTTCGCATTGCATAACCTAAGAAAACGTTTGTTTGAGTACCGGAGTTAACACACACACACATAAATTATTTGAACAGATTCGCCACAAGTGGCGCAAGTGTATGTACACAACACCCGTTTGCCACACCCACATTACACGGAGCGAGCATTTTACGAGGGTGGCCGGCAATTGCCGATCGAACCACCGCCTGCACATCGTTCAGTTCCAGCGCACAGCGTTGTGGCCCAACCGATGCCGGTAGCAGTGCCTCCACCCGGCGCTGGAGCAACGAGCCCATTCGTGGGTGCACCAAACGCACAGTTGACAACGACCACACCGAACGTTGGAGGTGGCAATGTTAATGTGCCTCCGCCAGGAACGGCAGTAGCGCATTTGCATCCTGCCCAATTGATGGAGCATGAACGGGAGCAACGCGAGCAGCGTGAACGAGAAGCACAACAGTTGCAGCGCGAAAAGGAACGCCTAGCTATGACAAGTAAGAACTCTACAAATACTTACTTTTACGAGCATACATTATTACCGTCTTCCTTTCTACTCTAGACTCCAATATGGATAATTTGCAAGCAGGACAACAGGTCGCAGTGCAAGCGAGAAACATGCAAGTGGCGACGCCGCCTCACGCCAACACCCCTGTGGCACAGCCACCAGCGGCCGACTCGCTGCTCACGCTGCTGCGACGCTACCCAGTCATGTGGCAAGGACTTTTGGCGCTGAAGACAGATCAAGCGGCTGTACAAATGCATTTCGTGTTCGGAAACCCACATGTTGCGCGCGCATCGCTGCCATGCAATCGCGACGGCAGCACTCCGCCACTGCGCATAGCACAGCGTATGCGACTGGAACAGACACAGCTGGAGGGTGTGGCTAAAAAGATGCAGGTGAGTCGAAATTCTTAACCGCAAATTGAAAAGTGTATATTTGTATAGCAAAGAAATTGCAAGTGACAATGTCTTCAATATTACCAACGGTCTTTTTTTACAGTACGAAAATGAGCATTGCATGCTTCTGGCTCTGCCTTGTGGACGTGATCACGCCGATGTACTGCAGCAATCGCGTAACTTGCAGACCGGTTTCATCACCTACTTGCAGCAGAAAATGGCGGCGGGTATAGTGAACATCCCTATACCAGGCAGTGAGCAAGCGGCATATGTCGTGCACATATTCCCATCATGCGACTTCGCCAATGAGAACTTGGAGCGGGCTGCGCCTGATTTGAAGAACCGAGTGGCTGAGATTGCGCATTTGCTAATAGTGATCGCAACTGTCTAAATGGCCAAACACAATGATGGAAAGCCGCAAGCCGGCTAAAATCAACTGACTTTGCTCCAGAGCATATAATACGCAGAAGGGCTGAGCAGTTTGAGCAGTGACTACCTTCGACCACAGGAAAACAACAGAGTCCTTGTGTTTTAAATGCATATGCTCTGCATCAAATATGACCACAAGAAATATATGAAAACAAACATCAAATTAGATTTACAAATCGGAAACATTCGTGAAAACCGAATACACACATGCACATATTGCGAAGAAAGAGTAAATTTGCTGTTTCGACCAGAAGCAAGCTGTTCCCAAATAACACACCATTGAATGCTAAGAAGAAAGTGAAAATGTTATCAGGTCCTTTGGTAGGCTGTGGAACGAGACTGAGAGATGCTCAAGCTGGCGAAATAGCAATATGTCCAACTTAATACAACATATATTGAAAGAAAGCAAGCAAACTCCGTACAATTATACGGAAGTGCGCGCAAATATTCCAAAAGAGGTATTCGTAATTCGCGCACTCAACAAAAACAACAAGTAAAGCATGCAAAAAATAAGCAAAAATCGTAAATAATACAAAACAGAACAGAAGAAAAGAAAAGAAAAGAAATAAGTATATGAACTTGTTAAAAATGTATAGAAATTTTATTTTTATGCTTTTAAGCAAATTGTTATAAGCTTTGTGAATACCTCTTTAGTTTTTGTCTTATTAATTATATATATAGATCATACATACATACATATATTTGTTTTTGACACCGCAATAGTTTTACGGGTAAAAATTTCCTTAGTGTTTTCGTAGTACAGAATTGAAAAGAAAAGAAAAGAAAAGAAAAAGAGAAAGTACGGAATAATTATAATAATTTTAGTGAGAGTAAAACATTAAACTAATTTTATGGATTTCAACAATGAAAATTTGTAATTTATATATTTGATCTCAAACTAAAGAAAAGTTTACATCTTAATTTTTGCTTTATTTCCAACAACAACAACAACTGCGGACAGAGCATATGAAAATTAGATTTTGTAATTTTTGTTTTTGCATTGGAATCAAATCAAAACCGAAATTACTTCATTATGCCTAGTCTATGTATATATGTGCACAACAATGAAAAGGGGAACAAAGCTGACGGCTATACTACAACACAACAACAACACATGAGAACACATTTAAAATTCCAGTTCCAACTAGAAAACATAATCTCGATGCGCTTGAGTTTATAAGATTGTGTAAAATCTCCATGACGCGGGAGGGAAAGGAGAGGAGTCTTGTGGGAATCGAACGCACACTTTTATGAATTCAAGCGTACATCGACGGTTCACGACTGTGTTATGTGCGAATGTGTGTTTATGTTTATGATTAATTTACTAACAATTATGAGGTTCTGAGAATGCCCTTAGATGCTTGTTACAATGTAAGTTCAAATGCCAAAAACAGAAAAACATAAGGGAAAACTAAAACTAATACTGGAAGCTGCTTGTAGTCTTACATACACATTCATACATAATATTCATATCGTTTAAGCAGAACACTTGCGCATTCAAACACATATGCAACGGCATAACTTCACCCAGAGTCCCAAATGAGTTACTAAGACTTCACGCTCATTTATTCCAAAACAATTAACTTTAATTTTTCGCTTGATATGCGTTTCGTAAGCCATATTTCGTACTCTAATAAGATGTTACATAGAATCGGCTGCACTTTTCAGTTGCCCACCTTGTCAAAAGAAAAATAAGAAAAATGTTCCCAATTTCTTCACTTTAACTTTAACTTTAATTTCATCACTGCCATTTATGATACTATATACAAAGACATTCGTTCGTTTCGGATGCACAATTATCTCTTGTAAGGCGCACAATTTTGTTGTTGTTTTGCGCAACAGGTAACCTTCTGTGCCTTGCGAGGAATCCATAGAGAGTGCTCCAGCGGCATGCGTTGATTGTTTACCAACTGTTAGACATGCTGTTGGCGTGGTTTCTATAAAATAATGTGTGATTTAAACCGGGATCGACGTAGTTTTGCTTCCCCTTTTGCATTGTTGTCGGCTTGTTTGCACAAAATGTTTTGTTTATTATTCAAACTTTTTTAGCTTTATTTAAATTTTTGTTTCATCTATTGAAAAGAAGAACTATTACAAGGAAAAAGTAAAAATGTAAATATATAAAATGAAAATAATTAAATGAAAGTAATTATACATAACAATCCTAACGGGATTCTATAATAGAATATGTCTACCCTTTCCCCTACTCTTATTAACTGTATCTTTGGTAATGAATAACGTTGTAAAATATTAAAAAATAGAGTGTAAATTATCTACATATATACATACATACATACATAAATATATATATATATAAATTATTGGTAATATTAAGCGTTGATGTAACTAATTATTTACGAGATATTAGCAGTAGCGTCTATTAAATAAAGATACACATAAACAACTATGTTAAATTAATGTACAGTTAATCGTAAAAATAGTTTTTATTATAGTGTTAGAACAAATGAAAATCATAAAATGCAAAGCACCCAAAGTGGCGTTTGTCAAATGATTACAAAAACAAAAAAAGAAAAAGAAGAAAACAGAGAAAAATTGAAAAAAAATATGAATTAAATGAAATAAGAAGGATACTGTACCATGTAGTAGTTGAAGAGGTGAAAAGAAGTAATAAAGTTACTGTATAATATTAAAATCAGCATATGTGTGCTTACATACATATGCGTATAAATGAATAATAAAACCGGGAAGTGCGTAAGTGAAACAAATCTGCACCCGCCCCCCCCCCATTGCATAAAGAAGATAAATATACAAATATAAAATATATATATATATTATACACATACTTGCATAAATAATTTAAAAGATACAAAGTAAATAAGTTTCAATATTATCAATACATACATACGTTTTAAGTTGTAACATGCAAGAAGTTTCTCTTTAATTTTATAAACAAGAAACTACAAGGAAATACAATAAATTTTCTGTTATTTTTTCTTACAACAAATTAAATAAGCCGTTTAATTTTTGGTTTTTGACTTGACAAGTTTCGCCTTTCGAAAATATTTAGTTTATACGAGTGGAGTGTGTGGGGCGCGACCCGGAGCCTTCAAATAGAATTTGAATCCGCAAATGGTTTTGTCCCAGATGCATTTTAATTACTTTTCATTTCATTTTGGTAAATCAATAAATGTCAAATGTTCTATATTAGTTCATTGCGTTCCCTTTGGAAGTTGTTCCGAAGACTTTCGTTTTACCAAACGGTGCCCCATATACTATTTGAGATTTTCTTTTTTCATTCCCTGTGGAATTTTTAGTTGCCTGAGTCCATAGCGACTTGTAGTTTGAATGGGGCATGTGGGGCATTGAAGACCAGAAAAACCCGCTCGCCAATGCAACACAAATCGCAGCTATTGCGTATATGTCTGGCATGCATTACGGCCAGTTCAGCATATATTCGTATAAATAAAATTATAGGATTCCTAAGCAGTAGTGCGAGCATGTGTATGTATGTGAGTTGAATAATTATCGTGTAATAGCAAAATAAAACTAAAAATTATTGTATAATAATAGTTATGACCAATGCGAAAGTGAAATATTCCCTACTCATTAAATGAATAAAAATAAATAGCAAAATTTCAGACTATAAGTGTAATTGTTAAAAAGTTTAGAAACATATATAGAAAATACTTGAAAAGTAAAACACTTACGAATATAATCACCAAGCAAGCAACCAACCAACCAACCACTCCAGTTCAAGGCTATGCCACTGGAAAACTAAAAATTCACTGAAGCAGCATCACAGCAGATATACATACATACATACATACGAAGGGTGTAGACATAAATAAGACTCGCTGAGTTCCAATTTCTTTAAAAGCGTTAAAACCTAAATAATATAGAAATAAAACAGTTCATATATATGATTTTGAATCGATCAATTCAAAGCTGCAAAGAGATCTACAAACAATAAACTAGAGATATAAACAAACATACACATATACAGATATGTATGAGTATGTGTTATCACAAGTTGTAAATTACAAAAACAATTTATTGAACACCATAAAGATTATACAAACACACACACATATATGTACTATGTAAAGAGATATATTAATTAGTAACAGGCGTTCTAAAATCGTAAATGAAACAAATTTAATAAAACAATACTTAATAAATACATAACAAATAACAAACATTGGGAAACATAAAAGCTACATAACTGAGAAGAAAGAAAATGTAAACGTTTTGTGTGTGATGAGGTAAACCGAAAGAGAAATGTAAATATTATTAATAATTGTATGGATAAATATTATAATTAAATTGACGTAAAATTCAATTGAAATAAATGAAAAGAATATTAAACACATTAAATGACGGTGGCTTTCTCATTTTTTCTTATTGCTGATATTATTATTGTTGTTATTAAGATTTTTGTTGTTGTTTACGTTTCTGTTGGTTAGACGCATTAGATTGCTATTGCGTTATTTAGGAAGCCAGTGATGTTCTAATGTTTTAGCTTTGTAGTCAATTTTTCCTGAGATTCTCTGAATTCATTTACCCTGTGTTTATAAACATTTCTTGGATATCTGTCCTCAGCAACATGTTGTCGACATGCACCGAAGACACAAACCTAAAATCCCGTTATTTATGATATTGTTATATTTTCGGAGGCATTTCAGCGCATTTCAAAATTTAGGAATTTCAGAGCAGAGCGGATATGTGGCGCCCTATGTTAAGTGTAGATGTGTATGTATGTACTATGTGGGATTTGAAATAAGGCGAACCAATACCAAACGTTTTTTTTTATTTTATCGAAAAAAAGTACTTTGCTTTAAAATTGTACACAACCTTAACTGAGTTTGAGCGCACAGCTCACTGACAGACACACACACACATATTTGAATGCGCAGCCCCCATGGCAATGCTGCAGCATTTTATTTATTAATAATTAATTCTACATTGAAACGCAAGTCGTGGATACTCTTGGATATTAAATACATATATCTACGTGTAGTACTATGATCATATTAAACAGTTCGTTGGGATGCCAACAACACCAAAAATAATAATAAACAATATAAATTTATGACATTTTCAATTGTCGATGTGTAACAAAGTAATTAATAATTAATTAATGGCGCTTCAAGCATAAAGGGTGACATTTTAGAGCATCAAATCTATAGTGTTGAAAATAACGCACCGACTAGTGTTTTAAAATTATGCCGTTATGGTGGCTTGAGGCAAACGGATTACCCCCACGACACGGAGCCATTTCGAAACCGGCGAAAAATTACTTCCTTAAGAGATAGTACTGGTTTTCTGTTGCCAACATCAGACTTTCGGTCTGCAAATCGTGTTGCACTTAAAATATGGATAACCTAAATTATATTGCATACTGAGACAAATCACTGAGCTAACGGGTGACTGACTGGCCCTCTTTTTATGCGAAAAAAACTATTCAAATTTCATAATATAAATACATCTATGGGAGGCTATGAGCCTTTCAGCTAAAGATTCGTAACATGCAACGTTTATAATTGCGGAATCTCTTTGCCAAATTGTCAGCTGGGCTGTTCTCGGCTACAGTTTCCCTGGTGGTTTTCCTAACCTACATAAATGTGGGCGAATACATAACTGTTTTCCTTCTATTTTTTGCATTTGATCAATGATAATATTGTGGCCAAGCGTGTTCGTTCTGCTAGTGCGAAAATCGTTGCATTTCATGAATCACGACGGAGGTTAAACCAATAGTTCTTATCGCCTAGCATCTCATCCACAGTTATCAGACGAACGGTTGTGTACACACGTTTTGTAAACATCAACAAACACTGAGAATGACACTAAGAGTGCGGAGCTACTGCCATTCATTATTGCCAGCTACTGGCTGTGGCTCTGGGCGAATTGTCTGTTGGCATTGCGGCATCACTTGCCGGCGACAGAAAGTAGTAAAAAAGCAAAACCCTACACGCACATAATTGAGGCAATTGTGGCAATTGTGTTTCGACGACAGAACACGACACACTCATTTGACGTTTTCAACTGTAAACTAGACAATCGGACGGCTTATTAAACGATATCAAAAGCGCAAAGGAAGCAGATGAGAAACACGAGCGCACTGGGACGGTTGGACGAGCGAACTAACATAGAGTCTGCAACGCAGTTATATACTGTGATATAGAGGTGAGGAGCGAAGAGCGAAAATAATGTGTCTACCAAAGGATTTGAAAGGTGCCACGATCCAGAGGATCGCGACAATTGTCGGTAATATGGTTGAATATCGTAGCATCGCACTTCTATTAACGGGATATTTTAGGTAACATACTCTGCTTGAACTTTGGCATTATGCTTGGCATTACGCCAGCGCATATGCGGCTCTACATGGACGAGCAGACCCCACTGAACCATATTGCCAACGTAGATGACGTAACGTGGATCTGCAGCAGTGTATTTATCAGCGCTGCCTTGAGCGCAGTCTTTAGCGGGTATCTAGTGGAGAAAATCGGACCAAAAGGGGTGCTGCTTCTTAGCGGTCTACTGCAAATCGTAAGCTAACATTTAGGCATTGCTGCCATCATAATTTCTACAACGATTGTCTACAACGTCTCTTATCTTTTGGCCTCAGTCCAGTTGGTTTTGTATGCACTTCGCGTTTGACATTTTACACATCTATTCGTCCCGCATAATGGCTGGAATGGCCGCTGGCGCCGCACTCACCGCCCTGCCCATATTCATAACGGAGATAGCGGAGGAAAACAATAGTGGCGCACTGATCACCACTATCGAGCAGTGGCGCACAATGGGCATACTTATCGGGTTCCTGCTGGGCCAGCACTTGCAGTACGATTATGTGGCCGTGGTGGCGGTGTGCATCTCTTGTGCCTTCACCATATTATTCTCCTTTAGTCAGGAGAGTCCATACTTCTACATGCGGAGGGGTGATGTGCCCAGACTGGAGAAGTCTTTGCGTTGGTTTCGTGGTGTGCGCAGTATTGACGATCGCAATCGACCGGAGTTCTTATGTGAATTGGGCGGTTTCAAGAGCAACATGGAGACTTGTGTCATAGCTCAGGAGCACGTACCTTGCGTCTATTTGTGCAAAGCCACGCTCTGTACCCTGGTGCTGTTTGTAGGCGTGCAGTTAAGCGGTATCTACGTAATACTCGCATGGTCGGATCTGATACTCATGAACGACGTCTTCGTTAACTGTCCCACAGACATAAGTGCCTCCATTTTGGCCCTTGTACAATTTGTGGCAGCCACAATCACCGTTTGGCTCGCGCCGGTAGTGAGGAGAAGGGTAAGGCTTTGGCTTAGAATGCTGACATTTCTGAGAGTTAATTGACTAACATTTCAGATGCTCTTATTTGTTTCGGCATTGACCTGTGGCTTTGCATCGATTTGTTTGGCGATTTGTGTAGCGTTAGAAGTGAAAGAAGAACTGCGTTGGTTTGCCTCCATTTTGCTGCTGCTTCATGTGTTTTTTGCTAACTTGGGCATGTACCCCTTAATTTCCCTGCTGCCTAGTGAAATGTTGGCCTCGAAGGTATGTAAAACGATTGTCTATTGAATTGAGAGTTGAGTTGAGACTTAAGCTTGCTTCTTCAGAAGATCTCGCAAAACGTATTGTTACTAGTAGCCTTTATTTTGATATTCTAAAGGCTTCGACTGCAACTTTGTTTCACACACTCAGTACAAGGGGGATTAGATTTTTGACGACCTTTCATCGCTGACAGTCTTTCGAAAACATGACTGATCTAAAATCTGTATGACAATCGTCTTTTTATCGTTTGATTTCCTTTGCAGTTGCGTGTTACTTTAACGAGTGTTTCCTGGGGCTTCTCGTGGCTGATTACTTTCATTTTGGTACATGTAAGTTATACGAGATATAGCGTACATAGCGTATTACATGGTGATGCGATTTAACTAATTGTATTCGCATTCTAAAAGTATTTTCAGTCTTTTGAATCTGCAATCGGACTCCATGGATATTTCATCATCTTCGGTGTTGGTTGTGTCAGCATTGCGTTGTTAGCTCTATTCGCGCTGCCGGAGACGTTAGGAAAGTCGCTCGAAGAACTGCAACATAGGTGGGGGTACGGCAGTGAGTCGGGAATTTCCAAAAACAATGTGCCACAAATTGGACAAATCCATTTAGAGCGTTACTGAGTTACTTAAGCCAATCTTGGACAAACGATTTTTTGTACGTTAGAATTATATTTTTTTAGAGAGAAAATTTTGTGTAAACTTTTTGAAGATATAAACCAAAATTCTAAAGAAGAAATATTTGTTTATTAGAAGCACTTTGCGTTTTATTTTGCTGATTCGATGAAGATATATGTGGGGAAAGGATCTGTGTTTTTTCTTTGAAATATGCGCCTCCTTACGTTTTGGCCTAACCCATTTCGGTTTCAGGTTTACTCGATGCATAATCGCTGCGGTCCAAGCCGTATGTTGCAATGTGTGATTTTCAATTCTGCGTACAAAACATATTTACAACTCGCGTGACCAGAGTACAAACAGACCAAATTTTCATTGAACTTCGATGCTTTGTGCGTTTGAATGTGTGTATGGAGTAAATGTCACATGGTGATTAAGCACATTTGCATATATATATACATTCTATACCTTTCAATGGTAATAAAACATTGGTCCGATATTTATAAGGAATAGTAGAAGTATAAGGGCGCACCAAATATTGCTGCGAAGTGGTCAGGTCCGGTTCTACGCGGTTTCAGCGTATCTGGATTTATGAACAACAACAATCTACTTTTGAGTCATTTGGGATAGATAGGTTTGTACATATGTATATGATATGACTTCGTTTAGGGTATATAAGCGCCGGCATCGATTTTGTGTGCCTCTCTAGAATTGACTTCGTTTAGGAATGCCGGTTTTGATCTTGTTATTAAATTATAAAGAATCGCAAAATGTAATGAGATAAAAATGCAAACTGTAATTCATTAATACATACAGTGATGACTAAAATAATAAGCACAAACTCGGCTCATCAATCCAAAGTATCACTTGTACAACAATAAATGGAATAGCTAATAATTGAATTGCTTTACTCAGAGTCACACGTTTGCAAACAAGAACCGTGAATATTGAACAATAATTTCTTTTATCAAACTAACATACTTACATATGTTCGGACCACAAACTCGTAGAAACTTTCTCGATAGCGTTGAATTGTATTGTCACCATACTGACTACGTTTGTTATGGTCGGAGCATAATTACCGGAATCGTTTATCTGTCAGTTAAATATAACAGTACTGATGGAAGATTTTACACTTGCGTTTAATTTAGTCACGCGATTAAGTGTAGTATATCATAAGTGGGGGTTTTAGACGAAAGTGGAATTTGAATGAGTTGTGATAAGAACGATGCCGCAAGGCGTAGGGGCTTCAAAACAAATTGTTGCGAACTCAAGAATATACGCAAACATTTGCAGCCACTTTTGTTTTTATTTTTAGTTAATCTTTCTCGCACCACTGCCAACTTCATCAGAACATAGCTGGTCTGAAAATGCGACTGTAAAACAGCGCTACCACCAAAGACGGTCCGCACAGTTGGCTGACAGCTCGCCGAGTACAGACCGTAACACGTTAGAAATAAGCGAGCAGTAAGAATAAATGAAGTGAAACTAAACTCCTAATTGCGCGCTGATCTTTAAAATCCAATTCAAATACTTAACAACTTGTGGATTACAGTTGAAAGTACTAGTGAAAAATTCTGGACTCGTCTAACTTTTGGGCTAGTGAATGTGATAATTGGTGAGGAAAAAGAGAATCCTGCCGGAACGATGACAGAGGGAAATCAATCGAAGTACCAGTATCTGGCTGGCATTTGTGGTTAGTATTGTGGCCTACTAAACTAAACTATATTGAAGGATTCTCTCATTACTTTCAATAAATCACAGAAATAATTCTAATTCCTGTGACGCATATGGTTTTTGTAATAATTTCGAACTGCATTTGATTGTGAATCGGGTCCTCTTAATTCAAATCCAAACAGCCAAATAAGGATCAAGGTCAGTCGCTGCTGGAAGAGACTTTGCATTCGGTATGTGGAAGTACCAACAGCTCATCGCTGTGATCCCGGTGAATCAGGGCATAGCTACGCCTCTGCAATGTAGTATCGCAACGCGCCTGGCGGATTAACATAAGTGGTAGATAAGAAATGAAACTGCGAAGAATTCCCTAAGTGATACTCCAAACGCCTTTAATGTGGTACCGATTGCCGTGAGGCTCTTCACATATTAAGTGCGTCCATTGAGTGTGCTGTCGTGTGTGTGCAAAAAGCGTGTAAACTTTGCTCGACGTTTGGCGGCACTGAGAGTGGGCACGTGAGGGTGGGGTGTGGATAGGTTTAGCGTTGTTGGCGCCATTAGTGCATGCCGTGGTCTGCGCTTTATAACGACGCAAATTCTGGAATTGTGAATTCCGTCTGGAAGAAAAGTTGAACACTTCAAATGTCTGCTGTCACAAGTCAAGGGTTGCGTCACATTCTTCACATTAATTGTACAAATTCGTATTTAGGAATTTTTACTAAAATCCCCATCGCAAGTTTGGAGCCATAGCTTTGATATTACATTGTAATCTTTTGGATGAGGACGTCCCGTACAGTCTAAGACTCCCTCTGATTAACTCCTTCGCTTCATACTGTCGCATTTTAATTACTTTAGTACACAAATTAGTTGTCAGTAGCAAAATTGGATTTTATAAGGTTTTGTTGCTGAGCTCTCTCACACATATGGTGTCACGCAGTAAATCCAAACTTTCCATTTTTAGACAACTCTACTTTTTTCAAATTTATTGTCCGCATAAATCTTTAAGATTTGTTGGGATAATCTCCTACTATCTGGATCCAAGCTAAATCACTTATTTTTGTGTTTTGTATTAAAAATAACTTTTTTCAACTTACTAAGCTCTTCAAGACACTCATAAATTTCTTTTCAGCCTAAGCAAAAATAAGTAAATAATTATTTTTCCAACACCATAAACTAAAAGGGTTTCGTCATTTTCTGAGTTATTTGCGTAGATCTAATCTACTTGACATTCATTACTTTATCTTTTCCTCTTTCTCTCTCTCCCTCTCTTTCCATCTACGTTCATTTAACTGGGTATATTTTATCAACAGTTAATATTATTACGATATCGTATGGAGGCTTCTGCGGCTGGCCGTCCGCAAGTTTCTTGAAGCTGCAGTCCAGCGAGAGTCCGCTCGCGACGGGGCCCATGTCGAGTTCCGACGTTGGCTGGGTGGGTTCCATGGTTTGTGTGGGAGGTGCACTGGGAACGATATTTTGTTCGTGGTTTGCCGATCGTTATGGACGAAAGAAGTGCATGTTGTTGGTGGCGCTACCCTCGTTGGTAAGTAGAAAACACTTGTTATTGTATTGTGGCTAAATCTAAATATCTTATTTATGTCTTTGTAGATCGGTTGGTGGATTATACCTTTTGCGACCACACCAACGCACCTTTGCATTGCACGCGTTTTCGGCGGTTTCTCTGGAGGTGGCATATTTACTGTTATACCTATATACACTACCGAGTTCGCGCAAGATCAGTGAGTTTGAGAATTCTTGGTTTTTTTTTTTTGATAATTATAATATGTGTCTTAACAGCGTTCGCGGTATTTTGGGAACAATGCTAATGTTGACGTTCAATTTCGGCATACTCTGCGCATTCATTCTGGGCCATTTCTTTACCTATGACGTGGTAGCTTGGATCATATCTTCGCTGAGCGTCGTGTTCCTGCTTTGCTTCTCTTTTCTAAAAGAAACTCCTCAACACCTGCTGAATAACAATAAGATTAAGGTAAGTTATCCACCTCTTCTTTTTGTGTATATGGGGACTATTGAAGATAATTTCTCAAAGACACGTGCCAACAAAGCATTTGATTGGCAATCTTCGATTTGGTACTTTAAACTTAAGTCAAATCTAATAATTTGTTAAATTCCAGAAAGCTGAGAAGTCATTGAAATACTTTCGCAATATACGAGCAATGTCACACGAGTGGCCCGAGCACTTCAAATTCGAGTTGGATAAGCTGAAGGGGGATGTCAAACAGAGCGATGACGACGAAGAAAGCAATTCAATATCCTGGAAGGATATAAGTAAGTTCAGTGGACTTTTCCATCCGTAACGAATTATTCCTAAAAGTTCTTCGTGTCATTCAATTGCAGATGATCCCACGACACGTAAAGCATTCCTGATCGGTATCATCATCATCACTTTGATGCAGTGTTCGGGTTGTTTTGCGATGCTCAACTATTCTGCCAACATTTTTCAAGAGTCTGGCTCCAGTCTTTCGCCCACAGTGTCGGCCATCATAGTTGGCGTAATTCAGTTGGTTGGATCCTATGCGTCAACGCTGCTGGTGGAGCGCGCTGGTAGGAAGGTGAGTAAAAGTTTCTAAATTAAAGTTAACCGATACTCGGAACTCAATACTGTTATGCCGACAAAATTTCGTGCTCGTGGAGTTAATTATATTCGCACATTTACAGTTTTTGCTGCTAATTTCAACGCTTGGCACTACTTTGGGGCATATCATATTCGGTGTGTACACGTACCTGACTGTGCTCGGCTACGACGTGCATGATTTCTCTTGGGTGCCAGTGGTGAGCTTCTCATTCACAATATTCATTTCGAGTGTGGGTTTGATGACGCTGCCCTACGTGGTCATAGCGGAAATCATTCCACCGAAATTGCGCAGCATGGGCTCAATGGTTTGCATGATCCAGATGTGGATCGCCGGTTTAATTATGCTAAAGGTGGGTTCTGCGATTGAATTGTTCCACACATCTATACAAACTCTACCATGTCTCTATATGTTCACAGTTTTTGCCGTTAATGGTCGAAGTGCTGGGTATGCACGGTATGGTCTTCGCATTCGCTGGCATATGCATTATTGGTATCATATTCATCTACTTCTTTGTACCCGAAACTAAAGGCAAAACCATTGAGGAAATCCTCGAGAGTTTATAGTATTATTGACAAGTACTTTTAATTTTATTTTCTGTTTGTTTAAGTTATGTTTAGAAGAAACCGAAAGTTGAGGAAAAACTGTTTCTGCATTTGTTTGCCAAGTATTTAGTACCGTATTGTACAAACTTCACTCAAATGGACTGTAATTTATTCAAGTGTTACTTGAAAGAGTATTTGTTTTTGTTATATGATTTATTTACATATTTTAATATACATACTTTAATGGACTGGGGTTTGACGAAACCTCTTGGTGATATAAACTTGCTTGTGTTTGTGCTCTTTGGGAGGGAGGAAAAAATTGTGCCTTTCAATCATACGCGGTATGAAACGATACCTACATAGTAATCGTCCTCGTCATATCAAGTAATATAATTGGAATTGGAGCCTTTGTCTCTAGGAGATATGTTTTTATGGTCTTGGCGATTTTCGCTTTTTAAAGGCTCACACTTCTATGCGTAAGTTATTGGTAAAGAAAAACAATACTGTAACAATGTCCCATCCTCCATATTTACCAGAAATAACTCCGTGTGACTTTTTTCTATTTCCAAAAATATACAGAACCTAAAGGTCGCTGCCTCGAAATCACTGAAGGAGCCAAAGGCTATACCAAAAATCGAGCTTGAGAAGTGTTTCGATAATCAGAAGAAGCGCTGGCATGAGTGCATAACATCGAATGTGGACTATTTTGAAGGCGGCGACATTAATGTAGACGAGTTAATCAATATTTTTCGAAAAAAGCAAATTCCCGTTATTTTTTGAACATACCTTGTACCCTGTTAAACTATCCCTTTGAATATATGTAGAATTATTTATTACAGAAACTGTCAAAAAGTACATAAAATGCAATTAGGAAACGATTATTAGCAGAACTTGTGACTGAATTTCTAGCACAAAGTGCGCTTTGGAGTACTACACACTACTACTTTGGAGGGCGTGGTAATTGAACTTATACTTTTAGTGAATTCGATGCCCCTCAAATCCACCATTTTGATATAGAAGCCTTCAAAGTAAAGCGCTAAAGCCATTTTGGCATCGAACAGAGGTCCGTCATCCTGAACGGTCCAGTGAAAATGAAATGCCAAAATTTTTGATATTAATATTTTTTTGTTTTTGTTTTTTGAAATATTCATATAATACAGAGTTTCGCAACATAGCATTCACAATATTTTATAGCGATAATTATTATTTATGTATATAATTTATATATTTTCATACCACATATATGTATTTGTTGTATATAGGTATAATGTAAGGGAATTCGTTTGATTAAATTTGCATTTGCTTTTGCATTACTACTATCTGGGTATATATTATATATGTATGTATGTATATTTCTGCATTACTACTAACTTAATACATAATTTATTTACTTGTTTATTTATTACATGTTTTTGTTTTTTTTTTTGTATTTGTTATTGGCGTGCATTTATAAATGTAATCATAAAACTAGAATACTACATCACAGTAATTTTCAAAAACAAAAAAGTGAAAAACAAACAAACAAAAAATTCTATTACTTGTGTATGCGCTAACATTTGTATTGGTTATGTAGCGGTTACTAATAACCGCGCTTTTCAATTACTAATATTTATTTATTATATGTATATACAACAATGGAATTGTGCAAGCGCCAGCTCCGCACACTCGTACATATGTAACGGTAATACATGCAGCCAAACTTCTTTCGACTCTCATCATTCATCGGCTCGGGAGTACTGGACCACGAATAAACGAGTATGCATGCGAGTAACTTGTTGTTGTAACGAGGAAATGACTGTCCACTGTTTCGTTTCGGCTTTCGGCGCTCTAGTGTTCTACTTGTTGAATCCTGCCTTTGTGATTACTGGGTAACATAGTGATGCTTTCAGGTTTAACCACATAAAATTTTCATTAAAATCGTGTTGACATAAATATGCACACACATACATATATACATTACATACATATATTAAAAACAAGGTTTCTTAAAAGAAATGAAAATATGTGTAAATTTAAAAAACATACATAGTTCTATATTATATACTAGGATGTACGAACGCAGGTGTCGCCCGAATGCCCAACGAGGCACGTTCGGCACGGGACACCGCGTTGCTGATCACAAAACTAAAACCGACATTCTTAAAATAAAATTGTGTTCAACAGGAAATGAAGAAATCGCATCGCTAGCGGATGTGGCCGAAACAGTTATCATGTCACTCATGCATACATAAATATGCTGTACATATGTATATACTGGGCATGGCGAAATTCTTTTTGGGTTCGGAGATAATTTGATTTGATTTTGTGGTTTTCTGCTTTTATTCATTAAGCTCACTGGACTGTCGAGTATCACGTCTTGGGGCAGCGGACGTAGCGCAGCACCGCGTAGCCGAGGCAACGGAATACCACGAAGAACATCATGAGGACAAGCGTGTTGAGCCACAGCGGTGATGTTGAGTTTTGCGCCTTGAGTATTTCCTCGTATGGAATGAATGTGGTTGTTGCTGGTGTTGTTGTGCCATCAATTTTGCAGAATTCAAAGCTACTAGGGTTGCCACAGCTGCGTGAAAATAACGACAAAGTTCAAAATTGTGAAAATGGCGCATTGACGCATTTTAGTAGTTTACATACCTTATCGCGGGTCCCTCGCGAAACTCCAAAATCTGCATATTCTGATATGCGTAGTGTATCATGGAGGTGTAGCGGATCCAGCTGAGCCCCTCGGGAATGCGTGTCGATAAATAGCCGCCGAATAGTTGTGTTGCCAGCGTATAGAGTGCGCTCAATGTGATGCTGACATTCATGTCCATACAACAGGCGCCGATGAAGAAGCCCACACTCTGCGCCACAATCGTGTTGAGCAGCAGAAAGAGCAACATCAAGGAAAACAGTTTGAAGCTGCAATGTAATGGGTGCTTATGAAAAGTCTTTCAAAATGCTCAAGAATATATATGCATAGCCATTGGTGCAGTTTCCTATGAAAAAATCTCTCACGGCACTCACCTGGTGCAGCCCAACATCGGGTAGGATATCATGAGGTAGACAGTTGGCAGCGTCACAACCAACGGCAGCTCGCCAAACATTTTCGCCAAGTAATAGGCGGAAAGCCTGTATGCGCCTGAACGACGCTCTTTGCTAATCACCTCGCGCTCGGCAGGGACTGAAATAAATCGAAGTAATGAAACCCAACTCAGTTACAGCGTACACAAAAGAGACATTCTCAGGCACTTACATGAATTTAAAGCGCCAAAGAGCGCAAACAGCATCCAGTATGTCTGCGAGAAGAACATCCAGCCTTGCAAATCGTGCAGGAACTCCTCGGTGCGTGGTATTTGAAACCAAATAGATCCAGCCATCAGCGCCAAGCCGATTGTTTGGAACCAATTCAACTTGGACAGCATACGCGGTTTGGCCTCCTTGAAATTTCTGCTGGACAACACACAGAATTGTGTGTGAAAGCTCGTCGGATAGTCGAGCCAATCGGTGTCGCCGCAGCTTTCGTAGCGCTGACAATCACTGGAGGTGGCGCTCGAATTCGATTGCGAATCGTGGCCATACCACAGCTGCTGCGACGCCTCCTCGTTGGAGTTCTGGTGATCAGACATGATCAGCATGGCATCGTGACTGATGTGATTCGTGTGATTGTTGTGTATGTCTTTGTAGTAGTTGTTGATGATGTCGTTAATGAGCGCATCGTGCTTGAGCGGCTTCTCGTGCACGATCTCGGTAGTTGTAGTAGGCCTGTTGTTGCTGGTGGTGTTGGCTGTGTCACAATGGACCTCGCCGTTGCTTTGCATGTGCAACTGATGGTTGTTGACATTGTTGGAGTGGTGCTGCTGGTTGCGTTGATTGTTCGTGTTCACCGTAATGCAGTTTCTGTTCAAGTAGTTGCCATGCGATTCTTTGGCGGCGATGAAAAGTTTCTCGCGGATTTTAGGGAACGACTTCAACTGCTCCACTGCCAAAGAAAGATATTGTGAAAACATAATTTTATTGTATATGCAGCAGTATATTGAAGCAGCATTAATCACTTACATACGAAATCGGCGGGATTGTAGTGTGGCTTGATGGCAACTCCGATGCTTTCGAAATAGGTGTAAATATTATTCACCTCGCCAAAGTATGCGGTGCGACCGTTGTAGAGCAACAGCAGCTTGTCGAACATGTGGAACATTTGCGAAGACGGCTGATGCACGGTGATCACCACAGTCTTCTGCTCTTGCACCGCGTAGCGCTTAAGAAACTTCATCAGCGATATGGCAGAATGACTGTCAAGGCCGGATGTTGGCTCCTGCAATGAGTGCAATAGCGCCAAAATTTAAATTTAAATCTACATAAGTACATGTACAATTAAGAGAGAGAGAGAGAGAGTGTCGAACAACAAATGACAGTGCTCTTAAACCTCAACTGCACACGCTTTCTCCTCTCTTGGAGAGTCACAGTGTGTGTTGGTGTTGGTGTTGGTAAGCAGCCGCTCTCCATTTGTTATTTGAGTTTGTTTTGGTTTTTCTCCCATTGTCTTTATGTGTATTTGGTACTCACGTCTAATAGCATCAACAACGGGTTGGTTAACAACTCGCATGCGATATTGGCGCGTTTCTTTTCACCACCCGACAGTCCACGATTCAGGTAATCGCCGAATTTCGTATGTTGACAAAATGTTAGCTCCAGCGCCTCAAGTATACGATCGACCAATTGGATTTTCTCCGACTTTGGCATTTTCTCCGGCAGTCGCAACAGCGCAGTGTACATAACGGTCTCTCTGAGGGTCAGCCCAGAGAAGAATATCTCCTCCTGCAGCACATAGCAGATCTTGCGACGCCACTTCTTCGAGAGTGGTTCGCGATTGAGGTAGACGCCGCCGCTATCGAAACGCCGCTGCCCGCTGAGGCAGTCGAGCAATGTGGTCTTCCCACTGCCAGATGGGCCCATCACGGCTAAAACCTCACCGGGCCTGCAACGCGCCAAGGAGGCCAGCACAAATGCACCAACAACCACAAAAGCAAAAGCATGAGTCCAATGCACAGTCATCGGGTATGGCGTACGAAGAATGATGCCAAAAGCGGAATGTTGAAATATGGAAATTGCATAGCAAAGTGTAGAAAGAACGAAGAAAACAAATTGAAAATCATTCTGTGTTCATAGTATATTGGTAAAATGTGGCAGTATGTTTGTAGTTCAGTTGTTACCTTACGGAGCCACTCACATCGGAGAGAATCTGGCGTTCGTTGTGCAGTACGTTTATATTCTGGAATGACAACTGAAGCGTGCGGTGGTGCGGCTCCGCATCCGATATGAAGGGAAATGTGGACATTGTTTGATCGCTGCTGCTGCAATTATGAAGAGGAGAAATAGAACTTGATTAAAATAAAAAAATAAAAAATAAGAAAAAAACATGGCTAAAATGTATGCCAAATATAAAAGCGTGTAAAAGGTAGGGTAGGGAAAGGTAGGGTATTCATACATACATACATACATATGTAGTTCACATTTACAATAATTTTTATCAAGTTGCTGTTGGTTTATTGTACCGTTAATGCACCGACGTCGGAATGACAATACCCCCACGGCATAAACAAAACCCCATGACACACACACACACACATACACATACACAGACATTCGTTTCATGCGGTTCATTGCACTCTGTTAATTACTTTTGTTTCGAGATAATTTCCATTTTTAAATATTTTTGATTTTCTAGCTGTCATCCTTGTATGTATATATTTGTAATTCTTAATCTCATGTGGGCACACACATTCACTCTGCTTACATACATATATGGATTATACATATATATAATTTTAATAAAGTCCATTCTTGTCTCTAGAGTAAATGCCTTTGTGTGTGTGTTAGTATATGGGTGAATGATTTTTTCTCTAACGACTACGTCGGCAGCAGAAGTTGCAGCCAACAATAGCAATAACACAACATTTAAATATCTACATATGTATGTGTTTAAGAAAATCAGTTCTGACCAGCGAGAATGATAGCCAGCAGCTTATTTTCATTTGTGGACGTTTTCTACGCACATACATACATACGCACACACACGTACATATATATATAAAGTATTTATTTTCTTTGGAGTGGAGTACATTTGCATATGCTATATGTATGTATGCGTATTAGTGCACTTGGCTGTTTATTTTCGTTTGTACGGCTATTTGAGCGCTCCTTCTTAGTCAGCAACTTGCATACAGCCACGCACACACACACACATACATGCACTCTTCCATGGTGATCGTGCCGGTCAGCTGCGCTAATAAACCGGTGCCACTGTCATATTATTTTAGTTTTTCTGATCTTGGTCTGATTACAACGCCGGTGCATTCACACAGCTACATACGTACACACATACAACACCACGCATTTGCAATGTGACACACACTCACATACGCATTTATATACAGACACTCCAACAGATGTATGTATGTATGTATGTATGTATGTATTTAGATTAATATTTTAGTTTTATTTTGCTGTTGTTGTTGTACACTTTTTGTTAAGTGGTTGTTGTTGTTGTTGATGCTGCTATTATTATTATTTTCATACATATTTATTGTTATTGTTGTTGTTCTTATTATCGCCATCACTCAGTGCTTATGTATGTATGTATGCCTTTGCTATGGCTTTTGTTGTCGCCATTCGCGATACTGCGTTTGCTACTAAAGCTGTTGCTTTTGTTGTTGTTGTTGTTAATTCAACAGTCACTGCTGCGCCGATTTAATCTCATTAACACATTCACATAATGTCTCTTGAAATTAACATTTTTGAAATATTTATGTTTCTTCTTTTTTCTCTCTTTTTTCGTTCACAAGACATGGGATGTTCGGCCCGCAGGTTCGTTGACTTCTTGTAAATCAAGTACTTAACCGAATTAATACAAGAGCACACACATACCTACAGTTGTGTATGTGTGTGTAAACGCACTGATGCGCAGATGATTGAATCCGCAGAAGACTTTACCAACCACTGAACAATGCAAGTTGAGCTTAAAGCCAGCCCTTTTTGGCTTATGTTGGTAGCAAGATATTCTCGTGTTCTGGCTAACTCCAATTTTGCCTTATTAACCTCCCCTCTCAGGTTGTTGCCTTGTAATAACGCTTATGTAATAAACAACAACAAATGCTGCAACACCGAAACAACCAAAGCGCAATGCAACAGCCTGTCCACGCATGGATCTACGAGTGATTGGCAACTGTTAGGTGTACGTGCGAGCGTGCACGCCGACCAGGTCATAAACCTCTTTAATTTAGTACTTTCATTTGAAAATTGAAAGCAAACTCCAAAACAGCAGACTCTCACTGAGTCTTGTAGCTTTGGTGTGTCTTGAAGCCGCCTCACGAAGGTACATATGACGAGCTATTTGCAGAATAAACTACATATTTTGGCGAGGAACTCTGACCGAACGGACTGAAGACGGCGTTTGACTTCATGAGCCCTATATACATACACACACATATTCATATAATGACGAAATAACGGATCTGCGTCTTTCCAAATGAAATGAAATGTATTTCAAGCAATCGCACCGCTTGAGGTCTTAAATCATCACGATGTATTGCCGCTTCACCTCTTAAACATCTGTATAAACCGTTGTATGTGTGTGTGTCGGGCGGCAAGCCGTTCATACCAGTTTAGCCCGTTGGACATTTGCCTTTGATGATCTCATACAAAAATATGCTTGACCCAATTCTTGTGCATTTTGATTGGAAAGAGATACACCCATGATTATGTGTAGATGAATTGCGCAAAACAAAAATACGGCAAAATAAAATATTAAATTAAAAAAAGTAAGGAGAGGCATATATATAATAGTATATGAAGACAGGTAATTCCTGATCCGATTTTACTCATTTTCACCACCAAAGTACACTATATCCAAGATTATGCTTAATTGTGTTAAGATATCTCACATATTAAGCCCACCATGTTTTTGAAAAACCTATAACTAGGTATATGGGAGCTGGGGGATTGTTATGACCCGATTTTAATAATTTTTAGAACAGAAGACACACTATTAGAAGAAAATAGTTTCCTCTGATTTACATTAAAATATCTGAGAGATTTACCGATATGAGGTGACCGAATATGAGGCATCCGGAACTGAAAATTGGACAACAGGAACCTGGAACCGGATATGGGCACCCGGGACAATGAGGTCACCGGAACCGGATATGGGGTAATGATGTTACCGGAACCGTACAGGGGCTAACCGGGTATGAAACAACCGGAAATGATGTTACCAGAGCCGAATATAAGGTAACCGGATATGGGAACTGAAAATAACCGTATGTTACCGATAATGGTACTGATGCCACCGAAACCAGATCAGGGGTAATGATGTTACCAGAGCCGAATATGAGGTAACCGCATATGAAATACCCGTGACCGGATGTTACCACCGATGATACCGGAACCGGATATGAGATAGCCGGATATGGGACATCCGGAACCGGAAACAAGATGTGTAAGGCAGACAGGCAGATATGGGATAACCGATGGAATCAGATATACGATTTCGCTCATTTTCCATCCGTGTCATCAGGGTATCTAGACAGTATTATGTGCCGAATTTAATTGAATCGGTCGAGAGTTTTTGATATATGGGTTTTTACCCATAAGAGGGCGACGACACGCCCATTTTCCATTCCAATTTTAATCATGTGTAACGGGGTCCGCAAGGGAAACGACTGAAGAAAGTTTGGTTTATATAGCTTTATTGGTTTCCGAGATATTCACAAAAAACTTATTTAGGGAGGGGCCACGGTCATTTTTCAGAAATTATTACATCCAGATATGCTTCTTCCTGGTGCGCTCCTTTATACCAAATTAATGGTTTAGATATGACACTTTATAGGTTTTCGGGTTTCGCAATTTTGTCAGAAATGCAATGATCCGATTTCGCCAGTTTCAAACACTCTCACACCAGCTGACATACTTATCGATATGTATGTGTCTCTGTCGAGTTGCTAACAATTAATGAAGTGTTTAATCTTTCTAATTATGAATGCGAGTGACCCACGTGAAAAAATGCAAAACAGTCGTAATTATGTCTCTGCATAACCTCGTCCGTTACAATATACTATGTATGTATGTACGCGTCTGTGTGTGTGTGTGTGTGTGTAGCATTCAATTTTTTGACTGCCTTCATTGAAAGTATTTTTGTGATTTGGTTTGATTTTGTGTTTGCTTTTCTTTTCTTGTGTTTTCTGTTTGTTTTTGTTTTTGTTGGTTTTTACCTGCTTTCGCAAGAGGTTATTCACATTAGCGGCAATCGCAGGAATTACGTGAAAGTTGGGCAATTCACTCATGCCGTCGTTGGCCGGCCAGTGGCCGCGTGTGTGTGTGTGTGGCGTGGATTTGCACATTTTGGGCGATCAAACGATCTAACTCAAAGGCAAATAGAAGAAGGGCAGCCAACATAAACAAAGCGTTTGAAATTCTTATCTCGTTTCGCTTTGTTGTTGCTGTTGTTATTGTGGCATACATTGACCGATATTAAATGGGCGATTCGAAGCGAATAAGCGATAAAGGCGAAAAAAGTGTCAAAGCACAAGGCGAGGGAACGCAACTACAGCCAGCGCTAGAACAGTGGTGAGCCAATGCCCAAAAGTTGGTGCACATAAACACATACACTATATAGAGGAGGGGCAGAAGAATGCTCTTGCGCATGTGCGTGTGAGCGTGTGCTCAAGCTTTGGAATGAATGAAGAAGCAAAGTAAAACAAAAAATATACAGAATTTTGAACGAATGTATGGAGTGAAATTTCATTAGACCATACAAACAACAACAGCAATAACAACAACAACAACACACCAATCAGCAAATACTTTGTATATCAACAAATTTTAATGGAAAATAAGGCAACATTCACAAAGGTCATTGACAATTCAATGTATGTACATACATACATACAGACATACAGACACAGCGTGCATATTGAACGCAAATGTTCGCTTGAAGTTCATGAATTTTGCCACCGACTTGATGCGATCGACGCTGGTGTTAACTGATAAAGTTTTTTCTAAGGCAACTAATGGTGGGCATGTCTGTGTACATATATTCCCTCGATTGTGACAATTGATTTTTGGCCTGTGGCGGACGTTCTAGTCATTAGAAATCACGCAATTTTCGCAAATGCAAATATCTAGGTCACTGGAGAATTCGCAAATGAAGCACAAACAAGGCGTGATTATTTAAGGCACACAAATGTACTTTGCATGGCGGCAGTAAAAAGAGCCATGCAGTGCTTCAATTCACAGTTGATCTATGGGTTTGCAGTCACGAGAGGCCTTGGACTACTTGAGCATTGACTCTATTGGAATCTCTGGCAAAAAAATATTCCTCAGTGGCCAATAATGAAGTTACGACACTTCACAACAACTCTCGACACTTTCATTTGTTGTACAAAGAAGAAGACTCCCAAGAAGAAGCTCATTAAATCTTTCAAAAGCGGGCACAGCACGTTTTCAAAGTAAAAAAAATACAAACAAACGAACACATATACTCACACATACATATGCATAGATGTTAGAGTGCTTACACACACACACACACACACACATATGTATTTTGGCGCATATTTGCTCGGCTGTGCCATTTTCTATGTGTGTCTCAACGCTTTTATGCTGTGACCATGAGCAATCGTCTTTTAATTGTGAATTTGGAACTTTTCACTTTGTTCTTGTTTTTTTTTTGGCGAAATTTGACCTAATTCCCCGATTCTCTCATTGCTTTGCTTTCGCATGCTTCTTCTTCATTGCTGTATTGCTGTGTCCGCTTGCTTATTGCTTAGAGGTGTGTCGATATGTCGCGTGGACATATCGATATAAATATGTTTTGGCACTTGCAGTAGCGGACGGACATAGTTTAGTTCTAATTGTGTATTTTATAATTGGGAAAACAATTTATTGACAATTTGCTTTTATGTATTTTAAACTTTATAAGTTCAGTTCTCGTATGTATGTTTGTGTTGCCTAAGTATATGTGTCAAGGTCTCGCAGAGTGCTGACAGTCATTGAATGACATTGGGGTATGTATCGAGGAATTGGAGCTTAGACATTCACGGTCATTCGCAGTCAACATCAGCTTAAATAGAGTGACGCCATGAAAATCTATTAATGACACTGACACTTTATTTATGCTGATTAATTGATAAATTGATCGTGTATTTATATCGAAGCACTCCACATTATCTGGTAGATTAGATGACTGTCGTTTGTTCTTTAGCCATGAATTCGGATTGAAGAAGCAGTGTCGGAGATTACGAGACTATTTTTGTTAGGGAAAAGATCATCATAAGCAGATAAAAGTAATGTTTCCGTATATAAAAATATATTCAACAAATAAGAGCAATCCATTTGGACTCGGCCTTTATCATGCCGACGATCATACTACTTCCTATCGGACCGCATCGGAGACATACATACATATGTACGTACATTGGTGCCAAATATTGAGATATGATTACTATATAGAGGATATATATTTACTGCGCTTAATCTCCATTTATAGTATAAAGGCAAATCTGAAATAGTCCGCTGGCACGGCAGCGCACTCAGCCATGCAATGCGCCAATTGAACTCCATTCAGCGTTGCAATAATGCAATGACGAACAACAATGGAACTAGGAAGCATATTTCCCACATGTAATTATCACTGGCGAGAAAGTGCGCCACTTGGGCTGCGTCCGAACTGGCCGATCGTCGCGTTATGAATTAGTTCGAGAGAAAGAAAGAAAGAAATAAGAAATAAATAATAAATAAAGAAAGCGCTTTCTTGTTAAATTATGCACGTCGGCGGCGGCGAAAACACTTCTTTACATTATGCTGCAGCAATTGCTGTTGCTGTCGTTGTTGTTGTTGCATTGATTGTTGTTTTCGCAGAGCGTGTGCACTTCCTCTTGCATTTATTTGCCATATTTATTGCATTTTTTCCCACTTTGCTTTATTGTTGTAGCTCGTGTTTTTGTTGTATTTGCGCAAAAAAAGAGCCACCACTTTCAACGTCAATTGCAACTTAACCGCAAGCCAAAGTGTCTGGGCGCGCATGCATTGTGTTGCTGTTGTTGTTAGTTGTTGTAGTATGGCAACAAATGCATGAATGCTTCTCTTCCTTCATTCCTTTCCGCTACGACGTGAATAGACAAAAGCTCACATCTACATATATATTCACATGGATCCATCTCGTTTATAAGGAATATATCTCATAACCTCAAAGCAAATTACACCAGGGAGACCGCTCGAGTGCAACTTCTTAAAATACACCTTACAGAAAACATTTTGGTACTGAGCTCTCTGAAGATAGGACACAGAAATCGTAGATCGAGCGAATCTGGAGTATCCTTCAACATGAAATCAGTAATGATAAAAAGATAATGGCTCAGCGAGTATACCCCAACCACGACTCTTCAATCAGTTCCTAGACGCGAGCGGTCGCACAAGAGCGCTGTCTACTGGGGTGCACTTCAAGACAAGTGTCTTTGAGTGGGCATGCACTTCAATCACTCTGCGAATGCCCGCTCGGTCGCACAGTCGCACAGGGTGATGTCGCCACAAGGGCTACTTGACTTCTTTTGTTGAAAGCGCGCTCGCTTAATTTAAAGTGCAATCATGTATGTATATACCTATAGTGTTGGTGTTCAACTTACAGCGAACTCTGATTTGGATGGGGTGAGGGAGCGCCATCAACGCTGTGATTTCGCTTATCGCTTACAAGGCTGATGGACGCGATGAGTTACACGGACTGCAATGTCGGGCGCTGACACGTTCGCTGATAAATACTCGTGTGTGCGATCATATCTGGATATGAATTTTTGTAGATTTGTATCGAGTTCCAAGCACACTTGGTTGTTGTTGCATATCGCGACTGTGCTGTGACGACACACGTCGAGCTGGTCGTTGGATCTTGATTGCTGGCAAGTCACTCACTGCAGCGAGTGATGCAAAATGAAATGAAAGCTAAGCGTAGAGATGCTTGGCGCATCATGCAACCAATTACGCAGGTGATTTATGGTTGCGGTGTTGTTGTTTTTGCAGATAAAATGCATCTGTAGGACAAAGAAATCAATATCATCGCAGAAAGGCAGACGCTTGACAAGCGCTGCAACCAACACTAGGAAGTGTTAACCGTGATATGCATATGGATGGAGTATCTCAGGTGTTGCACCCAACAAACTGGGTCACATATAGTCACATATCCAGATCTCATACAAAATAGTGTGTGTTATCAAATGGCACGGGGGAAAGGTTACAAAAGTGTGTAAATCTTCTCATTGCGACACATTGAGCGTTGAGCGTTGTTTATTTTACCCCTCACACCATTTCGGAAGCATCCAGATGTCCCGAGCGCTATCAACAGCCTCCCCCTCTTTCTAAGTTCGAGTTGCAAATGAAACTGAATTCTCTTATCGGCTGTCGTTAGATTCGCTTGTCAGGCTTTGAAGAAAAGCACAAGCTGACAGCGAGCAAAGCGCGCATATGCGATGCATGTACATACGAGGCCATGCGAGGCTATGAATCTGTAATTACGCCAAGTGCAAATTGACAATTAAAAGCAAATTCATTAGTATTTTCACCCAGAGTCGGCAGAGTCGTTGCCGCCTGGCGTCACATAGCGTTCGTTGATTGTCAGCGGAAAGCGGTTGACCAGTGGTCAGTGCCGTCGAGTCGTTCTGTTGACTTTAAAGCTGGCAGAGCGGCTGATAACGCACAATGCGTGGAGTGTGAAGTGCGGAGCAATCGCGCTGCAGCAAAAACAATTAATAATCTACATACCATACTCGTATGCAACCACAACAACAACATGAGCGGCCGGTGGCAGCAACAAATGATTGCGGCAAAAGTGAAATGCAGGAAAATCTCTAGATTTCACCCACTGTCAGGAAAAGAAAATCGCATATCTGCACAAAAACCAGAAGAAGAAAAACGTGCGAAGTAAAATTGAAAAGAGAAAATTATGCTTCGCACCAGTCTTCATGCAGAAAAAAGGTGTAATATCCACACACAAACACACACACATACATTCATGCTGCTCTGGTGTTGAAACTGAAGGAAAGCAACGTGTCATCAACTGTCACCATTTAATGTGAAATACTTTCTATGGCATTGATATTTCTCTGCAACAACCAGTTCTTCTGGCACTTAATCTGAAAAACACTTCTGCATATCAATTTATCTGTGCGTAATAACGGTGTCGACACTCTTTTTCTTTCGAAATAATTAAAATGTGTAGTCTTTTGCTGAAAAGCCTTCATGGTACATTTTCAACGAGAGGGCAAATCTGGTACCCCTCATCGGAATTAAAACGTTAGAAATAGGCAATGGGCAGTGAAATTTGGAATCCACCAAAAGACCAATCAAGCAAATTCTGTAGAAATTCTAATAAAATCTGACCCAGTACCCAAAATCGGAAGACATGAATCACTTTTTTTGTCGAAATATGTCCACCGAAGGGCAATGTGCAGCCGATGGTCGGCGATCGATGTTGGCAATAAGCTATCGCACCAGCAAAAGCTATTTCGATGACATCGCTCCGCGCCATGTGTGATGAGGGCTTCTCTTCGCGCCTTCGCGCTTCACACTCAGCACGCACCAAACGTGAGAGTGTGTGAGTATCGGCCAAGTGCGAGCTTGTATGTGTGTCAGCAGCAGCAGCACAACCAGCAGCGGCAGCAGCAGCGATAGCAGTAACGCATCAACAATAGCAACAACAATAGTAGCGGCGAAAGCAGCGGTCAATGAACTATGGTGACAAGCAACAACAAAGTAATTATCAACAACACTCGACACCACACACAATAATACAGTCAGCGCAGAAGGTATGACGACAGCTAGCCGAAGGGCGAGGGCAGTGAGTTGGAGAGTTGTACGAGTATTCAAAGCGGTCAATGCGATGCAATCGTGGCTAAACTAACAAAAGTGGGTACAACAGCAGCATATGTCTACTGAATTATACCGGCTATACAGGGTCTTGAGTCTTGCTACTATAGGGTTATTCGAAGCTTAGAACAGGTCCTAAAAAAGTTCCGAAAAAATGCTAAAGAGAAGAAGGCAGAATAATAGCAGCTGGCTAAATATTGCCTAATCTCTTAAAGTGAGAAATTTTTGAGAACGTCACTACGTTGTTGCACCCCGGTGGAGGTCTACAAAAGTCACTTCTTTTATGCATAGAATACATATGCTTGTATATATAAATATAAATTTGTGTTTAAAGAGATAAATATTTAACTTCTGACCGCGGTCGTTAAAAGCTATCGTTGACACGGTTTCAACTCGCTCATTGTTGTTGCGTTTACTCAAAATAGCTCCGATGCCGGCTTGAAAACGCTTTACTTGAAATACATTCACAAGTGGGACTTAATGGACAATTTTTCAAAATTAAGCACATACAAATGCAGGTGTCCACTGCCATCTAGAGCTGTACGATAATCTCAACGCCAAAGTCGCAGCAGAAAATATTAAATGTGAACAGTTCGGAAGCTTTTTTACATGGAGGAAAGCTAACACCTAATGAACCATCGAACTTCAACTGACCATCAAAAATTTAGAAAATAGAGATCTCCTGGAATTATCTTACAGTTGACAAATATAAAATGATTCATAAGGGTTACATCTCGCAGCTGTGCTCAACGCACAGTACTCGTTTGTTGTACTCTGCTTGTCTTGAAGGTTGACTGTGCCTGTCGTCAATGCTGAGACCCGCGACGCGTCGCGGACGGTTATTAATCGCTTCGTCGTGTTCATAACTTTTCATTTTTGCTGTCGCCTTTCAACTGACTTTTAGGCTGTTCCAGCACTTAATATTTTCATTTTACCTTAGTTATTGTTGTTGCTCTTAGCCCTGATGCTTAGCTTTATTTGATGTCGTTCTGGTCGCGCGGCTGGAGATTGACGGAGTGCGCTGCGTTGCGTTTGGAGCGAAGTTAGAAAACTTTTGCCTCCGCTAATAAAGTTTCGAATTTACGACCGCGTTGCGAACACTGCTCTGTACATTTACATACGGCTGAGTGTGAGTCTGTGTCAATTACGCTAACACCGAATGCAAGCACATTTGCTGTCAGCGGCGTTGCGTCGTGGGGCGCTCCTGTTCAACGTTCAACGCTACGTAATGGGCTGCAACGCCTAGTCTGTTTGTTGTTTGTGTTGTGCCAGTTTCGAATTTCTGGCATATTTCTATATGCACTCGTATGTATGCGCTCAAATCGTTCGTTTCAACCGAACAGCGTCGTTTCTTGGTATCCCAAAATGCTTAACGCTGTCGCCTGCATCTCTGCAGCTTTCCGCTGAATCGCTTGTTGCGCTGCTGGAACTTGTTTATTATGTCTAACAGCTTTGATTTTCGTTATACCGTCAACGGTATTCTCCCGAAACGTTTAACGCCCATCGAATCGAAATGTGAGTTAAGCCCTCGCGCCCATTAGAACATGCTTAGAACCGTGTCAAGACCGTTGGCAATTCGTAGCAGCCTAAACAATTGGACGCTTTTGTTTTAACTGTCGACCATTGCATTGGGTTTGTGAAGGTGGGCCACGCGGAAGCTTAATATCTGATTTGGAAACGCTTCGACATTGTCTGATGTGCATCGGGCAGCGATGAATCTGCGTCGGCTATTGTTCGTTAAATTCGCTTTCGGTGCACCCCTCCCCCTAAATCGACGACGCCCACAAATTATGATTTAATGACTTTTGTGGCAGATAATGAAATCGTTTGTTAAGCAACGATGTGCTGGCTGCACTTTGCCGTTGGTCGTTGGCCGTTGACGGATCGTGCGGTCCGGTTGGGCGTCTGGTCTTTTCTACATACCATATTTCATACCAAATGCCTTCACTCAAAATCCCATACATCTACATTTGTATTTGTATATAATACATAGAGAGATATTTAGGTATGGCGATGTAGTCTCATGTACGACTTGTTGGCGGCTGGCTCGGTTCGCCAGCTCGACTGGCTGCTGGTTGGTTTAGTTTAGTGGTTGCATTACTTCATTGTTATGTTAGTTGGCTTTTTATACTTGTTTCTTTCTTTTTTTTCTTCTATTTTTGTTGTTTCTCCGCCACATTTTTATAGGTCAAAGAGATACTCTCATCGCAGACGCGCGCTCGCCTCCTCGTCTCCGCTTCTCCGGTTTCTCGCTTTCTTGGTATTGGTTGGTGTGATCATAGCGAACGGCTGCGAAAGCTCGTTGGGTTTTTGGAAGTTTGATTACTCGTATTTTGGGTGTTTTTCGTTTTTTTCTACGAAGAGGTCAGAATGACATCCCACGGCTTGCCAGCGGTCCGACTTTTTTTCAGTCGGTTTGCTTGCTTTTGGGGTGCCACTGAGCTGCTTTGGCATTATGTATGCTGCAGGCGGTGTTGGGTAAGCTTCGTTGAATTGTTGAATGTGCAACATGTTTACTATATTTTACAGTTTTTTTGTTGTTTTTTTCTTTTTATATTTTTGGGTTACGTCTGCATGTCATATGTATGTATGTATGTATGTTTGTAGTCATTTGTGTTAATGCTGTTGACAGCGGCAAGCGCGTCATTATATAAGCCAGTATTTTATAACTGATCAACCTTTGTGTGGTTGTGTGCGCGTAGAAAGTTTCCAGAGCATACATATGTACACATGTACATATATACTTGTAAGCTATATGTGTGAAAGTACTCTAATATTACTTCAGAGTGCTGACTGGTTGGGGGCAATAGAAAAAATTTTGCGAAATTTCAGCTATATACATATGTATGTAGAACTGGGGTCTCATTTCGTCTGTCAAAACAAAATCATTGCGTATGCATTTACATACATATGTACGAGTATATAAATATATATTTTATATGTATATAAGACATAGAAGATATGTTTCTTGTATGCAACCGTGTCTTCCTTGAAAACTAACTCTTTCTGCAGACAAAACAATGTTTCGCATTACATTTCTGAATTTGCATATTTATTTTTCTAACTCCAGCGAAAACCATGAATTTGACTCAAAGCTATCATATTTCCGGGCGCATCTGCAAAGCTGCTGGCGACAAGAACAACAACATAAACAAATGTTGAGGGAGCTCGGTTTTTGTTAAAAGTGCTGATGCGCGGAATTTGTGAGCTGGTCGCCGCTGGTCACAATTAATGACAGTCAAGGCAAATGCTCAAATATATATATATATAGTTGAAGTTCCCTTACTCGAATTATGGAGAAGCGTTCAATTGTATATTAAAGAAAAGGAATTCTGTGTGTTGTCCGAATGGACGAAAACACTCCAGCCCTGAAAGTGTTCGATGCAGTACCCGTCGGAGGAAGGCGAGGAAGGGGAAGGCCTCAACACCGTTGGAGGGACCAGGTGGAGAGCGACCTGGTTACACTTGGAATCTCAAACTGGCGCTGAACTGCGAAGGAGAGAGAGAAGTGGCGCTCTATCGTCGATTCGGCTATAACCGGCTAAACGGTTGCAACGCCAATCACATACATACAATTCTGTGACCAACACAAATCTTAGATATTGATTTTTGTATATTTATTAGTTAGATTTTCGATTTTCACTCATCACAATCGCAGCAGTTTCACTTGCAGTCTCACACACACGTATATACATATATATATACAAATATAGACAAATCGGTGCGCATGAGTGCGTTGCATTGGATTCTTTGCTTATTGCTCTTGCTGGCTGCTGCATTCGCAATTGCCTTGTGCGCTGTCAACTTAATAAAATAGAACAACAATAAATGTTATTAAAATAATTTATTATCATTGCTGCGGTCACAGCAATTGTGTGTGTGTGTGTGTGTGTGTGTGTGTGGTAAGCGACTGAGACTGCGTCTTGTTGGCTATTGTGCTGCCTAGCTTTGCCACTGCTGGTTGCTTGCTGCTCACTGTCTGTTGTTGTTGCTGTTGCTTATTATTTTATTACAGTCAATTGTTGCCGTTGTTGCCATTGTGGCGATAGTTGCATTAGAGTGCATTTACATTTGCATTTACTTCTCTCTATTAACCTTTACAAGTTCATTTCGCTTGATTAACGTACTTGAACTCTATTGTGGATTCTTTGCATTTTTTTCAACGCCCAACAGCAAGGAAACTTTTTGCCGTGGCTCGCTTTGATTTGATTTGAAAATTGCAACTTTTTGTTGTGCTCATTAGTGTTGTGTGGTGTGCGGGTGTGCGGGTGTGGTGACGGCGGTGACCACACCGCTGTTGTGTGGCCGTAATAAAAAGATGGCAATCAGACAGAAGCTTACGAAGGCAGACAACCATGGAATAGAATCATTTTAAAGGGTGGATAAAATTGATTTTGAGTTTGCTCGCTTAGATCTATTATATATCCGGTGTCTTCTTTGGTAATTTTTGGTGTCGAAAAAAAAATAAAGTTTCACATTAAATTTGAAATTTTGCTTGCACTTAAATGTTAGAAAAGTATGTTCTGCAGCTTCGTTTGGCACAAAATTTGCAAGCATTGAGGGATAAATCTTAACGTAGCCATGGCGTATACGTGACATCAATCACTTTACCGCTGGATTTCGAAAGCGTAGATAAAGACTAAATTGCAAACAATAAAAGTTTCACTTCTAGCTAAGCTTGTCACCTACTGTTTGACGTAGATTCGGTTTAATCCTCATTTCAATGTCTACACAGCAACAGCGTGGTAAGTATGTGTGTGTTTTTGTTGCAATTTTATTGCTGAACTCAAGCAGTTGTAGGCTGCAACGTGACACATAAGAATATCCGTATAAATATTTACATATTTACACAAAAACATACTGACATACATGCAGAGGTATTTGCAACAACAACAACAACGTCGAGACGTGCACGAGTTGCGACGAACTTGTAGTTACCGCGTCGTTCGAGTTCATTGCCATTGGCGAATATTTGCATATTTAGACACTTCAAATACACGGACAGACAGTCATGTGTACATACATTTGCTTGTATTTGCACAAATAGTTACAATGTTTTGAATTATGTGCAAATGCAAATTAGCAAAGTGATTTATGTGTGTTTAAAGTGACTTGAGTTTACTTTTCAAAAATATGACCTCCATATACTTTTATTATATAACTTATCATATAACACTAATAAGCCCCCAGCAAATGAAGATTAACTAAACTCAATTAGATTACAAATATTACAATGTATTTAAGAAACATTCTAAATCGTTGACATGTGACAGAAGAGTCGACGTTTCGAAGTGTTTCATTTGAAAACAGAGCTCAATCTCTGGTACTGCTTGCGTAGTACCAAAAACTAAACACGCGCCTTATGAATGTGTCTATAAGCGTCTAATACTCTGGCTCTAGCTCTACGTCTAACACAAGCGACTGTTTCAATTCAACGAACGCCTTTCTTGGCTTGGCTTCTATTTAAAATGCACTTTCTATATTTAGATTTTACTTCTAAACCGATTCGTCGTTTCTGAGTCGAAATCATCAACTTTTGTTTGTTCCATCGTTCAAAAAAAAATAAAAAAAATTGAAAAAAAATGAAATCTCATTCGCGTTGTTCGTGTGCCATTGTCAACGGCATTAAATAATAAGAACAAATAGCAAAACAAAAAAGCGACACGCAACAAAACTGTAAAAAAAGTAAAGAAAAAATCGTGAAGAATGCGCCGCTGAGGTCATTCAACCCACATAATGCTCACAGTCGGTCGCAGCGATGTTCCAGCGTTTAACGCCGCAGCCAACGTCGCCTCACAGGCGTTCATTCACGCACGCACACACACACACCAGGCGCTCCAACAAACTGTACAGCTAAACAGCTGACTGAATGTGGCGCATGTCGTGCACTCCCCCCACTCCCTTCGCCTTTGCCTTTGCCTTTGGTTGTGGCACTCCAATTGTACGCGCATTCTGCTCTCCAGCTCTCCAACGCGCCAACGCTCTAATAGATTCAAAGCCGCTCGCTACAACAGTACAACAAGCAATCGATCGATGGCTGGCTAATCGTTTCGAAGCTTTTAGCGATCATATCACATACACACTCACACACACACATGCTCATATCAAAAAGAACAGACACACATACACAAACATATTTGTAGTTATGTATGTATGTATGTTAGCCCATTCCGCTTTGCATAGCTGTGTGTGCGCTTGCTGATCGGCCGATTCTATTGTCTGTTTGTCGATTAATCTCCACGCTTCGCTATATATGTGTGTGTTTGTGTGTGTGCATGTACGTTTGGCTATGTATAGCGTGTCTTCATCTCTGATCCAGACGTAATTAACTCAGAATGCGTCGGTGGTTTCATCCTCTTTATCTCATTTACTTCCACGCTCTGTGCTTTTTCTTGCGTTATCAGCGTTTGTTTAACTTCAGAGTCTTCTCTCCACACAAACACACATACAAATGATACAAGCTGAATATATATGTATGTATGAAGTAATGCCTTCCACTTTATTGTGCTTTATGCAAAGGCGAAGTACCAAAGCTATTAATAAAATCTCAAAGAGATTTCAGCAAATATCTTTATAAGTAGCTTCGGAAGAGAATGATGACAAATTCAACTGGATTAAAATATATTCTTTCTTGCTGAGCTTTGAGAAGGGCGTTAGTGACTTTGTACTAAGAAAGCTGCCCATTATATCGTGGCTTTGTTCTTATGTCCAACGATTAAGAATATCTTATTCGTAGATTCCGTAGGAGTAATAGAAATGAATGGAGTCCTCAAGAATGCATGTCCTCAAGAGATAACCATGTTTGTGGTTTTTGTTTTTGTTTTTTTTCTTTTTGCTTTTGCTAGCTACTGATCTCCCGATTTGTTAACTGATTTCCCTTCGTCTAATGTTGCTAACGATCAGTGGCTAATTGTTGTTGTTTCCGTTATGTGTTTTTCTTTTCTCTTAATTTCATTTGCTTTTGATGGTTTATGCCATGCTACACATGCAGACATACACACATACTACCATATGTACATATATATATGAATGTATGAGGGGGGTTGTGTGTGTGTTTTCTCACTTTTCTTTCCGCTGCATATTCGCGTTGAACCGGTTAATAAACTTAAATGTAGGTCAAGACTTGCGGTGATAATCAAGCGGCAAAAACAACACACACACACACATTAATGTGTTTTAGCAAAAACAACAACAAAAAAAGAATTATAAATTTCATAAACGTAACTACAATAAAGAAATTAAAAACAACAGAAACTAAAACAAAAAATTTTAGCAAATTAAGACACATTTAAACATTCGAAAAAAGGTATTCGAAAAGCAAAACAATCACCAGAAGGCAGATTAAATAATATGCGCAGCGAATTGAACGCATACGCTGAGTGGAGCCCTGCAAAAGTGGCGAGTGCACCCTGCATGCGTGAAAACAATACTCCAGTACTGGATGAGACTGTATCTGATGCTCCAAAATTAGCCATATTTAATCAAATCTTTGCAATGCCTTAGGACAGAACTATATTCTCGAAATATGCTAGACTACGACAGATTATTGTTCTAACTACTGACTCATCATCATCATTGCTACAAATCAGACACCTCATAAAGAATCTCAGAAGATACATTCAGTTAAAAAGACGTGCGTTCCCCCTTTCTCCCATGCAAATATTAATAAACAAGTAAGGAAGGGCTAAGTTCGGGTGTAATCGAACATTTTATATTCTCGCAATTTTTTTATTTAACTTTATTTATATTATATAATAAACAATTTGACCCACATATTCGTCATATATATTGTATAAAGTCCATTGAAAATTGGAAACCATAATATTAGGTTAGAAGCACTGAGGTCCTCATGTTCGATATATGGGGTCTTGAAAACCTATGATCCAATTTCGGCGATTTTTAGAATGGGGCTTCCACACTATTAACATAGTATTTGTGCAAAGTTCTGCACCGATATCTTCACTAGTACTTACTTTATACATTGTAAAGTAAACGATTCAGATCGTCTTCAAAGTTCTGGTATAGGAAGTAGGCGTGGTTGTGAAGCGATTTGGCCTATTTCCACAACATATCATTGGGATGTAAGGAAACTATTACAAACCAAGTTTCATTGAAATCGGTCGAGTAGTTCCTGAGATATGGTTTTTGATCCATAAGTGGGCGACGCCACGCCCATTTCCCATTTTGTAAAAAAATTTCAGTGCAGCTTCCTTCTGCCATTTCTTATGTAAAATTTGGTGTTTCTGACATTTCTCGTTAGTGAGTTGAGTATGATCCGATTTCTTTCATTTTTGGACTGTATTAGAAAGTGGCTAAGAAAACGGCTGCAGAAAGTTTGGTTTATATAGCTCTATTGGTTTGCGAGATATGTACAAAAAATTTAGTATGGGGCGGGGCCACGCCCACTTCCCCAAAAAAATTACATCCAAATATGCCCCTTAATAGTACGATCCTTCATGCCAAATTTTATTTCCATAGCTTTATTTATGGCTTAGTTATGGCACTTTATGTGTTTTCGGTTTTCGCCATTTTGTGGGCGTGGCAGTGGTTTGATTTTGCTCATTCACCTTCCTATGGTGCCAAGAAATAAGTGTGCCAAGTTTCATCAAGATATCTTAATTTTTACTCAAGTTACAGCTTGCACAGACGGACGGACGGACGGACGGACAGACAGACATTCGGATTTGAACTCCACTCTTCACCCTGATCACTTTGGTATATATAACCCTATATCTAACTCGTTTAGTTTTGGGTGTTACAAACAACCGTTATGTGAACAAAACTATAATACTCTCTTTAGCAACATTTGTTGCGAGAGTATAATAAAATTATTGGTAATTCTTTTTTTTATTATTTCGACTCACACTCAATGGGATGAGCGTGCAACCACCGTCAAAACGGAGACCGCGAAACAAATCAAAAACCTTTTCGTAATGGACCCCGGCGATGAAAGTAGATGTTTCGCAAGGCATTTCACTGATGCCTAAAAACAAGCGTCTACGTAAGAGCGCTTACGTTTGTGTGTGTATGTATATACCTTTGTATATAAGGTATGGCAGTAAGTCACTCAGTCAGTCAGTTAGTAAGTCAACGACAGCTTAGACATGGCCATTTTCTTAATGGCGGCACTTTAAGCCATTGCTGGCCATTGACTTCGACTTGATGGGCTTGGGCTTTTGTTTTGTTTGTTTTTGTTTTTGCATTTGCTTTTGATTTTTTTCTTGTCATTGTCTTTTTTGCAACATCTTCGCTTCATTTCCTTTGCGCTGCGGTTGCGCATGCGCTTAATTAACGCTGGCTAGCGTTTGGCTTGTACGTTTCACAGCGATAGATTATGCATGCACATTTGTATGTATTTGTTTTTGTTTTTGTTTTGTGAAAATTTCTAATTTTTGCGCTGTTGCGTCTATGTCATGCAACATTTTGGACTTGCAGCAGACGAATTAGTATCATTTTTGCTGAGACTTCGAGAGCGAAGATCTGGAAAAGCCTGATGAAATGACTAGTGATGCACTTGGATGCTATAATACTTATATGACGACAATTGGTCATTAGGAGAGTTCAGTTAGTAGTCTTCATTGTCACTTAACCCGTTCGATGGTGTAATCAGGTAATTTACTGATTACATTCATTTTAAATTGTGCTTTCTGTTGGATTTGCTAATAATATAATAATAACGGTGCACGCGATTGCTTCCAAAATTACGAAATTCACATACTCACTTTGCTTACATACAAACATATGTACATACATATATCTATTGTACATACAGTTGCAATGGCAAGTAGAGTGGAGTGCAGAGCGCAGGGGGGGCATATGCGCATTCGGTAGTCGCAATTGTTAAAGCTTTTGTAATAGTTGTTGCATTTTGTTTGTAATTATTGTAATTGTATTGTTGTTGTTGCCGTGTGTATCGAGATGAGAATTTCATGCGGCCATTATCGTAATTTATGTGTCATTCCAAACACGCTGACAGAGTGACTGACTGACTGATTTTAAATTAAACGACGTACTTTACACACACACACACACTCACTCACCTCTTGGATATGTTAATGTGTTTGGCGGTGTTGTTCATTTATTTTGTGAGCAATGTGCACAATGCGCACATAACCAGTTGGCCCAGCCATCGGTCCATCAGCGCACAATGGCTGTGTATTGTGGCAGCAAAAATTGAGCAACAATCATCATCAGCAAACAA